>NC_136902.1:92731674-92763756 GCF_949606895.1 Notothenia rossii | reverse complement strand
AGACTCTGAGTTACCTGGAAACAGTTCAAACAAACTCCTTCATGCATAAATCCACTTATTGATGCACACACCCCCCCAAAATAAACTCTCTGACCGCACCTGCCTGATCTCTTATCTCCAGGTGAGCGCTCCGAGGCTTAAAATAAACCTTTAGTCTCTCTCCAAACACTGTGTGTGTGTGTGTGTGTGTGTGTGTGTGTGTGTGTGTGTGTGTGTGTGTGTGTGTGTGTGTGTGTGTGTGTGTGTGTGTGTGTGTGTGTGTGTGTGTGTGTGTGTGTGTGTGTGTGTGTGTGTGTGTGTGTGTGTGTGTGTGTGTGTGTGTGTGTGTGTGTGTGTGTGTGTGTGTGTGTGTGTGTGCGTGCATGGGTACACTGAACACACAGCTAACAAAAGAGCCATTCAGTGGAGAGGCAATAACAAAGATGGAGGCTGCATGTTGTGTTATTTTAAACGGCTGTCAGTCGTCCCCTCGGAGATACACTTCTTTAAAATGAAGCTAGTTAGTGAAGTGTGTTAAATGAGGTAGAAAGGACCTGGTTAGGGAATAGGATTGATGTTTGAAATGTCCGACATGTGTGATAAACATTCAGGTTACCCCCCCCAAAAACAATAGTGACAATAAGGACACTTTTTTGACTTTGTGTGATGTCATGCTTTCTGGTCTATAATTCAATGGAAACATGTATGCATGGGAAGAAACCCATTAGTCCCCCGCTTCTTCTTCTTCTTTCGTCATCATTAGACCAAACCGGTTTGTGTGACGTGTTTTTGGGGAATAGTATTATTGCAGCTGACTGTGACTCAGACTCAGAGAAACTCCCGGTGTAACGTAATCTCATGAGAGCTAGACGTGGTTTGGCTCCTGTTCAGACATGCTGCCGATCACTCAGCTGTTTGTTGTTTTTCGCTCTGACACGTGATTTAGTTTTCACCTCCAATGACCCATTTCCCAGAATGACAAAAAAGTGTTTCCTCCTATTAATTCAGATAAATACATTAATGACAGAGCAGCTTGTTTGAATGCTTGAGCCTTTTATTCTTGCACAGATGAAAAAAAGAGTCTCTATTAAATATATAAGGTTGTGCTAAAAGCCTTTTCCCTTCCAAACTCCTTCAGTCTGCTCTCATGAGAGGCAGCCACTGTTTAATTCACTTGTCGCTTCATTCCTCAGCGTTACAGCGATAGGAAAGATTATTAAATCAGAACCATCAGAACATAAGTGACACTGATGGCGTGAAGACAGATGTATTTAAAAGCATGCACACAAACACACAAGGTTTAAGGTGGACTGTATGCCACTGTGGGGTCAGACTCCTTCAGGATCTCCTGACACAGATGGACGGCAACTTCACGCTACAGTAAATGTTATCCCAGCACTTCTCCGCTGTGAAAGAATACAAAGAATACTTGTTTTTATATTTCTCTGGTACTCAAATCTAAAATTGACATAACTTATTGTGAGTGTAATGCAATATTACCTGAGTAATTTATCTGTATGCATTTCTGCACGCCTGCCTGATTGGGCTCTCCACCACACCAGTCTGTGTAGCCGAAAGGAGTCCCATCAGACCAGGTCCAGGCGTTCAGCTGCAAGAAACAATAGTACTTTTATTTATCAGGAAAACTGTGAAATTAGACGGAAGAAACTGGAATATACTCAAAATACCAAAACTAAACATACTCATATGCAGAATCACCTTTTTGTATAAAACTATACATTATATCTTAATTATGCTGTTTTCTCATGTATTTCATGACTTCTTAAACTTATAATGTATATCATGAGATACATTTTACTTTTTAAAGTGTTATTAAACCTACCACCTATATTACACTGTTATGAGACCCATATTAAACTAATATTACACCATATAATACCCATGTTACACCCATCACACCGTTACTTAACCCATATTACACCAATATAACACCTATATTACACCCATGTTACAGTCATGTTAGAATCCTTATATACTGTATACCAATGTTGTGAAATAAATGTAGTGGTTCTAAATACAGTGGAGGAGAACTATCAAGTAGCATACAATAAAGAACAAGTACCTCAAATTGCACTTTACAACAGAACTTGAGTAATTGTCCTTCGTTACTTTCACAACTGTAAAGTACCTTCTGTAATTCAGAGCCTCCGATCCACGCTAGCTGCATCTGATAAGTGGCGATCATGGTGATCTTCTCGATCTCAAGTAACTCCATCGTGTTGTGCACGGACGCCAGGTGTCCCCCCATGGAGTAGCAGATTCTCTACAAGACAAATTAGAAGAATATTAAACAAAAATCCTGCATTCCACATTTTGCTCAAGTAAAAGTAGAAAAAGTCAAATGACTCATTGTACATAATGGCCCATTTCAGAATAACGTACTGTTGATGCATTTATGTGTTTGTTGCAGCTACTGCTTAAAATACATATACCTCTTATCAATCAATCAAAGTTTATATTGCTCAATATCACAAATGTTACATTTGTCTCAGGGGACAGTTTGTACAGGTTATCAAACTATCAAAACAAATGCATTTGTAGTCCTGAGTCAGGGACCAGCATTACCTCGGCTCTAGCCCATCTCATGGGTGTGGGGTTGAAGTAGAAACAGCGTCCGTTGATCCAGGTCCATCCACCGGAGCAGTAGAAAGAGCGCTTCACCACATGACTCTTAACTGAGAACAAAAGTTAGAGTCTATTAAAACCCTCCTGTTATCCTCAGATTTAGCTAACCCCAGTAGTTTAAAACTCAAGACAATGATCATATTCCACATTTTAACCAACATGTAGGTCTCTGGTGCTTTAAGTGTCTTTGTTAACTACCTAAATAACCATTTAAATAAAACATTACCCCAACTTTCCCCCCTACAGACCCCTTTATACATCCAGAATTCCTATTATGTGACTATCCAAAAATATATAAATCACCATCAAATCTCACTGACTGAAATAAAATGTTAAAGTAAGAACTTTTTGCTGTTGTTAAAGGACCAATAACTAAAGCAGAGGGTAGTTTTGTTTTACAATGATACAAATTGACCCCAAGGATAACAGGAGGCTTAATGTAAAACTTGTATTAGACTCTCTTTTTATCTGATGGCATATAGACATAAACCCTTTGTTGTAATGGATTACACGGCTTGGTTAAATACTAGATTCTGATTGGTCAATTTGGACATTTCAGAGGTTGTTAATACTCATTTACACAGTGCTGCTATGCAAAATTATGCGTCACTGCACCACTAGAAGCCAACTCCATCGATCAAGCTGGATGAAACTTTCTCTCCCTCTTCTTCTCATGCTCCCTGTCACTCTCCTTTAACTCCTCCGGTGACTTTCTTTTATTTGAAGATTGTTTTTTGCCCGGGCGGTTACCGCTGGTATTAAAAACATTTTGGCGAATGGTTAGATGGCGCGGTTGCGAAACTCTGTAGTGAACGAGCCCACGGGAGCCTGCTTGCGCTGCAATCTGCAGCAAACAGCTGTTTGGTTTTCACCCAACAACGACAACCGCCTCACGAAACGCTTTGTTGTAGCGTTAATAAACAAACTTTTTTAACAACATTGCTAGTCAAAATACCAATACCACAGGACCATTTTTTTTTTTTTAAAGCAATATTTTTAGTTGACCGAGCGGGCAAGTGGAAAGTACATTATGCTGGCCCGGGGTGTCTAAATAGTGCTTCCGGGCCAGCGGGCCATTTATTATGTCGAGCCCTGCTGTTGCTAAGGTATAGAAGACTGTTGCTAAGGTATAGAAGACTGTTACTAAGGTATAGCTGACTGTTGCTAAGGTATAGAATAGTGTTGCTAAGTTATAAAAGACTGTTGCTAAGTTATAGAAGACTGTTGCTTAGGTATAAAAGACTGTTGCTAAGGTATAAAAGACTGTTGCTATGGTATAGAAGACTTTGGTTAGTTTTTTGTTACTCAATCAATATTCATATGTTTAGTTTTTATATATTCCCATCTTATGTATTCAGTTTTATATTGAGATTTAGATGTTTATATATATAATAATGTTTTTCAAAAATGTAGTTCTAAATTTTTATTTTTATTTTTTATATTCATTTTTTTTTACATTTTGAGAGCACACATCTTTGAATTCATGCTGAACTGCCCCCAATAAATAACAGTATTCATGTATTATGATTTAAGGTATTTATTTTTCGTACATTTATTTTGTATTTTCATATATATTTAGTTATAGTTCTAAAATAATAAGTTCTAGTGTTTATGTACAATCTAAAATCAACTCACCTGCTAGGTCTTTTTCAGCTGCTTCCTCTGAAACGGCTAACAAGTTTAACACTGCAGTTATTGACTTATTGTTTTACTGACAATAAAGAAATCTGTTAAAGGTTTTAGATATGTTATAATACTCACCAGCAGCTCTAACCAAGGCCATCATGGCACAAACCAGAGCGAACACAGCGAGCGTCTTCATGTTGAGGATCCTTTAAAACACAAATACAGATTGCAGGTAACAATGTGGGGAATAAAACAGTGAGGAGATGATGAGAGAGTTGGTAGAAACCTGAAGTCCAGCCGTCCTGTGGTGCAGAACAGGAGGAACGCCAGCTCTTAAATACTCAAACTTATTTGATCATCTGTAAAGAAACAGGGAACTTAGAAAAGATGCGGCCCTGCCCTCTTACAAAACAAGTTACCCTAATCTTAACGCCTTTTTAGGAAATCTGCAAATGTTAATATCAATGCATGTTCCTCTTTAGTCACCTAGTGTCTCTGTAGTCCTTTTGTTTTTGTAATTGTGATCATGGTTTAGTCTCTCCATGGTGTCTCTTTGAGGGAGATGTTGTAGGTGAAGGCCTGACACTTCTGTAAGTGATGCATTACATTTCAAATTGAAACATAACAACTGCAAAGGGACACAAAGCGATCACAATACACAATAAAACAAATTCACTAGCTCTTACTATGGCATGACCTGCTTGAAGTGAATATATCTGCACTTTCCTTGTTGTCCAGATTCTCGATGCTTTTTGCACTGAGTGTAAGTCGCTTTGGATAAAAGCATCAGCAAATTAAATATAATGTAATGTAATAAAAAGACCAAAGCAATTTCAGAGAGACCCAAACAACTTCAAAGATATGCTACATTCACAACATGACTATACAAGTTAAAGAAGGGCTTCAGAGATGATTTTGCAAAATGCGAAAACCTTCTTCAGTGACACTCAACATTTCCGTAGACTAAAAATAACACGTTCTTTTTGTCGAAAGCCACAGCATGCCAATGAGACTTTATGGCCATACAAAATGACCATACAAGGTAAAGAAGACCTTCAATGGTGATTTTCCAAAATTCTAAACATTGTTCGGTGACACAGAAAAATGCATGCAGCAGACATAGAGATACATATAGTTATAGATATATTTGATGCATGTTTTTTTATACTGAAACATTACTTTATTTTATATCAAAAATGACATTGTGGACTTATTATTATACACGTTAGGATTGGGCGAAATGGGAAATAATCGAAAAGACAAGTAATTATGCAAATTCTAACATGATATCTTCTTGTATCAGAATAGAACGTTAACATCTTTCATTGTCACTTTGCTTAGATGCACACTACAGACTTTTCAGTTACTTCTAAAGCTCTTAGTTGCAAGTTTATAGGGTCTTGCTGTGAACCCGTAAATGTTGAGGACCCCAAAGTGTTATGTTAGAAATGTATAGTACAGGTCCCCATTACATAGAAGTATTTGCACAATTAACACAAGTTGTTTTAATTAGTATTATAGCCTGCAGACAATATTTTAAAAATGGCTTGTAAGATTTTACAATTTTGGATTCGGACAGATTGCTTATTTATTTGAAGAAAATGATCCACAGTAGATGTAATCATTTTCATCTTGTGCTCTTTATAACCAATGGTCGCAACACTACTCATGGTAGTCAAACAGCCCAAGAAGACAAGAAGTATGCTCCATTTAAGTGGTGCCTATAATGGTGCTACTGTCACTACTGTACCGCTAAGCTAAAGGCGGCTAATTTTGGGCTATAAAGGAACTACAGCACGGTCACATGACTTCACATGACCACCGCTAAGCGAAAGGCGGCTAATGTTGGGCTATAAAGGAACTACAGCACGGTCACATGACTTCACGTCACCACCGCTAAGCTAAAGCCGGCTAATGTTGGGCTATAGAGGAACTACAGCACGGTCACTTGACTTCATGTCACCACTGCTAAGCTAACAGCGGCTAATATTGGGCTATAAAGGAACTACAGCACGGTCACATGACTTAACATGACCACCGCTAAGCTAAAGGCGGCTAATGTTGGGCTATAAAGGAACTACAGCACGGTCACATGACTTCACGTCACCACCGCTAAGCTAAAGCCGGCTAATGTTGGGCTATAGAGGAACTACAGCACGGTCACTTGACTTCATGTCACCACTGCTAAGCTAACAGCGGCTAATATTGGGCTATAAAGGAACTACAGCACGGTCACATGACTTCACATGACCACCGCTAAGCTAAAGGCGGCTAATGTTGGGCTATAAAGGAACTACAGCACGGTCACATGACTTCACGTCACCACAGCTAAGCTAAAGGCGGCTAATGTTGGGCTATAAAGGAACTACAGCACGGTCACATGACTTCACATCACCACCGCTAAGCTAAAGGCGGCTAATGTTGGGCTATGTAGGAACTACAGCACGATCACATGACTTCACGTCACCACAGCTAAGCTAAAGGCGGCTAATGTTGGGCTATAGAGGAACTACAGCACGGTCACATGACTTCATGTCACCACCGCTAAGCTAACAGCGGCTAATATTGGGCTATAAAGGAACTACAGCACGGTCACATGACTTCACATGACCACCGCTAAGCTAAAGGCGGCTAATGTTGGGCTATAAAGGAACTACAGCACGGTCACATGACTTCACGTCACCACCGCTAAGCTAAAGGCGGCTAATGTTGGGCTATAGAGGAACTACAGCACAGTCACTTGACTTCTTGTCACCACCGCTAAGCTAAAGGCGGCTAATGTTGGGCTAAAGGAACTACAGCACGGTCACATGACTTCATGTCACCACTGCTAAGCTAACAGCGGCTAATATTCGGCTATAAAGGAACTACAGCACGGTCACATGACTTCACATGACCACCGCTAAGCTAAAGGCGGCTAATGTTGGGCTGTAGAGGAACTCTACAGCACAGTCACTTGACTTCATGTCACCACCGCTAAGCTAACAGCGGCTAATATTGGGCTATAAAGGAACTACAGCACGGTCACATGACTTCATGTCACCACTGCTAAGCTAACAGCGGCTAATATTGGGCTATAAAGGAACTACAGCACGGTCAAATG
This sequence comes from Notothenia rossii, assembly GCF_949606895.1. Taxonomy (NCBI): domain Eukaryota; kingdom Metazoa; phylum Chordata; class Actinopteri; order Perciformes; family Nototheniidae; genus Notothenia; species Notothenia rossii. The sequence goes on along the minus strand of NC_136902.1, from coordinate 92,756,402 downwards.
ACTTCACATGACCACTGCTAAGCTAACGGCGGCTAATGTTGGGCTATAAAGGAACTACAGCAGAGAACCTCCCGGTGTAACGCTATCTCATGAGAGCTAGACGTGGTTTTGACTCCTGTTCAGACATGTTGCCGATCACTCAACTGTTTGATGATTTTCGCTCTGAAATATCATTTTGTTTTCACCTCCAATGACCCATTTCCCAGAACGACAAAAAAAGTATTTTTATAAGTAATAATACTAAGTGTTTCCTCATAAATACATTAATGACAGAACAGCTTGTTTGAATGCTTGAGCCTTTTATTCTTGCACAGATGAAAAAAAGAGTCTCTATTAAATATATAAGGTTGTGCTAAAAGCCTTTTCCCTTCCAAACTCCTTCAGTCTGCTCTCATGAGAGGCAGCCACTGTTTAATTCACTTGTCGCTTCATTCCTCAGCGTTACAGCGATAGGAAAGATTATTAATCAGAACCATCAGAACATAAGTGACACTGATGGCGTGAAGACAGATGTATTTAAAAGCATGCACACAAACACACAAGGTTTAAGGTGGACTGTATGCCACTGTGGGGTCGGACTCCTTCAGGATCCCTTGACACAGACGGACGGCAACTTCTCGCTACAAAACATGTTATCCCAGCACTTCTCCACTGTGAAAGAATACAAAGAATACTTGTTTTTATATTTCTCTGGTACTCCAATCTAAAATCGACATAACTTATTGTGAGTGTAATGCTATATTACCTGAGTGATTTATCTGTATGCATCTCTGCACGTCTGCCTGACTGGGCTCTCCTCCACACCAGTCTGTGTAGTGGAAAGGAGTCCCATCAGTCCAGGACCAGGCGTTCAGCTGCAAGAAACAATAGTACTTTTATTTATCAGGAAAACTGTGAAATTAGACGGAAGAAACTGGAATATACTCAAAATACCAAAACTAAACTTACTCATATGCAGAATCTCCTTTTTGTATAAAACTATACATTATATCTTAATTATGCTGTTTTCTAATGTATTTCATGACTTCTTAAACTTATAATGTATATCATGAGATACATTTTACTTTTTAAAGTGTTATTAAACCTACCACCTATATTACACTGTTATGAGACCCATATTAAACTAATATTACACCATATAATACCCATGTTACACCCATCACACCGTTACTTAACCCATATTAAACCAATATAACACCTATATTACACCCATGTTACAGTCATGTTAGAATCCTTTGACTGTATACTAATGTTGTGAAATAAATGTAGTGGTACTAAATACAGTGGAGAAGAACTATTAAGTAGCATACAATAAAGAACAAGTACCTCAAATTGCACTTTACAACCGAATCTGAGTAATTGTACTTTGTTACTTTCACAACTGTAAAGTACCTCATATGCATCAGAGCCTCCGATCCACGCTTTCTTCGACTGATAAGTGGCGTCCTTGATCATCTTCTGGATGTCTAGATACTCCATCATGTTGCTTACGGACGCCAGGTGTCCCCCCATGGAGTTGCAGTTTCTCTGCAAGACAAATTAGAAGAATATTAAACAAAAAATAAATCCTGCATTCCACATTTTGCTCAAGTAAAAGTAGAAAAAGTCAAATGACTCATTGTACATAATGACCCATTTCAGAATAACGTACTGTTGATGCATTTATGTGTTTGTTGCAGCTACTGCTTAAAATACATATACCTCTTATCAATCAATCAAAGTTTATATTGCCCAATATCACAAATGTTACATTTGTCTCAAGGGACAGTTTGTACAGGTTATCAAACTATCAAAACAAATGCATTTGTAGTCCTGAGTCAGGGACCAGCATTACCTCAGCATTAGCCCATTTCATGGGTCTGGGGTTGAAGTAGAAACAGCGTTCGTTGATCAAGGTCCATCGACTGGGGCAGCTAACAGAGCGCTTCACCACATGACTCTTAGCTGAGAACAAAAAGTATAGTCTCTAAATATAAAACTTTTATTAGACTCTCGTTTTATCTGATGGCATATAAACATAAACCCTTTGTTGTAATACACGGCTTGGTTAAATACTAGATTCTGATTGGTCAATTTGGACATTTCCGAGGTTGTTAATACTCAATAACACAGTGCTGCTATGCAAAAAAATTACCGTTGCTAAGGAGGATCACGATCAATGACCGCTTATCCCTTACATATTACATGGCTTAGTTGAATACTGAATTCTGATTGGTCAGTTTGGACATTCTGTGGTCTTTTATTTATATATAGCGGACCGTTGCTAAGTATACAATACAGTTGCTAAGGTATGGCAGACTGTTGCTAAAGTATGGAAGACTGTTGCTAACGTATGGCAGACTGTTGCTAAGGTATAGAAGACTGTTGCTAAGGTATAGAAGACTGTTGCTAAGGTATGGCAGACTGTTGTTTCTTTTCCGTTACTCGATCAGTATTTATATATTTAGTTATTATGTTTTAAATGTGTTTTTATTTAGTTTTAGATGTTTATATATTAAGTTATGTTCTTAAATATTTAATTCTATATATTTAGTTTTTATATTATGTTTTTTATATTTAATTTGCATATATTTCGAGAGCACACATCTTTTAATTAATGCTGGTTGAACTGTCCCCTATGAATAACAGTATTCTTTTTTATATTTATTTTTTATTTTGGTTAAGGTTTTTAGCTCTTTATTTTCTTTATAGCTTTTTTAAAATTCATTTTTGTATGTACAAAACCTCGATCAGCGCTGCTGGAAGTTGAATTCATTCCGAAATAAAATAATTCTAAACAACACATCATATGAAATAAAATAAGTTAGAATAGCATAATGTCTAAATTATATATTATATATAAGTTAATATAAAACAACCTAAAACAAAAAGAACACAATATAAAACATAATTAAAATACATAGCATAATGAAGCAATAGTTATAATGAATAATAATAACAATATCATAACGACAAAGAGAAAATCAAATAGCAACTCACCTGCTAGGTCTTTCTCAGCTGCTTCCTCTGAAATGGCTAACAAGTTTAACACTGCAGTTATTGACTTGTTTACTGACAATAAAGAAATCTGTTAAAGGTTTTAGATATGTTATAATACTCACCAGCAGCTCTAACCAAGGCCATCATGGCACAAACCAGAGCGAACACAGCGAGCGTCTTCATGTTGAGGATCCTTTAAAACACAAATACAGATTACAGGTAACAATGTGGGGAATAAAACAGTGAGGAGATGATGAGAGAGTTTGTAGAAACCTGAAGTCCAGCCGTCCTGTGGTGCAGAACAGGAGGAACACCAGCTCTTAAATACTCAAACTTATCTGATCATCTGTAAAGAAACAGGGAACTTAGAAAAGATGCGGCCCTGGCCTCTTACAAAACAAGTTACCCTAATCTTAACGCTTTTTTAGGAAATCTGCAAATCTTAATATCAATGCATGTTCCTCTTTAGTCACCTAGTGTCTCTGTAGTCCTTTTGTTTTTGTAAGTGTGATCATTTTTTTGTCTCTCCACAGTGTGTCTTTGAGGGAGATTTTGTAGGTGAAGGCCTTCCACTTCTTAAGTGATGAAAACTGAAATAAGACTAAAACATGTTTTTCTCCCTAATGCTCAAAGACGCTTTCCATAAAATCTGAACAGAAACAGTACAAAGAAAACACAAAAAATAAAGAGTAGTCCCAATCCAACTGTGGATTTCAGATTTATGACAGTTTAGTTTCAGAAAGTTGTTTTGCATCCATATTTTAATGTCAGTGAGGCAGTTGGTGTGTTGGGAGTGGGTGGTTGCAGAAATGTAGGAATGGGTGTCGTTGGCGTAACAGTGGAACCGGAGTTAGCTGACGGAGTCTAAGTGGGACGATGTAAATAATGAAAAGCAGGGGACCAAGTACAGAGCCCTGGGGGACGCCATGAGTGACATTCAGTGACTAATGGCGCTTTTCCACTGCAGGACCTAGCACGGCTTAGCACAGCTTAGTTTGGCCTTGGTAGGTCAGGCTCACTTTAAGCTGCGTTTCCATTACAGTTTATTAACTGGGGTAGTTACTATAGTAACGCAGTGTAGGCGGGGCATTCGGCTGTTCGGCAGGCGGAGCGACGCTGCGTAAAACTGCCGTGACGTCATTTTCAATGCGAACCACAAAACCAAAACATCCGCCGTTAGCTGTTAGCACTCAGAGCTCACAGCTCCTCATATCTGTTCAGAAACTAGACAAAAGTTAAACAAGTTCAAACCACAGACTGTCTGTGTCATGGAGAATACAGTCGCTGGTTTATTTATGTCTGTAGGCCGCTGTTGTGAGTGTGGACGGTCGGAGCATATACTGCGTTAGCTTAGCCGATCTCCATTCAGAAAACACGCATTTTAAAAAAGGTTTCTCGCCTGCCGTCTGTCTGCAGACTTGTCAAAGCATTAATTCATGGTTTTTACTAACCGGTATCAGTATGTTGTTATTTCGGCATCATTTTGAAACGTGTATTACAATTAAATCACGGTAAAATATGTTCATTTTGTTGTAGTGGTAGCCCCCTTGCCAGCGATTCTCTCTGACCATTCAGCAGTAGAGAGTGTTTACATCACTAGTTTAGCATATTCCGCTTGTTGGCCCGGGAAGAACCTCAATTTTGGAGGGCCAGAAAAAAGGTGAAAAAGTAGCCCTGAGCTGGAACCACCCCTAGTGGAAAAGCAAAAAAATGTGCTGCGGTGGAAAAGCGCCATAAACGAGTTTAGGTTAGACATCAGCAACAACATAAACTCAAAATACCAAACTAAAAACACTGCAGAATTGTCTTTTGTGAACTATACCACTGGATTCAAAGGCTCAAGATACAAAGGTTTTAATGATATTTGCACATAAGCTACAATGTAGAAATGGCAATGAAAATCTTTTGACCTGAGCTCCTCCAACAATGCAACATAGTCATATAATAAAATACAAAAATACAAATAAAAAGAGTGCCATAAGTCTATATACACGTAAATAGAATATGATATACAAGAACAGAATGTAAAATTAAATATTGTACAGTAAGATGACAAACAGATGAAGGTTTGTCGAGACTGCTTAAGCACTCAGGTGTTTAGCAGTCTTGTTGCCTGTGGGGAAAAAAACATTATATCAGGTCATATATATTGTATTACCCTCAATGGGCAAGTACATTGAATATTTAGGAACATTTATTAATGCTGTTTTCTTATCCTTCATTTTCTAATTCATTTCAATCGAAGCATAACAACTTCAAAGTGACACAAAGAGACCACAAATAGACTTTGAGCAATAATAAAAAGGGGCAAAATCAAAAAAACTACAAAGACACAAACGTATTCCAAAATGACAAATAATTACCACAGATAAAAAGCTATAAAGACCAAAGCAATTTCAAAGTGACCTAAAAAGACCTCGAAGAGATGCATCATTTATGAGAAACGACACCAAAAGACTAGAGACTTCAAATTAACATAAAAAGGGGCAAAACAACCACAAAGACACAAAGGAAAAACAAAATAAAGAGTTTGACGATAAACAACATGACTATACAAAGTAACAAAGGCCTTCAGGGGTGATTTTGCAAAATGCCAAACAGTCTTCTGTGACACAGCAAAATGCATGCAGCAGAGAGAGATACAAATACTGTAAATATATGAGTATGTGTATTGTACAGACATATTACTTGATTATATAATATATTACACCCATGTTACGGTCATGTAGAGCTCGGTTTATAACTCGAACCCTGGTTAAAACTGATCCTGAAAATGTCTGAAATGGATTCAGCGTCCTCTATAACCCCCAAAACTTTCTCAACTGTCTACATAGGATATAATGCTGAATAATTCTAATCAGACAACTTCTGCTAAAAGTGCAAATTGCCCAACATATGCAAGTGAGAATCCAGGCCATGAAAAGTGATCTGTCATCAGCGTCTGAACGATGAGGAAGTGATTGAGTCTGAACCTAATGATGCTGCAAAGACTTCATGACACAACAAATCCACTTCTCTGCCAACTGGACCAAAGGTCGGCCATATTGTTATTTAGGATCTTCTGGCAGTGAAGCAGCAGAGAGATGGTAAAAACACATACAGATACTCGTGTTTAAAAATACTCTGGTGAAAGTAGAAGTACTGACTAAACTTCTTAACTCAAGTAAAAGTAAAGAGGGCTTTGAAATGTACTTCAGTAAAAAGTACCCATAACTAGCAGCTGTTTTAAAGAGTACCTGACCTCCCTTTATATTAATAGAACAATAATGTCATTGTTAGCTAATGAATGTTTCCATGCTGAACAACGGCAACATGACAACGTTTTCATTGGTCCCTCTTCTTAGAGAAGACCAGGAAATGATGGATACACGGATCATGTTCAAATCAATAGGCACGCAATGACTCTAAATAATAATGATCACGCCACCAAACACACATTCAGACTAAAGGAACCAGCCTGTTTGGAAAATGAGAGAAGTAGAAAGTACAGGTATTTGTGTTCAACATGTAAGAAGTAGAAAGTACAGGTATTTGTGTTCAACATGTAAGAAGTAGAAAGTACAGGTATTTGAGTTCAACATGTAAGAAGTAGAAAGTACAGGTATTTGGGTTCAACATGTAAGAAGTAGAAAGTACAGGTATTTGAGTTCAACATGTAAGAAGTAGAAAGTACAGGTATTTGAGTTCAACATGTAAGAAGTAGAAAGTATAGGTATTTGGGTTCAACATGTAAGAAGTAGAAAGTACAGGTATTTGAGTTCAACATGTAAGAAGTAGAAAGTACAGGTATTTGAGTTCAACATGTAAGAAGTAGAAAGTATAGGTATTTGTGTTCAACATGTAAGAAGTAGAAAGTACAGGTATTTGGGTTCAACATGTAAGAAGTAGAAAGTACAGGTATTTGAGTTCAACATGTAAGAAGTAGAAAGTACAGGTATTTGAGTTCAACATGTAAGAAGTAGAAAGTACAGGTATTTGAGTTCAACATGTAAGAAGTAGAAAGTACAGGTATTTGAGTTCAACATGTAAGAAGTAGAAAGTACAGGTATTTGAGTTCAACATGTAAGAAGTAGAAAGTACAGGTATTTGGGTTCAACATGTAAGAAGTAGAAAGTACAGGTATTTGAGTTCAACATGTAAGAAGTAGAAAGTATAGGTATTTGGGTTCAACATGTAAGAAGTAGAAAGTACAGGTATTTGGGTTCAAAATGTAAGAAGTAGAAAGTACAGGTATTTGAGTTCAACATGTAAGAAGTAGAAAGTACAGGTATTTGAGTTCAACATGTAAGAAGTAGAAAGTATAGGTATTTGTGTTCAACATGTAAGAAGTAGAAAGTACAGGTATTTGGGTTCAACATGTAAGAAGTAGAAAGTACAGGTATTTGAGTTCAACATGTAAGAAGTAGAAAGTACAGGTATTTGAGTTCAACATGTAAGAAGTAGAAAGTACAGGTATTTGAGTTCAACATGTAAGAAGTAGAAAGTACAGGTATTTTAGTTCAACATGTAAGAAGTAGAAAGTACAGGTATTTGGGTTCAACATGTAAGAAGTAGAAAGTACAGGTATTTGAGTTCAACATGTAAGAAGTAGAAAGTACAGGTATTTGGGTTCAACATGTAAGAAGTAGAAAGTACAGGTATTTGAGTTCAACATGTAAGAAGTAGAAAGTACAGGTATTTGGGTTCAACATGTAAGAAGTAGAAAGTACAGGTATTTGGGTTCAACATGTAAGAAGTAGAAAGTACAGGTATTTGAGTTCAACATGTAGGAAGTAGAAAGTACAGGTATTTGGGTTCAAAATGTAAGAAGTAGAAAGTACAGGTATTTGTGTTCAAAATGTAAGAAGTAGAAAGTACAGGTATTTGTGTTCAACATGTGAGAAGTAGAAAGTACAGGTATTTTAGTTCAACATGTAAGAAGTAGAAAGTACAGGTATTTGAGTTCAACATGTAGGAAGTAGAAAGTACAGGTATTTGGGTTCAAAATGTAAGAAGTAGAAAGTACAGGTATTTGTGTTCAAAATGTAAGAAGTAGAAAGTACGGGTATTTGTGTTCAACATGTAAGAAGTAGAAAGTACAGGTATTTGTTTTCAAAATGTAAGAAGTCAAAGTAAAAAGTTGTCAGAAAAAGAATTAGTGGAGTAAAGTACTGATACCAGAACAATGTACTTAGGTAAATTAACGAAGCAGACATTTTCGGTCCAATTAATCCGGTTAGTTAATTTGTGAGGGGTGAGTGGGTTCAAGTAACTTCCTAACAAGCTGCCCCCCCCTGTGGAGCACAGCAGCAGATAGGGGGGGGGGGATAAATGAGGACATGAGAGGGGGCCTTAATTATCCCTTCAATCTCAATCTCAATCTGGCACAGTTCACATCGGGACAAACACGATAAAAACACCTTGAAATGGTGAAAATCAGTGCATTCTGGATATGAGTTTTATCCCAAACCTGTAATAAATGCAAAATAAATGATTACATCTTTAAAAAGTATGCTTTCATGTGCTTAATTTAGACAAATATTACGTTTGTTATGAATAAAACTAGTGCTGGAGATGCTTTTATCTGACTTTTTTATATTTAAATGATTTTGTATCACTATTACAGATGTAGCGATTCATTTCAGACAGTTTGAAACGCGAGGGCCGTGATTGGTACGTGATCTGCCCTCGCTCAAGGGAAAACCTCCAGCTTGACTTGAGACCGCCCCCGTGATAGATAAATGTAATTATAATGAAGCCAGCTGCAATGGATCATTGATCCACCAGGGGGTGCAGTGGGGTTCCACACTGGAGCTCATGTGAAATAAAGTCAGATACAGTACGCTGGATGTACAGCGGAACTTTGTTAAGATCCATATGTCACGGATATCATACTACTGTGCTAAATAAGAGACATGTAATCATTTACAAAACATCACCATGTTGTTATTTAACTAAATAATGTTGTTTAGTCGAAAAAAACGAACGGGAGGAAATGCATCCCGGCTCTCGATTTTTAATCCTAATTTAATCATCATCTTCACCACGATCATTTATGCTTATGTTCGCCGAATTGACATGAAATCACTGACACATATGAATATACTGTATTCAACTTCATTAAAACGTTATTAAAGTGCCTAAACTCAGTAATTCACCAAAAATATGTATATTTTAATGGAGCCTCGTCGGCAGATCAGGATCCCAACGCGTAGTGGGGGGGCTTAACATTCCTCTATACTGGTCTTAGGCAGGTCGTAGGAAGCTGTAAGCTGGAGTCTGAAATGAGGTGCTACATCTGTATGGGGCTATATAAATGCACTTGTGGGTGATTTGGAGCATTGTGAGTTTATTTGAATTAATCCATTCGTTTTTGGGGATTTTCTTAAACTTCATTTTTCGATTTTTGTTACTTTTAGTTATTTACTTTCACTTATCCAGGGCTTTGACTTAATACTTAATACTTCTTCCAGCACCAAATATTTCCATCTGAAGTGTTCTTGAGTAGCTGAAATGATAATACTTGAGTAGATGTACGTATTTCCCCACCGGTTAAAGATATTGTCTCCAGATGGCGTACATTAATATCTCAGCCATCTGTTGCGGTTTTTTCTGCTTCTTACTTCCTAGACGGCGCGTCCTCCTTCCTCCAAGTTAAGAGTCGAGCGTCATTATGCAAGACTCTCTCTGCTGCACTTCAAACACACTCTGCAGAAAGTACAGCATGTCCTCGGCGCTGCCTGTCAACACTGTGTGAAATATTTAAGATTGTTAACGTTTAGCAGAGCTTGTGGCTTTTAGAGGATTGTAATGTCAACAAAGATTGTTATATAAATCTACCAGAAGAACAGTTGCATGAAAAGAGAGCTGCTCAAAGTCAGCAAACAGACTCTGAAATGTCACAACAATATTTACCTTAGTGACTTTTAAAATAAATCTGCTTCTAGGTAATGGAAAAAATAGCTTATTTGAAAATAAAGGCTTGTGCAGGATGGACTGTGTTGAACTAGTGATAATTATCTCAAAGATAACTTGAAATTAAAAAAGGACGATTTTTTTTCAGTCATACATTTCTGATTTTTTTTTTTTTATTAAATCATCTCCCTTTTTCGAAAATATATTTTAAAAAATAAAATGAACTCATTGTTTTAAACATTATCTGGTTTTGAACAAATGACCTGACTTTTAAAAATAATGTTTTATTTTCAGAAATATCTTAAATAAAAAAATAAAAAAAATCTCTTAATGCAATTACAAGCTTTTTCATTTGTATTTTTGTATTCGGGATTGAGGGAAACGGTATTTCGATCTCTCTGTCTGTACACACAAACTGAAAGATTGACAATAAACTCAAAGATTGACAATAAAGTTGACTTTGATGTAAACATTATTGAAGATCACATGTTTCTTATATCTTTAGGTTAGTAACCACATATCTCTTCTTCTCTTCAGCTCCCCAGCATGTTTGGAGACTTGAGGTCGACGTTCATCGCTCTGATGATCGGATCCTACGCCTCGTCCGCCGTCACCTTCCCCGGCATCAAGGTAACAACAATCTGCTGTAAATAACAACAAATATCCATCCATTGTTCCTCATCCATCCCATAAAGGGGTTCCCATGAGTCATTTCAAAGTTGTTTTTCATCATTTAAGGTCAAAAATCGTCTCAAAAGGTCTTGTTTTAATAACAACACTTTTTTAGGGGATCCATGCAAAACAAGTCTCATCGAGTTAATCTGTAATGTGATGTGTCCTAACGAACAGAACAGCCTCATAATTATACATTAAAAAAACAATTTCCAGCTAGATTATACAAGTGTGACGGTGGGGCACAATTATTTGCATTTGCCATTAATTGGATTTTCACGATTGTTATTTGGAGAGAAAATTATAGAAAGAAAAATATTCTTATAAATCTTGACAAGCTGATTAAACACAAATGTGCATTTGTTTTGTTATGGAAAGGCTTTAAAACGCTTTTTTGGGCTATTGTGTTTGCTTCCATAAAATGTCTATAGTCAGAGTAGTGGGAATAAACATTACAAAAACACATATTTATTACAAAGTTTGTCAAGTTGTTTCTGTAAGTACCTCCTAAATTCACCAAAAGTTATAAAAGAATGCCTAATTTGCACATCAAACACATAACAACCCAGTTATTTATGTTGATTCTTTTTTCATGAGGTTAGGGTAACGGCCTGGTATTACGGCCCGTCCACACTACAGCTTCGACAGCTTCAAAAACGGTTTCCAACGCGTCTGCCCATTCACTTTGAATGGGGTGACGTCACGTTGCCTCGCTTTTCGCCGAACTGATTTGTGGGTAGCAGAGCGGAGCTTTCCTGGCGTTTCAGGCTGCAAAAGTTGAGCAATGTCCAACTTTTGAAGCTTCTGAAGCTTTCGGTGGAAGCGTCAGCCAATCAAATCATATGCCAGTACAAGCTCTAGCCAATCAAACCGCTGCTTGTGTGTCAGGGGCGGGAGATTCATGTGATTGGTTGTTGTTCGAGCTTCAGACACGCCCGCCGGCAAGCTTTTTTTGAAGCTGGAGTGTGGACGGGCCGTAAGGGTTAAAGGTATTCTGATTCTGTTTCTGATGACTTCAGGTGATCTACGATCTGGGTGCCACCTTCATCATCATCCTGCTGGTCTGGGCTGCCTGCGCCTGCCTCGTCTTCCTCAACTGTTTCATCAACTGGCCTCTGGAGCCGTTCCCCAGCCCCGAGGACATGGACTACACGTGAGAATAAATGAGAAATCAATAAACGGGATTTCTGGGTGCAACGGGATTTCGGGGGGGTAACGGGATTTCGGGGACTAACAGGAATGGGATTGCTGAGAGTAACGGGATTTCGGGGAGTATTGGGATTTCTAGTGCTTTAGTTTGTAGTTCTTTGGTTAGTACTTTAGTTGGTAGTTCTTTAGTTTGTAGTTCTTTGGTTAGTACTTTAGTTGGTAGTTCTTTAGTTTGTAGTTCTTTGGTTAGTAGTTATTTGGTTAGTAGTTCTTTGGTTAGTAGTTCTTTAGTTTGTAGTTCTTTGGTTAGTAGTTATTTGGTTAATAGTTCTTGAGCTCTTTAGTTTGTAGTCATTTGGTTAGTAGTTCTTTAGTTGGTAAATCTTTAGTTAGTAGTTTGTAGTTCTTTAGTTAGTTCTTTAGTTGGTAGTTCTTTAGTTTGTAGTTTGTAGTTCTTTGGTTAGTTATTTTGTTGGTAGTTCTTTACTTTGTAGTTATTTGGTTAGTAGTTCTTTAGTTGGTAGTTCTTTAGTTAGTAGTTTGTAGTTCTTTGGTTAGTTCTTTAGTTGGTAGTTCTTTAGTTTGTAGTTTGTAGTTCGTTGGTTAGTTATTTTGTTGGTAGTTCTTTAGTTTGTAGTTATTTGGTTAGTAGTTCTTTAGTTGGTAGTTCTTTAGTTAGTAGTTTGTAGTTCTTTGGTTAGTTCTTTAGTTGGTAGTTTGTAGTTTGTAGTTCTTTGGTTAGTTCTTTAGTTGGTAGTTCTTTAGTTTGTAGTTTGTAGTTCTTTGGTTAGTTCTTTTGTTGGTAGTTCTTTAGTTTTTAGTTATTTAGTTGGTAGTTTGTAGTTTGTTGTTCTTTGGTTTGTAGTTCTAGTTTGTAGTTCTTTAGTAACGGGAGTAACGGGATTTCGGGGAGTAACGGAATTTCTGTGAGTGGGTCGTAGCGTTTGAGTTACAGGGATTTTGGTTTGTATCGGGATTTCTGGTTCTTTAGTTTGTAGTTCTTTGGTTAGTAGTTCTTTAGTTTCTAGTTCTTTAGTTTCTAGTTCTTTAGTAACGGGAGTAATGGGATTTCGGGGAGTAACTGGATTTCTGTGAGTAATGGGACTTCAGTCACCTGATTGGTTAAACCAAAATACTGCATAATTATGCTCAAAGTGTATTTATTTATTTTTCTTTCTTTTGTATTTAATATAGAGGTAATCCAGAAGAGACAATGTGATCAGGTTACTTAACTTTTTTACCCTGATTTGGTTTCTGTTTTGTACTGGAACGTGTAAAGAAACACACACACACACACACACACACACACACACACACACACACACACACACACACACACACACACACACACACACACACACACACACACACACACACACACACACACACACACACACACACACACACACACACACACACACACACACACAGAGATCTCCTCACACACATGGAAAACATTTCATGGACTTTTACACTTTCTATCCGAAGCATGAAGACAGGAAAGACTTTAAAACCAGATGATCGTCCGGATTTGCTCACAGTCACCTGGATATTTTCTTTCCTCCTTTTACTCGGCTCATGTATCTTCTTCTGACTTTCATTCCTCATCCTTCTCCTTATTGGTGGATTACTGAACTTATCCTAAGTATTCACATCCCCCCCTTGCCTTCACCTGCAAAATACCACTGAAAGACACGTGCATAGACAAGGAAGAGACTCAAAATGATTAAAAATAAACTTTAAATGGATTAAAAAAGATGCAAAACAAATACAAATGACCACAGAGACACACAATTACCTCAAAGAGATGCCGAACAACCACAAAAAACGATAAGAAGCCCAAATGCAAAGAGATATAAACAACCACAGGTACAAAAATGACAACAAGCAGACTCAAAAAACAGGCACAAAATAAATAAAAAGGAGACAAAATTACGACACAGACACAAAAAAGACCATACAATGACCAAAATGAACAGATAACCACAAGAAGACCAATCAGAGAGGTTAATTGCAGCAAACAGAAGACAACCACCAAGAGACTCAAAATACCTGTCTATTACATGACAGAAAAAAAGAGACCACAAAGAGACACAGTTTGACTTCAAACAGTCACTTATGGCGCATTTCCACTACAGCGCGGAGCTCGCTTTAAGCGTGCCGTGCCCGGACCGTTTGTAGTTGCGTTTCCACTTGGCGTAGTTCCGGCTAGCGGGTACTATTTCACCGTTTTTCTGGCCCCATAAAATCTAGGTTCTTTCCGGGCCAACAACCGGGCTGAGTCGGGCTGAGTATGCTAAACTACAGAGAGCAAGGGGGCTACAACTACAACAAAATGAACTTTGACCTTTGATTTAATTATAATACACGTTTCAAAATGATGCCGAAGTAACAACATACTGATACCAGTTAGTAAAAACCATGAATTAATGCTTTGACAAGTCTGCAGACTGACGGCAGGCGAAACATCTTTTAAAATGCGTGTTTTCTGAATGGAGATCGGCTAAGCTAACGCAGCTCCGACCGTCCACACTCACAACAACGGCCTACAGACATAAATAAACCAGTGACTGAATTCTCCATGACACAGACAGTCTGTGGTTTGTACTTGTTTAACTTTTGTCTAGTTTCTGAACAGATATGAGGAGCTGTGAGCTCTGAGGGCTAACAGCTAACGGCTGATGTTGTTTTTCTGTGGTTCTCATTGAAGATGACATCACGGCTCCGCCTACATTGCGTTACTATAGTTACTGCCCCAGCTACTACACTGTAATGGAAACGCAGCATAAAGTGAGCCTGGCCTACCAAGGCCTAACGAGGCCTAGCCATACCGAGCGAGGCAGAGCGAGGCCCTGTAGTGGAAATGCGCCATTAAAGACCTCAAAGATACGTAAAATGACACAAAATGACTCAAAGTGACTTCAAACAGTTACAAAAACATCACAAAAAGACCAAAATGGACAACAAAGTGACAAAGACACTATTTCACGGTTCTCTGTAATTTGCGCTCAAATTATCCTCTACACCGCCTCTTCTCTCCCCACCTGCAGGGTTAAGATCAAGTTCAGCTGGCTGGGCTTCGACCACAAGATCACGGGGAAGCAGTTTTACCAGCAGGTGACGACGGTGGGCCGCCGCCTCAGCGTGGGAAACTCCATGAAGCAGAAACAGCCGAACAAGGACCTGGCAACGCAGGAGGCCAACAAACTGTGCCTGTCCACCGTCGACCTGGAGGTCAAATCCAAGGACCAGGAACCGGGTGAGTCTGCAGGAAAATACACTTCAAACTAGTGTTGTTACGATACCAACATTTTAGTTTCAGGACCGATACCAAGTCAAGAATTGCGATTTCAAAACCTTTCTCAAAAAAAGGGGGACCCGTCTTAAATGTCATTATTGTGCTTTATTTCAAACCTGAACAATGAGAACTATAAATAAAATAAATTAAAGCAATGGCATTCAAGGTAAAATGACAATTAACTAAAATAGCAGCATCATCTCAAACAACTTTTTTGTCAAAATTCTAAATAGAGGGATCTGAAACATTCCGTACAGACAGGCCTCGTGGTGTCCGTAGGCTTGCCCTCGCTGTCGGAGATGTAACCAAAATACTTCCAAATTTCGCTTCTGGCGTCTTTTTTGTCTTCAAGCTGAGGTGCATCGGCAATAGCACTCACACTTGCAGCCATGCTTCTCCTTTTGTCACATGATATAAAAGCTGTATTCATAAAAAGAGTATTTTTAAACACGAGTATCTGTACTTCTACTTCAGTAAAGGATGTGTGTACGTTTGCCATCTGGACAATAAGGTCTTCCACACTGCCTTAAAAGTGCTTGAATTTTAATTAAATATCCGTATGAACCCTCAGACCCCAGCTCGGACCTACATCTGTACAAAACAATTAGTCCCAAACATGCCTGTGTTACCTTAAGGCGCCCCTTTACCTCTGCCCTAAATCCAAGCTAAGCTAACGTCCGTTTCCCCCACACCTCTTGCTCTCTTTGGTAACAAATGGACCGTGGAATATGTTCAGACCCTGATTTTAGAAAGCCACTCAGCAGGTGTTTGGTTTCAGAGCCTGAGAGAAGCATTGTAGCGTTGCAGTCATTGTTAATTTAATAACAGCTGGACATTTTCCATCTGTCAGGAGCTGTTATTACACACTGCAGCTCTCATTTCTCTCAGTTAGATATCGACTTATCAGCCCAATTAAACCCCAAAAAGTAGAATAGGCTCCCATTTAAGTATAAGTAGTAATACCACAGTGTAGAAATACTCTGTGACAAGTCAATCTAGCAGCAAAGAACCAAAAATAACATTTCTTGTGAAGCATAATGGCTATTAAAATGAGTGATCCATTAATCAGTTCATCGTTTTAAATGTGAGAGCTGGTAAAGGTGGAGATGACTTGTTAACGGACTATATAATAACTATAAATAAGTGTACAGTAGTAAAAAGTACAATATTTGCCTCCATATTAGTACAAGTAAGTACATAGTACTTGAACCTAAAAAGCCTTGTGCAAATGTTTCTTTCCCCCCTGCGTTATGGTCATTATTTATTTAGCTTAGCCACCCTGTTCTAGTTTGTTATGTAAACGTGACATGGTGCCAGCAGGATGATAACCAAGGTTGTTTTTATTCCTAATGACCTCTTCTTATTTCACTTCCTGTGCAGCTCAGTCCTTCATGAAGAGTATCTTCAGCCCCATCTTCATGCTGAGCCTCATCACCATGTGTGTGACGCAGCTTCGCCTCATCTTCTACATGGGAGCCATGAACACCATCTTGGAGTCTCTGACAGAGGGAGACCTCAGCACCGGTGAGATTAAACACTGTATAAACACACAATAAGGAACTACAGCACGGTCACATGACTTCACGTCAGCACCACTAAGCTAAAGGAGGCTAATGTTGGGCTATAAAGGAACTACAGCACGGTCACATGACTTCACGTCACCACATCTAAGCTAAAGGAGGCTAATGTTGGGCTATAAAGGAACTACAGCACGATCACATGACTTTACGCCACCACCGCTAAGCTAAAGGTGGCTAATGTTGGGCTATAAAGGAACTACAGCACGGTCACATGACTTCACGTCACCACCGCTAAGCTAAAGGTGGCTAATGTTGGGCTATAAAGGAACTACAGCACGGTCACATGACTTTACATCACCACCGCTAAGCTAAAGGCGGCTAATGTTTTCTATGTTTACTTTTCTTTCTGCTCTCTAATGATCCTCTCTCTGCTGCTTTCTGCTCAGCCTCAGCGCCTCGTTGTTAACTCTGCTTTGTCTTTCCTCCCGTTCTGTTTCTGCCACTCTTTCTCTTTCCGCCCCGCTGGCTTCTTGCTGCTGTTTCAGTGGAGAAGATGCAAGTGGGTAAGAAACTTCAGGCTTGAATCACAAAGAAACCCAATTTCTCCAGCTGTTTGTTTCCACTATTCATTCATGGATAAACCAACAAACAATATCCTTTACTGGAGTAAAAGTAGAAATACTGTGATCTTAAAATACTATATTACAAGTAAAAGTATAGTAGGAAGTATAGAAGTATATAAAAAATGTAGCATTATATTATTATCATAGAAATAGAGAGATAGATTAGTGATACTACACCAATGTGTTAACTATACAAATATTCACGTATTTATTGGTATATTTATATACTTTTTTTTCAAATATGTTATTTTATTTCATTGTTAAATAGAGCTACTGTTACAAAGCCCAATTCCCCCTGAATATGTATAAGTAATATTTTCCAATCAGGACTTTTACTTTTAGTATTTTAAGACCGTAGTATTTCTACTTTTACTTGGGTAAAGAAGTACTTTTTCCACTTTGACTTAAACATCTGAATATTTCCTCCACCTTTGACTTTGTGTTTTTGTTTCTATGTGCATCCTCTTCTAAATCCTCCATATTTCATGTTTTTAAAAAAAAACAGCCAAAATCAAACCTCAATAACGCTTTTCTCCCGTCCCTCAGTGAGCGTCTACACGTCGATCTTTGGCGTCCTGCAGCTCCTCTGTCTCATCACTTCTCCTGTGATCGGGTACGTGATGGACTGGAAGCTCAAAGACTGCGAAGAAGACAAAGATAAAGTCACCCCGAGGTGAGGAAGCACCCATAAAACACTAGAAACATTAACTAATTGCAATTGACCTTTCGCAAAGCCACGCCCCCCCTTGGTTACTGTTGCTAGTCCGACAAGCTGAGAGCCAGATGCGTTAAACAAAGCCATAAAGGAGGGTCTCCGTAACGTCGGAGTCGCCTTAACAGACTCATTTTGGAGCAATAACGCAGCAAGATCCTCCAGGTCCCGACAAAAGGGGCTACAATACGCTATGGAGGGTTATATCCACAGTATAAACATTAGAAAAGAGGGAGGCACAACATCAATAGAGGCACTTGCATACAGGTCGCAGTGCAAGAGTGAAAAACCACATGAGCTGTAGGCTATGTCAAATTCGACGGAAATATTATTATTATTTTGGAATAAAACACTACAATCACAAGAGGCATTAAATGTTGTAGTTTGTCTAAAGTTAACTACCGTTTCCTTGGTGGCTTTCTGCATCCACCTTGTTGTTCCTTTGTGGGGGTCGGGTTGCCCACTTGTGCAGCAGGATTAGGGAAGTCGGCAGTAGGCTTTCCATTAACAAAATGCTACAAAGATTAAAGCAAAATATAAATGAATGATTGCCTGTTGGCTTTCTTGTTTGTACTTTGACCACAGGTAGACTAATAACGGAGCTCAGCTGTTCAGACATTATTATGCATCAAGTGATGGTCAAAACGACCGAGAAGCACACAGCTTACAGCTGTAGTCGTGTGACTTTAGCTAACGTTAGTTAGTGAAATTAGTTAATTAAATTAGTTAGTGAATTTGTGAATGTAATCTTTGCTAGCTAGCTAGCTACGTTAGCACGTATTTACCTTGGAGCAAACGTATTTGTGTTTGTTGATATTCGCCATATTCAGCTGGGCATGGGGCCTGCCGCATTTCTTTATCCACTGGCGGCATCTCTCCTCTCGGGTTTTGGGTTTAGGAAACGGGTAAAATATCACCCCCCCCCTCTAAGCTTATGGGATATCTGCTATCCGATTTGCAAAGACCATAAGCACAACGCTTCACCATTTTCGCAATGAATTTGAACACTAAGCTTGTCGGACTTCCACAGGGAACCGCGCACGTGATCGAATATGATTGGACAACGGGCATTTAGGGGCGTGGCTTTACGAAAGGTCAATTATTTTACTTTAAGAGATGCAAAAGAACCACAAAAAAACCTAAAAGAAAACCAACCATCACAGGTACAAGATTACTAAAAAAACAGACTTTGAGTCAAAAAGAAATATAAAAAAGAGACAATGAGACACAAAATAAATAAGAAGGAGACACAAAATGACTACAGAGACACAAAAGGAACATTCGATTACTACGAATAAACAAAAAAAGACCATATATGAAACATTTTACCATAAAAAGACCAATTATTTGGAGTGATATTGCAATATTGATAGATAGGTGTGGTTGGTAACGGCTTAGCAGATAAGATAAGATAAGAGGTACCTTATTGATCCAAATGTGGGAGTTTTTTGTGTCTTTCTAGCATTGCAAAAGAGGAGGTGAAAACCATTGTTCTTCGTGTTGTTTGATGATTTGTTTGATCAGCTAAGTGAACATGAAATATGAAGGGTTTAGAGGAGGATGCACATAGAAACAAGCAAGCACTAAGTCAGAAGTACAGGAAATATTCATATGTTTGACTTCATATGTTAAAAGCAGTATCACCCAATACTCAGTTAATTTACTTAAAGGGGACCTCTCATGTACGTCTTGTATACATGAATATGTGTCCCCGGTGTTCCAGGGAACTCACCAAGTGTCAGAAAACACAACCCTCTCTATTTTCCTCCATACCCAAATCTCTTAAAAAGGGGCTGCAACGGATCTGATACAGACTGATCCAGATTTGAACACTTCTATGACGTCACAGAAGTGGCGCTACGGCTATTGGGCCAACTCCACCAATCAGGAGGAGACAGCCACGGACATTGCCGTTGGAAAGCGCTGGAGACGCTGTAGTACATATGCCAGGCCTGTAGATGGTGCTGTTCTCACAGAATCAGCCCATGATGCAAAGACAGTGTAAAATTGAGCGAAATGAGGAATGGCTAAAATGCATGATCTGTTTGGTATTTTGAAAAATCCATCCATCTTCTCCCGCTTATCCGTGGTCGGATCTCGGAGGTAGCAGTTCCAGCAGAGAGCCACAAACGTTCCTTTCCCCTCATCAACCAGCTCTGACTGGGGGATGCCAAGGCGCTCCCAGGCCAGAGATATAATCCCTCCACCTGGTCCTAGGTCTACCCCTCGGTCTCTTCCCAGCTGGACGTGCCTGGAACACCTCCCTAGGGAGGCGCCCAGGTGGCATCCTAACTAGGTGCCCGAACCACCTCAACTGGCTCCTTTCGACGCCAAGGAGGAGCGGTTCAACTCCGAGTCCCTCCCGGATGACCGAACCTCTCACCTTATCCCTAAGGGAGACGCCCGCCACCCTGCGGAGAAAACCCATCTCGGCCGCTTGTACCCGCAATCTCGTTCTTTCGGTCATGACCCATCCTTCATGACCATAGGTGGGGGTAGGAAGGGAAATGGCGCGGTAGACAGAGAGCTTTGCCTTCTGGCTCAGGTCCCTTTTCGTCACAACGGTGCGGTAAAGAGACTGCAGGACCGCTCCCGCTGCTCCGATTCTCCGACCCATCTCACGCTCCATTGTTCCCTCACTCGAGAACAAGACCCCGAGATACTTGAGCTCCTTCACTTGGGGTAAGGACTCATTCCCTACTTGGAGTGGACAGTCCATCGGTTTCCTGCTTTTTGAAAAATAAAAAGTATAAATATGCCTTATGGTCCAACACTATATTATTCAAATATAGCATGATAGGTCCACTTTAAATGTAAAACTACTATAAATGTAGAATTCTCTGTTTCAAGTAAAAGTCCTGAATGGAAAATGTTAAAGGTAAATTATTGTCTGAACATTGGACTTTTTCCTGCATGAGATTCACTACCTGGTGCCTCTGTGGCAGATTGATTTTGAGTATATTTTATTTGGAGAAATTGCCACTACAATAACATTTAAACTCATATCATTACATTACATGTTAGACACTTTTATCCAAAGCAACTTATGTACTTACACAGGAGCACTTTGGGGTGAAGTGTCTCAGGGACACAACAACATGCTGACTGCAGTGGGACTCGAACTTGCTATCCTCTAATTCGAAATCCAGCACTCTATCCACTGAGCCACAGCCACCCCACAATAATGATAATTGTGTTTCCTGCAGTTTGAACGTCTTTACTAGTTCATTTAATTTAATTCTGCAGCCCTAGTTAACACACATAAACACAGACATTTACATTTTTATTGTGATTATTTTTCACTGAAATTCACATTATTTAAACGACTGACTGACTGATTGATTAAGAGGATCTGTTCAAAACAAGATTTATCTTTATAAAGTTTGTAGAGTACGAATTGAAGGCCAGGAAATCCCTTCAGCTCCACAATACGTCTATTTATTAGTTAAAATACCATTACAAAAAGTGTATAATGGAGCATACGTAAACTAAATAAGAGAATTAATACAGAAATATTTCGAAGATTTATGTTAACACTATTTAAAAATGAGAACAAAGAGTAACGTTGTCAAGATATATAACTATTTAAAAAAGTTAAGGTCAATTAAAATACAAAAAATGACCTAAAAAATACAATATGTGCCGTACCGTATATCAGAATTTAAAATGGAAAGAGTATCCTGCTTCCTGTGATTT
Source organism: Notothenia rossii (assembly GCF_949606895.1). Classification (NCBI taxonomy): domain Eukaryota; kingdom Metazoa; phylum Chordata; class Actinopteri; order Perciformes; family Nototheniidae; genus Notothenia; species Notothenia rossii. Next base: position 92,734,859 of record NC_136902.1, on the reverse strand, counting down.
TAATACTTCAAACGCACACAGACGAAAAGGAAATATGATAGACGAGAGGATGATGGATTTGTATTGATTTTGTTTCTCTGTGTTCTCCCCAGGGAGCCGGGTCAGCCTCGACGCCCCGACAAACATATCCAGAAGATCGTGAACGCCACGCGAGCGTTCGTCTTCACCAACCTGCTGCTGGTGGGGTTCGGAGCCAGCTGCCTCGTGAGGAACCTTCCTCTGCAGGTACTCAACTCTCAGGGAGGGACAGAGGAGGGGATTCATATATTATTTACACATACATGTATATATATAGGATTAAACCCTGTTTAAGTATTTTCATTGTATCATTAGAAAATACAGAGCATGTTAGTGTTGAAGTTCCTCAATGTGGAGCCAAACTATAAATAACCTACCTTGTGAAGTACTGGGTATATTACTACTTCATCACGTTTTATGAATGTTAAATACATGTACATATTTGCTTCCAAACTGTATTGGAGTTGAAGTATATGGAACATACAAGACAAATGCTTATATAAAGTACAAGTATGTTGTGTACAACACTTGAGTAAATGTTACTACTGAATACTGCCGTGTATAAATACTACTTTAGTCAAAGCAGTCAACAGTAATAGCATCAAAATGAACTAAAAGTAATACGTTTAATTTACGCACAACTGCACATTGCTTATAAAGTTCTCTCTGCAGAGAGATGTAAACATTTTCAAACAGGACACGCTCACATGGAAATACAGCTCCTCAAATATCACATATGTTCTTTAAATATGCTATATATATATATATAGAGAGAGAGGTATAACAACGACACCTGCTGTACAACAGAGGTACTGCATCTCATTTAGATTATATTAGATTTACAGGAAATGTCCTTCTAGCAGCATCACTAAATACACTGAAGAACAACATACTATGACTACTTATATAAACCTAGTATAATATAAATAGGCAGACAGGCAGGCAGACAGGCAGACAGGCAGGCAGGCAGGCAGGCAGGCAGGCAGGCAGGCAGACAGGCAGGCAGGCAGGCAGGCAGGCAGGCAGGCAGGCAGGCAGGCAGGCAGGCAGGCAGGCAGGCAGGTAGAGAGAGAAACAAAAAATATAAATATATATACGTGGATGTGGAAATACAGCTTCCCAGTAACAAATATAATGCACGATATTATAATGAAAGAAAAAGTTGCATGTTTTAAAGATAAAATACACATTTCATGGAGGATTTACATGTTTTTTTCCTCCTTTTCAGATTCTCTCCTTCATTCTGCACACGATCGTGCGAGGCTTCATCCACTCTGCAGTCGGAGGCCTCTACGCTGCTGTGTGAGTGTTCAAGTGTTCAAAACATACACAACTACTCACATTTATACTGTAAGGTGCAAATGTAACATGCTCTTTTTTATTTTGTGCATTGAAACAAACTGTGTTGAAACGCCTGAAAATCTAAAAATATATTAATATCACCAAAATGATTGAATACTTTGGGGTAAAAGTGGGTGTATTGATACATAAATAATGTAAGTAAATGATGATCCATTTTCTACATTGTTTTTCAACGTTTTAGCTACGATCAGCGCCTTTTAAAGAAATAAAAGACCACTTGTAATATTTTTAACTGGAGAAATGGCGCCCCCTACTGCTTTCTTCCATGAACAACAGCTAATAAGCACACAAGTGGATGGGAACAGAAATTAATACACACATTAATACACACATTAATACACACATTAATACACATATTAATACACACATGCACACATTAATACACACATTAATACACACATTAATACACACATTAATACACATTAATACACATATTAATACACACATTAATACACACATTAATACACACATTAATACACACATTAATACACACATTAATACACATTAATACACACATTAATACACACATTAATACACATTAATACACATATTAATACACACATTAATACACACATTAATACACACATTAATACACACATTAATACACACATTAATAAACACATGAATACACATATTAATACACACATTAATACACACATTCATACACACATTAATACACACATTAATACACACATTAAGACACACATTAATACACACATTAATACACATATTAATACACACATTAATACACATATTAATACACACATTAATACACATATTAATACACACATTAAGACCCACATTAATACACACATTAATACACATATTAATACACACATTAATACACATATTAATACACACATTAATACACATATTCATACACACATTAATACACACATTAATACACACATTAAGACACACATTAATACACACATTAATACACATATTAATACACACATTAATACACATATTAATACACACATTAAGACCCACATTAATACACACATTAATACACACATTAATACACACATTCATACACACATTAATACACACATTAATACACATATTAATACACACATTAATACACATATTAATACACATATTAATACACACATTAATACACATATTAATACACACATTAATACACATATTCATACACACATTAATACACACATTAATACACACATTAAGACACATATTCATACACACATTAATACACACATTAATACACACATTAAGACACACATTAATACACACATTAATACACATATTAATACACACATTAATACACATATTAATACACACATTAAGACCCACATTAATACACACATTCATACACACATTAATACACACATTAATACACACATTAATACACATATTAATACACACATTAATACACACATTAATACACACATTAATACACACATTAATACACACATTCATACACACATTAATACAAACATTAATACACACATTAATACACACATTAATACACACATTAATACACACATTAATACACACATTAATACACACATTAATACACATTAATACACACATGCACACATTTTAATCTAATAATCTGGTAACAGTCATGAGTTCGTGATTGCACTAATTAAAAACTAGATTAGAGATGAGGTATTGTGCCCAGGGGGGAATTCATTTTCACAGCACTGTACATGAACACACTTAACATACAATATGTAAACAACAACAACAAGAACAACAACAAACACAATGAGTGGGTTTTTTGTTGGTAAATAGATGAAAATAAGAGAAAGATTTTCCTTCCAATGAAATAAAAGCAC
>NC_136902.1:92631674-92729174 GCF_949606895.1 Notothenia rossii | reverse complement strand
TTTTTAGAACTCAGAGCAAATTAAATTGCTGTGTTACAATGTGTTGAGAGGCATTTCCCCGCAGGACAGTAGAACACTTAACTTGCAAATAAATGCATTGTCAAAAATAGGAAAACAATGCAATACAAATTGAGATAATTGCAGAAAAAAAAGCAGATTTTGGAAGATTGGAAATTGGATTTATGTAATTTTTACAATAAAAGTCTGCAGTTAGAAAGTGCTGACCCCAGATCAGGGACGTGCACACATTTGTGTTGTTGCATAAATAAGTTGAAGCTAATGAAATGTGATAGACATGCCTCTGCAGGACACAGTGGAAAACTTTGCAGAGGATTCTCAAAAGAAATGCATTGGAAATAATAATCAAAGAATTTAGATTTGAGATTGCCTTTACGTTGACTTACACTGAAAGTCTGCAGTGTCTTTTTTTCCAAGTGATTGAAAGACTGTGGTTAGTTCAAGTACATGCTCTAAAATCAGAGAATAGCCACTCGGTGCACGTCCCTGAATTTATTACCTTTCCCTCACTGCAGGAAATCTACTTTTTTAACGTCTGCTTTTTGTTTCACTCGTGATTTGTGTGTTTTGAAATACTGTTTTTCTTTTTCTGAAACGTATTTTCTTGCAATATGATTGCTGATATTGAATCTTTGCTCCCTACAGTATATATATCATTTTGGCGGTGTGTGTGAGGAAATAGAGTAGGTAGACAAAGATATTAGACGTGGGGTGTGTGTGTTTAAAGTGTGTTTTCCACCAGCTAAACACACGCACACATCAGGATTTGTTGTAGCAATAAGTGCTTCTGTGAGGTGTAGAGCTAAAAATCACCAGGTGCTAATTGAACCCATTGTGTTATTGCCGTTAATCCAATGAACTAAAAGGAGATGGTTTGTGTTCGACACAGGGTACAGTTCCAGATAACTTTACTCTTTGATATCTTTTGTGGTAATCTGCCCGGTAACACAAAACAAACATCTCTAAAAAACTATATATTGAGATTTTCTTGAAGGCAGCAGGCTAATAACTTCCTTAAAGTGCTTCTGAGAAAAGTGAGATTTAAGAAAAACAACTTAAGAAAAGTCATATTTTTCTTTGAGTAAACCCAATTACATTGTTGTATCTACAGTTTAGATGTTTTTCAGAAACGTATTTTTATCTCACATATGTTGATCTCTCTTCCTTCTTCTCTAATAACTATAAAAGTACAAAGTAAAAAAAAAACATAATGGCCTCGACCATGGCCTTTCGTCAGGGACTCATACTATATCTTTCTAGAGAAACCCCTGATATATAAGTTGAGTTTTATTCAGCCTGCTGCCTTTAAGAAGCTCATCAGATAACGTCCAAACTCACAGAGGCACTTCCAAAGATTGCGGTGACACTCAGAGTGCCTCTCTTCACTTCCTGTCAACATTTAAAATGTGTTTACACTGATAAGGTTTTCTTTGGATGAACCTACATATAAACAAAGAAGGTATTTCCACACTGGCTTGCTTTCAACCTTAAGCAATTATGTTTGTCAACTCAATGTCTCCTAACTTTTTAACTAATTTGAAATTAATGAGTTTAGTCGAACAAACTTCCATTATGTCCAACTTCAGTTATGTCCAACTTCAATTATGTCCAACTTCAGTTATGTCCAACTTCAGTTAAGGCCAACTTCAATTAAGTCCAACTTCAGTTAAGTCCAACTTCAATTATGTCCAACTTCAATTATGTCCAACTTCAGTTAAGTCCAACTTCAATTATGTCCAACTTCAATTATGTCCAACTTCAATTATGTCCAACTTCAGTTAAGTCCAACTTCAATTATGTCCAACTTCAATTAAGTCCAACTTCAATTATGTCCAACTTCAATTATGTCCGACTTCAGTTAAGTCCAACTTCAATTATGTCCAACTTCAATTATGTCCAACTTCAATTATGTCCAACTTCAGTTAAGTCCAACTTCAATTATGTCCAACTTCAATTATGTCCAACTTCAGTTAAGTCCAACTTCAATTAAGTCCAACTTCAGTTAAGTCCAACTTTAATTATGTCCAACTTCAATTAAGTCCAACTTCAGTTAAGGCCAACTTCAATTAAGTCAAACTTCAATTAAGTCCAACTTCAATTATATCCAACTTCAATTAACTCCAATTTCAATTATGTCCAACTTCAATTATGTCCAACTTCAATTAAGTCCAACTTCAATTAAGTCCAACTTCAGTTAAGTCCAACTTCAATTAAGTCCAACTTCAATTAAGTCCAACTTCAGTTAAGTCCAACTTCAATTAAGTCCAACTTCAATTAAGTCCAACTTCAGTTAAGTCCAACTTCAATTAAGTCCAACTTCAATTATATCCAACTTCAATGAACTCCAGCTTCAATTAAGTCCAACTTCAATGATGTCCAACTTCAATTAAGTTGGACACAAGCATCGATAATAAGGTGGATAAATACCTATATTAATATATAATATAAATCAACTTTAATAAGTTACGTAAATTCAGTTCTACCCAAGTATAGTTAATACTCATCCATCTTCTACGGCTTATCGTTGACTTTAATTAAATGCATTAAATCAACAGATTACACATAATTAAGTTAGTCGGAAGTTGATAGTATCAAGTTGAACCTATTCATTTTTATTTAAACCTAATATTATTGCTTTCAACTAACCTAGTTATCTATTGACTTAATAGATTGAATTAAAGTCAACAATGACATGTTTTCAGTTTACGCTGAATCAACCCTTGCAATTTAAATGGCGAACGAACCCAATTAAATTAAATCAGACAAACAGAATTGTTAAATATATCAGAATCAGAGTTGTTACAGCAGAAAAGAGCCAAAGACAGCTTAATGTTAACTAATAGCATGCAGATAATACTTTCCGTGTTGTATTCAGGTTCATCCGAAGAGTTATTTTTGAGTGTTTGTGTGCAGAAGACGGGAGTAAGAGTCGATTAGTGTTTCATTTCAACCCCCGAGCTGAGAGTCGAGCCTCTCAAAGACTTCCGGTGCTCTCCATGAATGATTAATGAGAAACGAATGGCACACGATGCACTTTACACCCGAGAGATGGACCTCAGTCAGGATTTAAAAGAATGTAAAACTCCAGATTCAGAAGATAATAGACGGATGGAAAGACGTTTTTATTTTTTATATATATTCACAGATTTTAGACTTTTACTATTATATCGCCTTTACGTGCACGGACGGTCGCATAAAGGCTCGTCTCTCAGCTCACTACAACCTTCAGATATTAATCAGATATATTCTCATGTTTATGAAAGTGCATGACCGTGAGGAAAGAGGAATGGAAGGAGGGACATTATTTACACGTGTTTAGTGAGTAAAATGAAAGGTACGGAAGCCCTTAAGTGCCATTTTTCATGTTTCACCATAATGAGTATAAAAAATGTTGTCTCGAGATCACGACTTATTAAATTACTTATATATACTTAATTGATCCTTTATCTTAAAGAATTTTTTTTTTTTTACCAAGATAAGAGGATTTGCTAGAGATTTCCAGATAAAAAAACGACTTTTTTTAAAATGACAAAATGAATTTAGAATCACAAAAAAGATATATAATAAATTAATCTGCATAATGTTTGTCATTATTGACTAAATATAGCATTTGTAATCTAAAAAGAAGAGAAATATCTTCGTGTTTTGAGAAAAATCAATGAAAGGTATTCATTCAAAATGGCTGTTTTGGGCTTCCGTACTTTTGCATGAAAACTGTTGCATAGAAAATAAAATATGTACATTTCTATTTCTATGCATGAAAATTGCCTGAAAGATGAAAAGTCCCCTTACAATTACATTTATTTGATGTATTTGATTCTATATAATGTATTGTGCATCTGTCTTCTATCCAGACATTAACATTGCTGAATCTCTAAAGTGCAAAACTTTTATCGCAAGATTTCTCAGAATTGTTGTCAATTTTTCAACTTTTATTTGTATTTTGTAGACACAAACCTGCACAGAGACACTGATTACTGCAATATTATTCCATAAAAAGATAATTTGGCACGACAGATGTGTGAACACCACTCTGGAGATACGACAATGTGATTTCGTGCATAGAAATGAAAATGTACTCCGCATATCTTGAGTTGGAAGTTCTTAGTTTTCACTGAAACCTTGTTTTCCGTTCTTCTAAATCACGTGTGAATAATTTAGCAGATCTGCAGCCTGTAATCAATACTCCTGTGTTTACACTCACTGCTACAGGGAGAGAAATACGACGGGTAGATGCAGTACTTTTACTCCAGCGCTACGAATGTTTGTGTAGATATATGATTTCGGATTCGCCCGGTAACTCATGCTTTAGCTTAAAAAAGAAAAAGCGTTTTTCACCAAGATAAGAAGTTTTTGTTGAGATTTACAGATAAGAAAAGTTTTTTTTCAAGATGACAAAATGAAAGAGAATAGATGTCATATATTAAACTGTATAAAGTAGGTATTTATAGCAAAAAAACCACATTTGTGGATAGGACTGTAGACAGAAAATGAAGCATCATGTAATTTGGGTGTTTTTGGGGGAAATCTACTGACGAAAATCAACAGAAGTAAGAAATTAAACTCCTAAATGTGGATTTTTGAAGTTTTATTTAGAATTTCTGAGAGAAAGATGATGAGTTACCGGGTAGAATATAAAATTCCCTCAAAACAAATCAGCACTTTTTTTCACAGCCGTACCTTAGAAAGCTCACCTTCACAGCCTCATGATGGAAACTCCCGCAGTTATTAGTATTTCTTTTCTTAATTGTGTATTAACTGAAGATGAACCGTGTGTTTTGGGGTGTTTTCATGGTTCTGTGTGATGATAGGAAATCAGGATTTCAGCTACACACCTTGTTTCTGTGTATCTTTTGTATTCTTTTTTTAGGAGGATTTTCTTGGTCTTATATTGTGTATTTGTTTTGTCTTGTACCACAGTATAGCCATTATCAATGCGTGTCAAGTCATGTTTGAACTGAAAAAAAAAAAAGACAGATCAATATATATGAAGCAAAATAAACACAATCATTTGTACAGACGTGTCTCTCATTTCTTTTTGAAAGGGGCTTATTAATATGCTAAATGTGTCTCTACTTTAAAGAGTCCTCTCCTCCTGATGTTCAGGTGTATATCAGTATGTAGTGTCTCTACTTTAAAGAGTCCTCTCCTGCTGATGTTCAGGTGTATATCAGTATGTAGTGTCTCTACTTTAAAGAGTCCTCTCCTGCTGATGTTCAGGTGAATATCAGTAAGTAGTGTCTCTACTTTAAAGAGTCCTCTCCTGCTGATGTTCAGGTGTATATCAGTATGTAGTGTCTCTACTTTAAAGAGTCCTCTCCTGCTGATGTTCAGGTGTATATCAGTATGTAGTGTCTCTACTTTAAAGAGTCCTCTCCTGCTGATGTGCAGGTGTATATCAGTATGTAGTGTCTCTACTTTAACGAGTCCTCTCCTGCTGATGTTCAGGTGTATATCAGTATGTAGTGTCTCTACTTTAAAGAGTCCTCTCCTGCTGATGTTCAGGTGTATATCAGTATGTAGTGTCTCTACTTTAAAGAGTCCTCTCCTGCTGATGTTCAGGTGTATATCAGTATGTAGTGTCTCTACTTTAAAGAGTCCTCTACTGCTGAGGTCCAGGTGTATATCAGTATGTAGTGTCTCTACTTTAAAGAGTCCTCTCCTGCTAATGTTCAGGTGTATATCAGTATGTAGTGTCTCTACTTTAAAGAGTCCTCTCCTGCTGATGTTCAGGTGTATATCAGTATGTAGTGTCTCTACTTTAAAGAGTCCTCTCCTGCTGATGTTCAGGTGTATATCAGTATGTAGTGTCTCTACTTTAAAGAGTCCTCTCCTGCTGATGTTCAGGTGTATATCACTATGTAGTGTCTCTACTTTAAAGAGTCCTCTCCTGCTGATGTTCAGGTGTATATCAGTATGTAGTGTCTCTACTTTAAAGAGTCCTTCTATCTATCTATCTAGTTAGCAATACTCTTTCAGTGCAGCAGGGGTCAGACTCTCTCTCTGATACTCAGTGAGTTAAACTCAGTATAAGTACCTGCTCGAGTGAACTGAGAGCAGTTTGTAGTAAAACCTGTTGAGTTACCTCAGCAGTGTTTTAATAACACAGGAACACCCTCATTAATCATGACCAGGTTGGCGGTTTCTCCCTGTACCGGTTTAACACACACACACACACACACACACACACACACACACACACACACACACACACACACACACACACACACACACACACACACACACACACACACACACACACACACACACACACACACACACACACACACACACACACACACACCCTCAGATAAGACAAAGAGAGGAACACCTAATCCTCGTGCAGAGCTGAAAACTGTGTCAGAGTTTTATCAAAATAATGTGTAATATAATGAAATAATAAAAAATGCAATTAGCCAGGTGTTTAGTATATTTATTTACTTTTCTGTCTGAGGACATTTCAATAACATCACATCCATGCCAGATGTAAGAAGATGTACATGTGTGTATCTAAACTTTATATCCTTTATTGCAATATTTCCTTTAGTTTTTCATCGTTTTTAATGCATTCGATGATCACATTTTACAAACATATATGAACTCTTTCTCTTTCAAACTCTCCCATTAAATACCGGCCTGTTCTGTTGCTGCTTTGAGTTCATTTCCTTGTACTTTTGGGTCTTTTTGGTCTCTTCTCCGCAGAGGTGTAAAGTAACTAAGTAAATATACGTACGCTACTTACTGTAGGTAACATTTTGAGATACTTGTACTTTACTTGAGTATTTCCCTTTTATGCAGAATTTATCAGATCTTGTACTTGAGTAAAAATAGAAGTACTCAGATCTTGTACTTGAGGAAAGTAGAAGTACTCAGATCTTGTTCTTGAGTAAAAGTAGAAGTACTCAGATCTTGTACTTGAGTAAAAGTAGAAGTACTCAGATCTTGTACTTGAGTAAAAGTAGAAGTACTCAGATCTTGTTCTTGAGTAAAAGTAGAAGTACTCAGGTCTTGTACTTGAGTAAAAGTAGAAGTACTCAGATCTTGTACTTGAGTAAAAGTAGAAGTACTCAGATCTTGTTCTTGAGTAAAAGTAGAAGTACCAGAGTGTAGGAATACTCTGTTACAGTAAAAGTCCTGCATTCAAAATGTTCCTCAAGTGAAAGTAGAAAAGTATTATCATCAAAATATAGTGAAAGTAGCGACAGTAAAAGTAGTCATTTTGCAGATTGGTCCATTTCAGAATAATAGATATGATATGTTTTATAATGATTGATCATGAAAGTGTTCTCAAAGCTGGTAAATGTGCAGCTAGTTTGAATGACTTTGTATACTGCAGGGTAGCTGGTGGATTTACTCCAGGTGGAACTAAAGTCTGATTCAACACCTGATTAGATTTCACATCATTCATCCAGATCTGTGAAGTAACTAAAGGTAATAAATACATGTAGTGGAGTAGAAGTACACAGTAGCATAATAAGTTGAAATACTCAACTTAAGTAGAGTACTTGAGTAAATGTACTTAGTTACTTCTCACCACTGGATAGCCAAGTAGTATAGAATGTGTATGATGAAACACATGAAGTCAACATTCCAGTATCAGGGTCTACCGGCTTCCCTTGAACGCATCACGAGGTTACCTGAACCCGAAGGTGTCTCCTCCTCCTCTCCAAGCCGCACCCCTTCACCCTCAGGCGGATTAATCCAGGAAGAAACCCCGGAGGAACCACCGGCTTCTGTCCGATTTACAGAGCTTTTTTGGGGGTTTACACACAGTCGCTTCCGCTGGTTTTGTCGCAGCTAAAGTCAACATGCTGATCAAAGAGTTGTGAGTATCTTAACTTTGTATTAAAGTGCGCTTTTTTATATGTATGTGTATACACAGAGTGGAGAGAAACTGGCTCTGTGGCTTAACTTTAATTATTTAACATTACAGAGAAAAGGAGGCCTGCTTAATGCTGTAGTTTGTTAAAATACATACTCCATCTCGATGTTTTGTATCTATGTTGGTCTTTCTGTGGTTCTGCAGCTAATGGTTCATGTATTTTGACTCAAGACGTTCAGAAATCCTGGGAATTTAACGTGTATTGGTTGTGAGGCAAAAAGTACATACATGCTCAATCAATGACCATACATTTTACAGTTATTCAAGTATATAAATGTTGATCTATGTGTTTTTAACTCCAATTTACCTTTACTGATTTCGCTGTAAACGTGCTGACTTTACGCTGCATTTTGGTAGGAAGAGGGAAGCAATGGGTGCGGGAAAACAACATTTAAAGCTTGTTTTTTATTGATTTAATGTATTATATGAGGTTTTGATGTAAGCCGAATTAAAAAAGACATCTCTAGTGTTCATAATATATATACATGTACATGTTATAAGGCATCCAGGTGGATTTATAAACAAAGTAATGTTAAATGGGCATTTTCTTGGACGGGATTTGGTGTTTTTGAGCTTGGTGTTTATTGACACAGCCAAAAAAGGTGTATCTGAAATTAGCCCCAAAATAGCTCGTTTTAAGCACAGTTACGGATTATTTACCAAGGGAGTTAGAGTACAGAGATTTCACATGCTAACCAGAAGCTGTCATCTGACCACGGTGCAAAGTGCATTAAAGATTAGGCTTCGTCTTAGTCTGTAAAAAGCCATTTGTTTTTCTGTCGGAGCGAGTTTATCTTTCCCATCGTCCTGCAGGTTCTCCTCTTTCACTCTGATCTGTTGACATGAATTATTTAGGATCTGCCAGACTGCCAACAGGTGGCGATTAATTGGCTGCTTTATCAGAGACAGGGGCTGACAGAGGGACAATGGGAACCTGGGCAGAGACATGTAAAAGACCCCACGGTCTCTAACTAACACACACACACACACACACACACACACACACACACACACACACACACACACACACACACACACACACACACACACACTATAAAGTAGTTTAGCCTCTTTCGGTTGACATTTTGTGTCTCTTTTGTCTCTCTTTGTAGTTTTACGATACGATATACTTTATTGTCCCCGTAAGGACATTTGTTCTGGACTCCGTCCTGCAGTTCCGCATACATGTACATATACAAACATTATAGTGGACATTAAGAGACATACACATATCATCAGTCATACACCGTTTGAGCAAACACAATACACAGACGCACATACTGACAATGGCCACCTATTGCACAACCCTCATGGCCAACATTTAAAAAGTACATTTGACTACATTTAATTTCATGTGAATGTTAAGAAGCTTAATGGACATAGGTAGGAATGAGTGCTAGCGGTTCAGCCTGCTCTTGGGAACCCTACATCTTCTACCAGAAGGTAGGAGCTGGAGTTGTGGGTGGGATCAGACACCATTTTGTTTGCCTGTCTGATAATGGACTGCTCGTATATGTTTTTGGAGAGATGGGTGTTTTTTAACCGCCATCATTTTCATAGCAGTCTGTACCATGCGAGCGATCTGTGACTCTGACTGCACTGTCAAGTTACCATACCAGGCAGTGATACCATACCTCATGATGCTCTCCAACACTGCATGATAGAACAGTCACATGAACTTCTGGTCGACTCCGAAAGCCCGGGGTCGACGCAGAAAGTACAATCGCTGTTGAAGTCTAGAGCACAGACCTTCAACATGCGCCTTCCAGCTGAGTGTATTATCTAGATGGACACCAAGGTACTTATAGGAGCTGAGTTATGGGTTCATTGTGGATAACCACCGGCCTAAGGTCACCCACTGCCTTCGGGTCCCACACCATCTCCTCAGTCTTACTCACATTCAGCACTACATGGTTCAAATCACACCACTGCATTAACCCAAGGGTGGCTGTATCATCTGAGAATTTGATGATATAATTCTCCGGGTGGATTTTCGTACAGTGTGAAGAGGACCGGGGAGCTCACACAACCCTGGGGGGCTCCTGCACTGATGGTCCCGGGCTCTGAGAGGGCATTGTTGACCCTGACGTGCTGAGTGCGATACCATTTCAAGATAAAAGGATTTATACTGATCTTTATCAGTTTTTGAAGCAAGATGTGAGGATTCCTTTTCGTAGTTGTTTTGTGTCTCTGTCTCTTTGCGGTTCGTTGTGAGTCATTATAGATATGTTGTGTCTCATTGAGATCATTTTGTCTCTTTGAAGTCATGTTGAGTCACTTTTGTAATTGTTTAGGAGTGTCATTGTCGTCGTTTTGTGTCTCTCTTTGTCCTTGCAGTTCCTTTGTGAGACCTTGTTGATATTGTGAGTCTCTTTTGTTATTGTTTAGAGCAGGGGTGTCAAACTCAATTTCATTGCGGGCCACATTAGCATTATGGTTCCATTCAAAGGGCCGGTGTTAACTATATAAATATATAATATATATCAAATAAGGTATTATATGATATGATTGCCTCTGAATTGGATTGTTATCAGATAGGATAATACGTTAGTAATTAACTACGTCTGAAAGCAGAAGTCCAGGGCAAACAATTGCAAGTTTCTTCAGTGCGCATGTCACAAAACGAGATGCATTGTGGGACATGTAGTTTATGGGCAACCTGCTTCTGTAAAGTAGCATGTAACCGTATAATATTATATTCTTTGCAACCTCTTGCGGGGCCACATCAAATGAAGTCGCGGGCCGGATTTGGCCCCCGGGCCTTGAGTTTGACACCCCTGGACTTTAGGGTGTCTTTGTAGCTGTGTCGTGTCTCATTGTAGTCCATCTGTGTCTCTTAAGTTATTTAGTGTCTCTTCTAGTCGTTTTGTGTCCATCTGTCTCTTTCTCTGTGAGACCTTGTAGACATGTTGTGTTTTTGAAGTCATTTTGAGTCACTTTTGTAATTGTTTCGAGTCATTGCTTTCATTTTGTGTCACGTTCAGCTCTTTTGAGTCTCTTTGTTGGCGTGTTGTGTCCCTAAAGTGTGTATTTAGAAATGTTTCGCTTTGTGGCTGAAGTGTCTCTTTGCAAACTGTGTTGTGTCCTTTTGGGTTCCCTTTTCTTGCCAGTTTCTGTCTCTTTGTTGAACGTCTGTCACTTGATAGTTGCTTGGGTCTCTTTTTAATATTTTGTGTCCTCCTTCTGGTCATTATGGGTCTCTCTGAAGCCATTTCGTTCGTCTTTCAAGTCATTTTGTGTGTCTTTGCCGCTGGTTTAGGGTCTTTGTAGTCCTTCTGTGTCTCTTTAAGGAGTTTTGAAGTTATTTGAATATCTTTGTAGTAGTTTTAGTTTCACTTCGGTGTCACTTTATAGTTATTTCTGTCTCTTTTTAATATGTTGTGTCTTCCTTCTGGTCATTTTGTGTCTCTTTCTAGTCTTGTGTCTCTTTTGACGCTCTTCCTGGTTAGCCTCGGTCTCTTTGTGTAATATGTTGTGCTGAGGGTAAAACATGCACGTGCACGGCTTCCTCCATGAGTCCCGGGTTTATTTGTTCTTGATTGCAGTTTGTCAATTTCCTCTTCCTCTTCTCGAGGTTCCTATAATAACAGGACACGAGAACAAACCAATCAAAATCCACCGTTTTAAAAGCAGTGCTGTGAATAAAATGCTGACTTCATGTTGAAGCTGTGCATAATGGGAAAATGCTGGATCATATTTATGCAATATGTTATGCTTTTATGGCTACACCAACAAGCACTGAGATGCATTGGTAGTTTCATGTCCTTTCTGAACTGCCATGTTTAAAATTGGTCGCTTATTATGATTTTTCCTGCATTTTCTCACTTAAATATTGTGTTTTTTTTTGTCATATTTAGTCAAGAAGTCAGATTTGTTTGTGTGTGTTGATGCATATAAGTGCTGTTGTTGTGTAATAAGAACGTATGTATCTATGGAGCTCGTACAGATATGACTGTGCTATCTTTTCACTCAAATCAAGGCAAGGCAATACATTACCCCAAAACATATTCCCAAAAACGTATAGAAGCTTTTAATTTCCTGCCTTTTTTAATGCATGTCGGTCATTGATAACAGTTCCTCCTGTATCTCAACATTATAATTATCATTGATGAATTGTTTGTTTGTTGTTATTTATGTGCACTAACATCTTGTTTCTTTCTGTCTCTTTCAGCCGAATTGTCCTGCCTGTTTCCGTGGAGGAGGTAAGGACTCTTTCACTTTTATTTGAGCAGAGATAATGTAACAGTACGAGGTTTAATGAGACGGCGTATACCAATTTACTGTCTTTTACCTGTTGGCTGTACGGGTCCACAGCTCAGCTACAGCTTTCAATATCTACAGAGATCATTCATTTGAAATGCTCACAGATGCATTACATTAGCAGCAATTTAGCATACTGCCAATTCAACTTTTAACGTTATCTTATTGCTTACTTTGTGTATAAAAAGTGTAGTTTTTTTCAAGCATTTGACACACTTAAAGGTGGGGTATGTAATTCACTTCAGAAACACTTGTTGTTATATTCCATGGAATGCTCTCAACATCCCGATAGCAATGAATATCTTAAATGCTTTGACAATAAATACATAAAAACATTTCATCTGTGGAAGCCGTGGCGCTGTAAAAAGCACGACCAATCATCTGAGCCGGCCCGGCTAAAATAACTGGATAGCCTACCTGCCTGTCAGCCTTCCATCTGTGCACAAACTTATCTCGTGCCCTCATTGGTCATGTGCGCGTTCGTGTGTGTTGGAGGAGGGGCTCTGTGAGGAAGTCTGAAGGAAGGGGCAGATTTTTAAGTAGCAGTGAACCAGTGTTTAAAGAGCCGATGGTGGTCATTGGAATGCAGATATATTATTCAGCGTTTTCTCTGATTGCTGAAATTGATCTGCACTCTATCTACAGTGCACTTATTGCAAATAACAAACAATGTATGAATTAAATAAACCTCCAGAGGTTATCGAAATGAAAGATGATTAAAAAGCAATTTATGAACAGGAGAGAGTTTTGTGCGCATAAAAAAAAAAGCCTGTATAATAGCATCTCTATGTGTCTGAGAGACGGCAAATTTAATAAATAAATGAGTCCTTTTAGGCTAGTGTCCTTCTTGGGGTTTTCTCCATGAAATACTATAACAGATATATAGTTGTGGATGCAGACAGTACTGATTTTCATTATTTAAATATACCATTTATAAGCCAACTATAGTACCACAGATAATCGGTCATCCCTTCCTCCCAAAGCATGAGTGTTCTTGTGCCTTTTCCCTACATTACCCGACAACTTGTAAAGAGAAATAACTAGTTACCAGGTCTCGTTTAAAAAGAGTCTTCTGCAGATATCACAAAACATGTCGGCCATCAAAGGAAACTTGCTGTGTGATTATTATGATTTGACTTTCATGCACTTTTCTTAAAGCCATGTTACAAATCCATCTGCACTCCTTGTTGTTGGAGTTTCCTTCTCTCACTTTAATCTCTCCTTCGATGCCCTTGCTGTTGAAACGCTCAGCTATCAGTGGCAGGATTGATTCAGCTGTGTTTAATCTGAGACTCACTGCCAATTACATTTCGGAGTAGATCCAAAACATGCATTATTAAAAGGTGCAGGAATGAGTCCTGAACCCAGAGATGAGACAGCATTTAACCAATTCCCTTCCCTTGTCTGGAAGTCAATGGTTTTTTGAGTGTGTATTTGGTTGTTAGTCTGAAACAAGGTCTGTGGTTAACACAAGCTGAAGAGATTTTATTTCTACGACATAAAATACATCAGTAAATACCCCACTGGTGGATTTAAAAACAGTGTCTAAATGAGACGACGAAACGTCATCACATCTAACATTAGCCGCCTTTAGCTTAGCGGTGGTGACGTGAAGTCATGTGACCGTGCTGTAGTTCCTTTATAGCCCAACATTAGCCTCCTTTAGCTTAGCGGTGGTGACGTGAAGTCATGTGACCGTGCTGTAGTTCCTTTATAGCCCAACATTAGCCACCTTTAGCTTAGCGGTGATGACGTGAAGTCATGTGACCGTGCTGTAGTTCCTTTATAGCCCAACATTAGCCTCCTTTAGCTTAGCGGTGGGGACGTGAAGTCATGTGACCGTGCTGTAGTTCCTTTATAGCCCAACATTAGCCTCCTTTAGCTTAGCGGTGGTGACGTGAAGTCATGTGACCGTCCTGTAGTTCCTTTATAGCCCAACATTAGCCTCCTTTAGCTTAGCGGTGGTGACGTGAAGTCATGTGACCGGGCTGTAGTTCCTTTATAGCCCAACATTAACTGCCTTTAGCTTAGCGGTGGTGACGTGAAGTCATGTGACCGTGCTGTAGTTCCTTTATAGCCCAACATTAGCCACCTTTAGCTTAGCGGTGGTGAAGTGAAGTCATGTGACCGTGCTGTAGTTCCTTTATAGCCCAACATTAGCCTCCTTTAGCTTAGCGGTGGTGACGTGAAGTCATGTGACCGTGCTGTAGTTCCTTTATAGCCCAACATTAGCCTCCTTTAGCTTAGCGGTGGTGACGTGAAGTCATGTGACCGTGCTGTAGTTCCTTTATAGCCCAACATTAGCCTCCTTTAGCTTAGCGGTGGTGACGTGAAGTCATGTGACCGTGCTGTAGTTCCTTTATAGCCCAACATTAGCCGCCTTTAGCTTAGCGGTGGTGACCTGAAGTCATGTGACCGTGCTGTAGTTCCTTTTGTACCTGAGATGGGAACTCAGAGTGTGGGAATATGAAGACAGATGTGTGAACTTGTGAGTTTCTCTACATATTTATCTCTTAATTGTCTCACCTGTTCAAGCCAATCTTCCCACCCTAAGGAAAACCCTCCCTCTCTTTGAGTTTCCACTGCTTCACACAAGCAGGTATTTCTCTGAGTCACTTCACGTCCGTTTTGCTGTACGACCGGCTTTTTCCTCCCATCCCTTTCAGAGCGAGGCTTGATTCCTGTTAGTCGAGAAACTGAGCGTGACGATTATAACCGCCCGAGCTGGAGAGAATCTGGATCACATGGGATAGGGCTCAGTGTGTGTGAAGGGATTCTGCATGGCCTCTCAAATCAGCAACGTGTATATAATAGTCGTATAAATGGTTACTCAAGCAGTTGTAATGCTCAATGGTCCCTTTATTTAATACTTGCCTGACATTTCTTCAGCTATTTTGATTTCTTTATCATACATAAGTTATAAGAATACAGCATATTTTGTTAGTGATACTGCTTTAACTCAACTATGTCCCTTTTTTTCTTTCTCAAATGACACCTATGTGAGTTGGTTGCCTCTTGTAAGCTATGCACACACTTCAGAGAGGATTTAATGGTCATTTTCAAATGTAGTAAGTTAGTCAAAATCAAAGCAGCTCAGACTGAGATGATATCCAGATTTCCACTTCATGTAAACACTGAGATCCTCTCTTAGGTAGATCTGCACTTTGTCTCATGTTCACCTATTTTAAAGTAGGTCAAAAAAGCGGTATAGGTTTCTCTAAGTTGCTGAAACTGACATAAAAACGAAAGTAATTCATTTTCAGTCCGTAGCATTGGTTAATCTAAAACAACACTTTATCATAAACTTCCCATGATGCATCTCAATACCATTTGATAAGCTCACATCCTTTACAATCCAGCAGCTTAACCCAGTGATACTTTCTTATAATAAAACAATTAAACATCTACAGCCACACCCTGTTTCTGTCAGATAACACACACACACACACACACACACACACACACACACACACACACACACACACACACACACACACACACACACACACACACACACACACACACACACACACACACACACACACACACACACACACACACACACACACACACACACACACACACACACACACACACACACACACACACACACACACACACACACTTCCCCTCATGTGTTTTGACTGGCATTGATGACCACCTCCCGTCACGTTAAGCAGATTTTTTTCGTTTGCAGCCAAAATGTCGTGTTTCTGTCTGAGTTTCTGCGTTACGTCTGCGAACCATGAGGACACACTCTGGTTTTTCACGATAAGTAACATTCCTGAGTTTGTACTCATCTACAGACTCTGGAATAAGGTGTACCCTGAGAAGAGGGCTTGGCATGGCACCGAATGTATTATTTTTCACATTTAAAACTTATGGTAACACTTTATATTAAGATACACTGACTCATTCACCGTCAACTAGTTGTTAATTAACATATTGGAGACAAACTACTAGCTTATTGGTTATGAACAAGACTTCACTTTTAAATAGTGAACATGTTTTGAGTTATTTTGACACAATTAACACTAATAGTTTCATGTCTTGTTACGTAAGAAACATATGTGTTAAGTGTTATTATGGGAGAATTTCTATTCTTATGGTACTACTGCCTTATTAGGCCATATTGAGCATATTCAGACTCATGTACAACAACGTCTTTACTTACTATAAATAAGCACTAATTAGAGGGTTATTGAGGAAAGACTCTCAACTAGAGACGTGTGGCACAGTGGGTAGTGCGTTGGTGTTCGGATCAACCACCACATAAATCACATCACCAGGACCGCCTTTTTCCACCTCAAAAACATTGCCCGTCTCCGCCCATCACTCTCCTCCTCTGCTGCTGAAACCCTGATTCATGCATTCATCACTTCACGACTCGACTACTGCAATAGCATCCTCTACGGCATACCATCCAACCTCCTCAATAAACTCCAACATATCCAGAACTCTGCTGCCCGCCTCCTCCCCCACACCCGCTCCCGAGACCACATCACTCCCGTCCTCCAGAACCTCCACTGGCTCCCCGTCCGTCAAAGAATCCACTTCAAAGTCCTCCTCATTACTCACAAAGCCCTCAACAACCAGGCCCCCGCCCCTACCTCACAGACCTGCTGCACCACCACACCCCTTCCCGCTGCCTCCGCTCATCAGAAGCCAACCTCCTATCCATCCCCACCCGCACCAATCACCGGACCTGGGGGGACAGAGTCTTCTCCATCGCTGCCCCCTCCCTCTGGAACTCACTCCCACAACCCATCAGAGACTGCACCGACCTCACCACCTTCAAAACACTCACAAAAACTCACCTCTTCAATCTGGCTTTTCATGTGTGATTGTTTTTGTATTATTTGACTTTAACTTTAACTATATATTTATTTGTTGTTCCTTTCTTCTCTTTCCTTTTTTCTTCACTATTATCTGTAAAGCGTCTTTGAGTACCTGTAAAAGCGCTAACAAATTAAATCTATTATTATTATTATTATTATTATTATTATTATTATCAGGGGGTTCAAACCCCACTGCAGTCAGCATGTCGTTGTGTCTCTGGGCAAGACACACAAAATTGCTCCTGTGGGGATTGTCCACAGTATTGAGAATGTAACTCGCTTTGGATAAAAGCATCTAACAAGTAATGTAACTAATGGCTTATTACTCGTAGAATAAGGCATTAATAAGTGTTTTTATAATGACTAATAAAGAGCCAATATTCTGCTAATAAGCATGTTAATTAACAACTAGTTGGTGGTGAATACGTGGACTTTAACATTAAGTAGAGATGTCCCGATCCGATCACGTCATCGGGGATCGGAGCCGATCACTTGATTTTCAAAAGATCGGAATCGGGAGAAAAAAATCGGGGGTCGGGAGTTTTTTTTTTAAAATACTTTTTTTTAAATGTTGTATTCAATGTTACAAAACAAAAATGACCATGTTCAAGTCTTAAAGTCATCCTGAGGCCTTAGTTTTGGTTTCAAATTACACAACATCATGTATGTGTTGCTTCTCTGGGGCTTGTCTTCATAGACCTGCTTATTTCTCTCAAATCTGGCAACAGAGTGGGCGCAGTGTCTAATTGTAGCAGTAAGCTAACGAGTACTGAAAGCTTTATTTTGTTTTGATCCAATGCTGCACAACTGAACTGATCCAATGCTGCTGTGAAACAAAGAAGCTATATCCATGTTGGATAGAATATCCAATTTAAATAAATAAATAACCTTAAGGGACAACTTGAATGCTTTTTTTTTTTGTTTTGTCTTAATGCATTGCATAAAGATCGGATCGGGAAAAATCGGTATCGGCAAATTGTCAAAATCAAATGATCGGAATCGGATCGGGAGCAAAAAAAGGTGATCGGGACATCCCTAATATTAAGTGTTACCAAACTTATTTTCAGGATCTTTTTTACGTGTCTGTTGTCTTGTTTTGACGTCATTGCCTTAAAACAACGACCACATTAAGATATGTAATCACGCACTAGCCAAGAAAAATAGTAGTAATATTCTTGTCTTCTATTGTAACGGGGAAACACACCAGAATGAAATACAGGTGAAACTCTGAACAATCCACGAATCAGAAGAGAAAGAAGTACAATAGTAATCTAATCAAACATTATATAGCCTTTAGACAAAAAGCACAATTTGCACTTGTCTTGTTTTATTTTTTAGGTTAGCTTTTTCCATCTTTGTGCACAAAAAAGGGTTTTTCCAAGCTTTTTATAAAATTCAATCCACATTTCCTCCTGATTGGTCTTCTCTTTCTCCCAAATAATGAATAATGTTGTGGGATTTTACCGTTTACAGCAACAGCTCTTATATTTAAAGGCTGTCTCCTTGATTTAGGTTTCTTATATTTCTTACTTTGCATCCACTCTTGAGCTTCTTTGAAAATAATTGAAATAATGTTTAACCTGAGAAGAGGGCGTGGCGTTGCACCAAATGGATTATTTTTTACATTTAAAACTTCAGTAGAGGGTCTTTTGACATGTCTTTCTAGTTTTCACGTCAGCTTCTTAAAAAAAACACCCTTTTTAAAATGATTGTGATTTTATAGAGTTGATTTCCAAAAATGGAAGTTAACTTTTCTCTCTTTGCATTTTAAGGATAATGAAATGCAGGTTGAATCTATAACATCACGAGCCCTTTGTGCAGCAAGCATAGGAGAAAACAGTGCTCAGTGGAAAATCAGTTTTTTAAGAAACACAACAGGAATGGGTTAAAGTGGAATATTTGCTTGGATTAAAACGCGTTGGGAACTGATTGCATTTAATGTTGACTTTTAAACGTCAAATCAATATTGAGTTAGTTTAATAATGTGGATTACACACCGACGCTGAATCCTCTGCAGCCACCGCTGGCATATAACACCACACATAGAATATTCATATCTTTATCTGCACCAGTGCACAGAAACCAGCTTCAAAGTGGATTTAGACTTGGTGTTAGATCCAAACTAAAGATGTCATCGTTAATGTCTAAACGTTTCACAAAGCATTTAAAAGAGACAAAGACGACACTCAGTGTTTCAGCAGCAGTGACTCATTGTTTCCAGAGTCTCTGCCATTAATGCTGACTCAGTGAAGGGTTGAACTCTGAGGAGGAGGAAGAGGAGTTTAGAAATGGCTGAGTGTGCTTTTTGGCAGAGGCTGAAGTCTGAGTCCGGGATTAAGGGAAAGGGTTAACTGGAGGTCATAAAAAGAGAGGTTGAACGAGTTCATTAGGATTCTTTTTTAGGCTTTTGGGTTATATCCTTTTGAGAAGGGCCTAAAAACTTTCTAACCTATGTTTCTTTTTTTAAAGTATATTATGCCCCTTGCAGCACTTTGGGACTTTTAGCAATGAAAGGTGCTTTACAAATACAATGTAGTATTATTCATAGCCGCTTTCACACGAAGTACTTTGCCGTACTTAGTTCCCAGTACTTAGTCCCGGAACTGTCCTAGTAAATGGCGTTCACACCGGAATAAGTCCCTGGGGGAGGATTAGGCAAATGAAGCCGCTGACGTCACTTCTTCTTCTTCTTCTGCTTTGGGTTTACTGGCAGGCCGCAAACCACTTCACGGCGTATACTGCCACCCGGAGTCCCCGGCCGGAAGTCCCCGGAGTTAGTGGGGACTGGCTTCAGTAGAAGCTGCTGGGACTCCCAGCAGCTTCTACTGAAGCCTTCCGAGTAAATCGCCAGAACGCAGACACCTCTTCATCTCCACCGCTCCCATGTTTTCTTTAGTGTTGCCATAAGTTAGTCTCTCTCCGTTGGTGCACTGGGCTTAAGCTAATGCTCATAATGCTAATGCAAGGATAATAAAATGTCAGCTTCGCAAAACCTTTGAGTGTTACGGGGCGTGGTTTGCAATTCGCCCAGCCAATCAGAAATGGGTACTTTTTCTCCCACGAAAGTACCTGCTCTCTAGCAGGGACGGAAAGGGGGTGAAAAGGTTCTGATTAACTAATTTCTAGTTCCAGATCTTTTTGGTGTGAACGCAAAATCCCAGGAACTATCGGAACTATTCCTGGGAAAAGTACTCCGGTGTGAAAGCGCCTAATGTTGTTATTATTATTAATAATCAGAATGAGATACTGGATTTATCTCGGAGGAAATTGGGTTTTGTGTAATGATTAAAATAGAAATAAATTAAATACAGATATTTATACAGACATAAGAACTTAAAGTATAAAGTGTCATAAAAGATCAAATAAAATATAATAAAAATGGGCATTGCTCCATTTCAAAATGAAAAAAAAATAATATGCCCTGATCAAGGGCAGTGAAAATATTACTTCTTTAAAAAAAAAAAGTATTGTGGCTCAACTTGCCCCGGGTTAGGGGTAAGTTGATCCGGGTCAGGGGGTAAATTGAACCACGGTTCAAACCTGGTTATACCTACAACAAGTCTTAAAGGTAACTATAAACAATAAATAGCAAACCAAATTCAAGCTTAGTTTTTCAATTATTTTTAATATACATTTCGATTGAATTGATTACTTTTCCTTTTAACATGTTAAAATCAATCATACAGATGGTGATACAATTTCATACATCTTACCAATCAAACACAGGGTGAATTCAACTTTAAATGTAGCCTACAATGAGCTCTTATTATCAACTTGGCCTACTTTCATTCATTTCTCCATTTGAAAAACTGGCTCAACTTACCCCAAGGCCCATGGTTCACTTCACCCCATAGCCACCATTTTAGAAAAAATAGCCTAGCATTAAAATTCAGAGTCATCTTTAGCTTAATGATTCACATGGTTTAATACGCTGCCAACACATCAACATATACAACATATGTGTTTAAACCTGGATACCTTTTTTTGTTGACATGACAACCGATATAGCTGACATCTAGAACATTTACTTTGACAAACAAAAAACGTTTTTTTGTAAAAATGTTTACTTACCAGACCACAATGAGGATCTCTCTTTCACAGGCAATGAGAAATGGGTGGAGCTTGCATAATTTCTGGTCACTTGATTATAACTATAAGGCGTTGCCTGGTTACAGGGGGTGGTTCAACTTACCCACTGGCTCAACTTACCCCCTTCTCCCCTATACGGACACAAGTAGTTAAAGTATAAAGTCTCATAAAATATATAATAATATATTTAAAAAATGGGAATATTGTTCTACAATATAGTACATGTGTATGCATTGACAGTGGTGTATTGGTATCGCAATTTAAAAATCTATTACATTTTTTATAAGAAATCATCTGAAATACCTTTCCAGCACATGTTAAGCTAAGAAGTGCAACACATAAGCTGTTGAGGTGTTTAAAAAAACTAAAATCTGTCCCTTTGCTTTGTTCCTAAAGCATATATCAAGAAAAGAGGGGTTTTTTTTATTCAGAAAAGAAAATAAGAAATATTTCCTACTTAATTTGCTGCACACAGGAAGCAAGTGACATTTCTACATTTTGACTTCAAACGGGATAACTTGAAGCTGAATTAATAACGTGTTTTGGCCACTAGGGGGCGGCAGAACACACCAATGTCCATACATGGTTCATTTGAGGTCATCAGGTTTCTTTGAAAATATCACTTGGGTTATAATCAGAATCAGATACTTTATTTGTCTTGGAGGAAATTGCGCTTTGTGACAGTTGCTCCATTTAAGAATTAAATGCAAATTAAACATATCTAAAAATGTTCGAATTTGGGAATTACATTTTTTTTTCATATAAAAAAAAAAAAGCCTGCAATAAAATGTATCTTATAAAAAAAGATATATCTATACAAACATAGGTTAAAGTAAAACGTGCACACTGTCCTACATTATATAACTAGTATATATTACAGTTGTATACAGGTGTATTGCTCTTAATATAAAGTTAATTAGATTGTATTTCCACATATAATAATACAGTAGTCTTCTCAGGAATACATAAGCACTTCAGGGAGACATCTGTACCACAGAAGTAGTTTAGAAAGAGCTAAGAAGCTAGGGAGGTGTTTAAAAAAAATCTAAAATAAGTCCCGTTAGCTCTGTTTACATCAAGAAAAAAATCTTCTTCTGATATGAAATAGAAAACAACGAATAGCTTTCCATCTAAATGTGCTGTACGCGGGGATCAAGGGATATATACAGGGGTGCACACAACTTTCTCAGTGAGGTACTCAGATGAGTACCTGGAGTCAGTGTTTGGTACTCCAACTTCCGGCTCCCCTCAAAGTTCCCATGAAGCCCTCTGTATCGCGAATGTCAGCGGGTGGGGGTGCTAGTGGAGTATGATGAAGCCCTCTGTATCGCGAATGTCAACGGGGGGGGGGGGGGTAGTAGTAGAGTGCAGAGCTTCGTGATCACAGAGCGTGTGAACGTTGTGATCAGCTGTTTTAGCGCAGTGCTGCTGTACAGGCCGACGTTAACAGCAGCCCTGTCTGTGCACACGGAGACCAACTCCGTCGTCCGATGATCTAACCGCCTTCTGGAAAAGCTTCACATATACATCGGTACGCAAATGCGCTTTGTGACACAAGTGACGGTACGCATTTCAGATTGTTGTTGCGCATGCGTACCTGCGTACCACTTATGTGCACCCCTGGATATATATATATATTTTTAAACACTTTCTTTATTGTTTTTAGCATACTGTGTTCACCATATATAAGACAGTACACAAACATCCACATCTTTCTGGGTCTCAAGAGGACACATGAAAGAAAACAAAATGAAGTACATTCAAAGTCACATAAATACAAATAAAAAGGTTTCTATTTTAAGAGCTTAAGACGTGTATTCGCTGTTTGTGATTGAGCTTTCTTACAGGAACCTTCCCACTCATCAATTTAAATGCCTTCCTTCAAATCCTCCCTCCAATTTCTAAGTTTAGCTTCGGAGGAGTCAGGGGAGCCAGATATAAGCAAGTTATAAAGTGCAGAAATTAAGTTGTTCCCCCTACAGTCAGGGATCTTTTTTGGGGGATTTACCTCATGACAACAGGATAGGTTTGGCCACTAGGGGGCGACATAACTCTGCTTGTTAATCATCACACCTTCTATAGGAGGGGGGGATTCCTTCTGCAATCCCATCAGTAATCAGCTGTTTCTTGAACACCCCCTTTACATAGAGAAGGATTCTGTCTCTGAACTGGAATGGTTTTATTGATTTTACTTCTGATTGAATTCCTGATTGTATGAATGCTAACCCTCCTCTCTCCCTTTGTGTCCCTGTAGTACCAGGTGGGTCAGCTGTACGCCGTAGCAGAGGCCAGTAAGAATGAGACTGGAGGGGGAGAAGGAGTCGAGGTTTTAGCCAACGAGCCGTATGAGAAGGATGGGGAGAAGGGACAGTTCACCCACAAGATCTACCACCTGCACAGGTGTGTAAATAATATTCTACTTCTATATTGTGTTAGCTGTCATTTAGCCCTCGGTTGTGTTTTATTTGTCTTATTTTTGTCAGTTTACATAGTTATTCAATCAACTTGCATTTATCGTCTATTTTGAGATGTTTATATTTTATTTATTTATTTATTTTTTATTTCAAATGATGTGCAATTCTTTGTTTTACATGCTGCTGCAACAAAAACATTTCACAATTTGGGATTAATGAAGTATAATTTATCCTATGCAAAAGTAGATTAAGATCTGTGTGTGTGTGTGTGTGTGTGTGTGTGTGTGTGTGTGTGTGTGTGTGTGTGTGTGTGTGTGTGTGTGTGTGTGTGTGTGTGTGTGTGTGTGTGTGTGTGTGTGTGTGTGTGTGTGTGTGTGTGTGTGTGTGTGTGTGTGTGTGTGTGTGTGTGTGTGTGTGTGTGTGTGTGTGTGTGTGTGTGTGTGTGTGTGTGTGTGTGTGTGTGTGTGTGTGTGTGTGTGTGTGTGTGTGTGTGTGTGTGTGTGTGTGTGTGTGTGTGTGTGTGTGTGTGCAGTAAAGTGCCGGGGATCATCAGGAAGCTCGCTCCCAAAGACTCTCTGGTGGTTCACGAGGAGGCGTGGAACGCATACCCTTACTGTAAAACAGGTGAGACACACACACACACACACACACAAACAATGTGAGAAACACACACTCACTATCTTCACTTCTTACAGTAAACACACATTCCAGCTCTGTGTGTGTGTTAATAACTCCTTCTCTTTCTGTCCTCTCTCTCACTGCCCTGCACCCTTCCCTCTGATGCAGTCCTAACTGTGAGTATAGTATTAGTTTATTTAACTAAGTGTTATGACTTTAGGGAGAAGAATCCCTGAATGAAATTGATTTGGTAAGATGTAGAGGCCTGATTATGCACATAATGTTTCTCATGCCTGTTTACAAACTGTAATTCATCCTAATGTTGTTGTTGGCTGATCTTATCCTGTATCTCTCTGCTGTTCACAGAACGTCTACATGAAAGACAAGTTCAGCATCACCATCGAGACGTGGCACAAGCCTGATATGGGCGACCAGGAAAATGTAAGATTCAAGTTTCAAAGCTTTATTGTCATGTCAGCAGCTGCAGTGTAGATATGGCAGTCCCAGGCTCCTCCAACAGAGCAACATGGATATATATAGGACATAGAACAAATCAAACTGATGAAATAGTGCAAGAGAATGTTTTGAGGTGTGCAAATAAATACAAATAGAATATAAATAGTGCAAGAAGAGTCTATATACAAGTTCATGGAATATGATATATACCGTAATTTCCGGACTATAAGGCGCACCTGAATATAAGCCGCAGCAGCTAAATTGAATGATGTGTACATATATAAGCCGCACTGGACTATAAGCCGCAGGTGTTTTAATGTTTCATTACCATATGTAAGGGTTCGTGCACAGAGGGGATTGTCGGGAAAGAGATGGCTGTTTGAGGAAGCTCCCATTTATTAACATTTCAACAAACAAGTTGCATATTAGCATAACGTATTCAAGTGTTAGCATTTAGTGCAATAGTAGCTACAGAACATGTGCTGTGTAAACTGTACTGTATCACATAGCGTTTCAGACACACAAACTTTTCAACTTTCAAACTTAAACGGTGCGCTCCCAGCGCACGTACCGGCAGTGATCTACAGCAGTGGTTTTCAACCAGTGGTACGGGGACAAACTGTCTCGCTCTCGTAATGTCTGTCTGTCTTGCTCTCGTTCTGTCTATCGTACCACTCTCGGTTCCACTTTTACTTTTGCGCGCTACCTGTCTCACTCTTTTCCGGCCTCCAGCTTTTCCTGCTGGAGCCCTCCGCTTAAAGGTGGGGGGCGCGGACCGGCCATAGAGCCCATAGAGTTAAAGGTGGTGGACTGTAACCTGTAAAATCCATAGATTTAGGAGGTCCCCTAGTGGCCGTTAGCTGTAACAATCCATAGATTTAGGAGGTCCCCTAGTGGCCGTTAGCTGTAACATCCATAGATTTAGGAGGTCCCCTAGTGGCCGTTAGCTGTACAAATCCATAGATTTAGGAGGTCCCCTAGTGGCCGTTAGCTGTAAAAATCCATAGATTAGCCGCAACGTTATATAAGCCGCAGCGTCAAAAAATGGGAATAAAGGCGTGGCTTATAGTCCGAATATTACGGTAGATAGATAATTAGCAAGATGCAAACAGATGGATGTTCTTTACAGATAAATGTACATTTATGTCACACGTTGTTTTTCATATTTTTTCCAAAGAAGCTACGACTGCTATTACTAATATTTTGTTCAGAATATGTACCTTTGCATTTGTGTTGAAACGCACACGACTAATGAAGCTAATGTGCTTATATCACAACAAAGTGTGTGTGTTTCATATCTTCCGTTCCTCTTCCAAACCTCTGACCTCTTGGTTCTGATCCGCTGCAGGTTCACGGTCTGGAGAAAAGCAAATGGGATAAAGTGCAGATAGTCGACATCGACATCGCTGACAAAAGTAGCATCAGTCCAAAGGTGAGAGTCCTCTGCATGTTCTCAGAAGCTTTTATGTTTCACGCCATCTTTAAAACCCTCTGCTTGTATTCGCTGAGGTCGCTTCATGTTTGTGTCTCTGCTCCGTGTTTGTGATTGTTCTTCTTTTCTTTAGGATTACAACCCAGAACACGATCCGGCCATCTTCAAGTCGGTGAAAACAGACCGAGGGCCGCTGGGACCGGAGTGGAAGGTGAGAGGAGGACATGTTTGTTTATCAGGACTACAGGAAAAGCACTGCTCCTAAAATTATAAATAGTAGTGAAGAAGAAGAAGATGATGAACCTTTATGTATCCCCCGTATTCAGTTTTCACTCTGGCTGATACATTGTTTTGTGCTGCATTGGGGGTCGGGTGATATTAAAATCCTCCTACTGGTTATATGAAAGAAAACTATGTATATGATCTTATTGTCCAAAGATAACTGAAACTAGAGACGCATTTAGATATATTTTGGAGTTTTACTTGGTAATTATAGCAATACCATGTTGTTAAAATACTCTGGTACAAGAAAAAGTCCTGCATTAAAATCTAACTCGGAAGTATTGGCATCAAAATATACTCCTAATTTACCGCAAATACTTGTTACGTTAACATTTCAGAATCATGTATGTTATATTTCTGGATGATGATTATTAATGTGTTCATCACAGCTAATTGAAATGACTTTATATTCTGCTTTAAAATACCTGTAGTATTTTTTTATTTTATATGGTTTTGTTTATATTTGATATAATATTTTTCATTTTTTTTTTTTCGATTTGTAATTGTTAATTCTCTTTTACACTTTTTTAAGTATTTTGAGTATTTGTATTTTAATGTCTGAACACACTTCTGTGACGAACTAATTTCCCAAATTGGGATCAATAAAATATCTATCTATCTATCTATCTATCTATCTATCTATCTATCTATCTATCTATCGATCTATCTAAAATGCCTCAAATGGTATTTAAGTACAGTACTTTAGTAAATGTACTTTATTACAGTACACCACAGTGCTGTTCCAGTAAAAGTGTCTGTTTAGATGTGACCTGTGTGTTTAGATGTGTCCAGTGTGTTTAGATGTGTCCTGTGTGTTTAGATGTGTCCTGTGTGTTTAGATGTCTCCTGTGTGTTTAGATGTGACCTGTGTGTTTTGATGTGTCCTGTGTGTTTAGATGTGTCCTGTGTGTTTTGATGTGTCCTGTGTGTTTAGATGTGTCCAGTGTGTTTAGATGTGTCCTGTGTGTTTAGATGTGTCCAGTGTGTTTAGATGTGTCCAGTGTGTTTAGATGTGTCCTGTGTGTTTAGATGTGTCCAGTGTGTTTAGATGTGTCCAGTGTGTTTAGATGTGTCCAGTGTGTTTAGATGTGACCTGTGTGTTTAGATGTGACCTGTGTGTTTAGATGTGTCCAGTGTGTTTAGATGTGTCCAGTGTGTTTAGATGTGTCCTGTGTGTTTTGATGTGTCCTGTGTGTTTAGATGTGTCCAGTGTGTTTAGATGTGACCTGTGTGTTTTGATGTGTCCTGTGTGTTTAGATGTGTCCTGTGTGTTTTGATGTGTCCTGTGTGTTTAGATGTGTCCTGTGTGTTTAGATGTGTCCTGTGTGTTTAGATGTGACCTGTGTGTTTAGATGTGTCCTGTGTGTTTAGATGTGTCCTGTGTGTTTAGATGTGTCCTGTGTGTTTTGATGTGTCCTGTGTGTTTAGATGTGACCTGTGTGTTTAGATGTGTCCTGTGTGTTTAGATGTGACCTGTGTGTTTAGATGTGTCCTGTGTGTTTAGATGTGTCCTGTGTGTTTAGATGTGTCCTGTGTGTTTAGATGTGACCTGTGTCTGTTTAGATGTGTCCTGTGTGTTTAGATGTGTCCAGTGTGTTTAGATGTGACCTGTGTGTTTAGATGTGTCCTGTGTGTTTAGATGTGTCCTGTGTGTTTAGATGTGTCCTGTGTGTTTAGATGTGTCCTGTGTGTTTAGATGTGTCCAGTGTGTTTAGATGTGACCTGTGTCTGTTTAGATGTGTCCTGTGTGTTTAGATGTGTCCTGTGTGTTTAGATGTGACCTGTGTCTGTTTAGATGTGTCCTGTGTGTTTAGATGTGTCCTGTGTGTTTAGATGTGTCCAGTGTGTTTAGATGTGACCTGTGTGTTTAGATGTGACCTGTGTGTTTAGATGTGTCCTGTGTGTTTAGATGTGTCCTGTGTGTTTAGATGTGTCCAGTGTGTTTAGATGTGACCTGTGTGTTTAGATGTGACCTGTGTGTTTAGATGTGTCCTGTGTGTTTAGATGTGTCCAGTGTGTTTAGATGTGACCTGTGTGTTTTGATGTGTCCTGTGTGTTTAGATGTGTCCTGTGTGTTTAGATGTGTCCAGTGTGTTTAGATGTGTCCTGTGTGTTTAGATGTGTCCTGTGTGTTTAGATGTGTCCAGTGTGTTTAGATGTGACCTGTGTGTTTAGATGTGTCCTGTGTGTTTAGATGTGTCCTGTGTGTTTAGATGTGTCCTGTGTGTTTAGATGTGTCCAGTGTGTTTAGATGTGTCCTGTGTGTTTAGATGTGTCCTGTGTGTTTAGATGTGTCCTGTGTGTTTAGATGTGTCCTGTGTGTTTAGATGTGTCCAGTGTGTTTAGATGTGTCCAGTGTGTTTAGATGTGTCCTGT
Organism: Notothenia rossii; assembly: GCF_949606895.1. Taxonomy (NCBI): domain Eukaryota; kingdom Metazoa; phylum Chordata; class Actinopteri; order Perciformes; family Nototheniidae; genus Notothenia; species Notothenia rossii. Next base: position 92,700,509 of record NC_136902.1, on the reverse strand, counting down.
GTGTTTAGATGTGTCCTGTGTGTTTAGATGTGTCCTGTGTGTTTAGATGTGTCCAGTGTGTTTAGATGTGTCCAGTGTGTTTAGATGTGTCCAGTGTGTTTAGATGTGTCCAGTGTGTTTAGATGTGTCCTGTGTGTTTAGATGTGTCCAGTGTGTTTAGATGTGTCCTGTGTGTTTTGATGTGTCCTGTGTGTTTAGATGTGTCCAGTGTGTTTAGATGTGTCCTGTGTGTTTAGATGTGTCCAGTGTGTTTAGATGTGTCCAGTGTGTTTAGATGTGTCCTGTGTGTTTAGATGTGTCCAGTGTGTTTAGATGTGTCCAGTGTGTTTAGATGTGTCCAGTGTGTTTAGATGTGACCTGTGTGTTTAGATGTGACCTGTGTGTTTAGATGTGTCCAGTGTGTTTAGATGTGTCCAGTGTGTTTAGATGTGTCCTGTGTGTTTTGATGTGTCCTGTGTGTTTAGATGTGTCCAGTGTGTTTAGATGTGACCTGTGTGTTTTGATGTGTCCTGTGTGTTTAGATGTGTCCTGTGTGTTTTGATGTGTCCTGTGTGTTTAGATGTGTCCTGTGTGTTTAGATGTGTCCAGTGTGTTTAGATGTGTCCAGTGTGTTTAGATGTGTCCAGTGTGTTTAGATGTGTCCAGTGTGTTTAGATGTGTCCAGTGTGTTTAGATGTGTCCAGTGTGTTTAGATGTGTCCAGTGTGTTTAGATGTGTCCTGTGTGTTTAGATGTGTTTAGATGTGACCAGTGTGTTTAGATGTGTCCTGTGTGTTTAGATGTGTCCAGTGTGTTTAGATGTGTCCTGTGTGTTTAGATGTGTCCAGTGTGTTTAGATGTGTCCAGTGTGTTTAGATGTGACCTGTGTGTTTTGATGTGTCCTGTGTGTTTAGATGTGTCCTGTGTGTTTAGATGTGACCAGTGTGTTTAGATGTGTCCTGTGTGTTTAGATGTGTCCTGTGTGTTTAGATGTGTCCAGTGTGTTTAGATGTGTCCAGTGTGTTTAGATGTGTCCAGTGTGTTTAGATGTGTCCTGTGTGTTTAGATGTGTCCTGTGTGTTTAGATGTGTCCTGTGTGTTTTGATGTGTCCTGTGTGTTTTGATGTGTCCTGTGTGTTTAGATGTGTCCTGTGTGTTTAGATGTGACCTGTGTGTTTAGATGTGTCCTGTGTGTTTTGATGTGTCCTGTGTGTTTTGATGTGTCCTGTGTGTTTTGATGTGTCCAGTGTGTTTAGATGTGTCCAGTGTGTTTAGATGTGTCCAGTGTGTTTAGATGTGTCCTGTGTGTTTTGATGTGTCCTGTGTGTTTAGATGTGTCCTGTGTGTTTAGATGTGACCTGTGTGTTTAGATGTGTCCTGTGTGTTTAGATGTGTCCTGTGTGTTTAGATGTGACCTGTGTGTTTTGATGTGTCCTGTGTGTTTAGATGTGACCTGTGTGTTTTGATGTGTCCTGTGTGTGTTTTCAGAAAGAGCTGGCTGATAACCCCGACCGTCCTCACATGTGCGCCTACAAACTGGCCACTGTGGAGTTCAAGTGGACCGGCCTGCAGACGGCTGTGGAGAGCGCAATCCACAAGGTAAACAAACATTGTTTATGTTTATGTTGCATGGCAAGATAATGAAAGCAATCAAAGAGGAGTAAACAGAAGTGTTGGTGCAGCATCTTTAAAAAATAAATAAATGTATAAGCGTTGTACGGGCCCTCGCTTCCCGCGCCAGTTGTTTTTTGCGCCCCCTATGGGTCAGGATAATAATGCTTTGGTATGCCTATTCCCCAATACAGCCTGAGCATATACACCAGGGGTCGGCAACCTTTCTGATATGAAGTGCCATTTAAAAAAGAATAATGTTATCAGCGTGCCAACGATCGCAAATTATCAACGGGGGGGGGGGAGGCGTTGAGGAGCTTGACGCTCGTCAACTATCGGCAGGAGGGCGGGGGAGCCTCGCTGCGGGGACGCAGTGTGTGGACCTGTCAGCGCAACTCGCATGATGCCGAATTTAACAAAGACATTTAAATAATTGGTTTAAACGGCATAATAATAAGGACGATTGTCAGTTTTGTGATTCTCCAGAACACACATGTTATGATATTAGGGTCATGCAGAGTGAGATGAGATCGCTGTCCCTTTAAGAGAGAGAGAGAGGGGTGTGGCTTTTGCATGTGTGTTTGTGGATGGTAGAGCGACAGTGAGAGAACCTATGGAGGGAACGTGTGTATGTTTCTGGAAGTGAAACGAGGAAGCAGAAAAACAGAGGTCTGTGATGTATTTTGTGAAACAGAAGAACAGCTAAATAAATGCAACGGCCTCCCAAGAAGAGCTCGCCTCTCTCCAGTCATTTAAGCTAAAGTGGGTTATTGAACCTGAAGCTTGTTGCTTCTGCCCTCCTCGACTACGGTCTGGGAGCCGACAGGAAAGTTCAACACACAGATGGCCAGTCCGCCCCTTTGTAGCATACTATTTCGATGAGAGATGAGCAGATCGCCACTGGGCTTTCAACGAAATACACAGCCACGCAAAAACTGCGTCATTTGTACAGCTCCTTATGGGTACTGCAATTAGTGAAGTGCTTTCCTCCGTGGTGAAACGATCAGCACTGCACCACGGAGGAAAGCGGCAGAATGTCACCTGGAGATAAAGAGGGCGGGGCTGCGTTGCGTGCATGGCTTCCTTCTGCAGGTAACGGGGAGACGCGCTCTGGCGGCGGTCTCGGTCAGGATCCGAAGATACAATTTAAATATTTTGCACACTTATTCCAATTATTCCTAGGTACCACTGGTTACGGTGCCGTGTGCCAGGGGTTTCCGACCCCTGCTGTATAGTAATGAAACGTAAAATGTCATTTAACTGACGAGGTGTTTGGCTGGTGAGAGATTGTAGTTGCTTTAGCGTGTAGAAGCTAGTAAGCCTACTATTTGATTTGTTTTAGATAGGCTCAACATGTTTCAGATGCAGACCTTATTTTCCTGTTCCATGTTAAAATAAACCATTTTCAGTGGTACCTGAGAAAGAGTAATTTTTTTGGTCATGGAAAATGAGGTAACGGTCCTGGAGAAGTCATTGAAAATCATTGGTGAAAGAGTGTATGTGTAGTGTATGTTTTGAGGCAGATTAATGATTGCAATCGAAGACCTCTTGCTGCTAAATACCAATCAACTATGTGCAATATGCAAAATATATATATATGCCGTTAATAACTGTGTAATTGATACCTGGCTGCTAAATCCTTAGAACCGTTACAAGGTGTGTATTTTGCATTTTGTAAATTGTGAAACCTGCTGCTGTTAAATACCATCAAACTATGTGCTATATGTGCGATATATACTTTATATACATATGCCATTAATAACTGTAATGTATAACTGCCTGCTAAATCCTAAGCACTGTTACAGGATTTGTATTTTGAAAAGTATGTAACTGTTTTTTAATATTATATTTGTATTATATCATAACTTTTTTTTTAACATATGTAACATTAAGCTGTCTGTGGCTCTTTCCTGCTGTAACGATGCACATTTCCCCTCTGTGGGACTAATAAAGGTATTCTGATAAGTAGACAGATGTGTTGTAGTCATTTGAGTAATATTTCCACATGTAACTAATATCTGAATCTCTGTTTCCTGTCGGGGTTTCCAGATAGAGAAGCGTGTTTTCACACACTTCCATAGACAGCTGTTCTGCTGGATCGATAAATGGATCGATCTGTCGATGGACGACATCCGACGCATGGAGGACGAGACGAAGGCACAGCTGGATGATGTGAGACATGAACCACTTTCATTTCGAAATTAGTTATTTCATTTTTTTTAGTATTGCCTTATTTTGGTTTCATTTTGGTTCTATTTGATTTACACTATAGGTGTTTATATTTTATCCTATTTATTGATTTTGTCGCACTTTTATTTGACCGAGAGGGATCACCATTTCATCGTGTTTAATTTTTTGTCCATGTCACAGATGAGGAAGAATGATGAAGTGAAAGGCCTGGGAGCCGATGGAAACTGACCTGTGTGAGTATTCAACATTTTATATAAGATTAAGACTAAATAAAAGTAATTCTAAATCCATTTATTCATGATACAATTTTAAACTGTGAAAAATACTGTATAAATGTGTTATTATATTAAAAGTATTTGTATTATTACTATTACTTTTGGTAACACTTTATTTTGATAGTCCATAGTTAACACTCTATAAGTCATCAGTTGACATTTAGTAGCATGTCAACAGCGTATTAACCAATACTCAACCTCACTATCTGTAGATTGAGTCAACATCTTCAAAATTGACAATCAACTACTCAAAATCAATCTGTCAGTTGAAAGTCAACAGCGTCATGTCGACTATCTGTTGATAATCTGTTGAGAGTCAAGATGTCAACTAAAGATTACATTAAGCATTAGTTGATGATCGACAGATAAGCAACTTTAGAGTTTAGTTGACTATCTGTTGATCGTCAACTAATCTAAAGTTGACTATCAGTATACTTTTAGTCGGCATTCTCCACTAAGCGTTTGTAGGCAGTTGTTAGGACTATCCAATTACAGTGAAAAACTGTTGAGAACGGTAGAAAGTCTATAACCTATCAACAGAACACATCCATCCACTAATTATATGCAACAGACAACTGATCACGAACACTGGATAACTGAAGTCAATACCAGTCTATAAAGCACAATAATAACAGTTAATAACCTGTTGCAAAAAACATGTTGACAGTCAACCAACACTTTTTGTAAAATCTATAGATCAACACTTGAGATGTACCTTATATTCTACTGGCAGTTGGTTAAATGCATGTTACTTGTCTGTTGAAACAGTGTTGTTGATTGTCAACTGATGACTTATAGAGTGTTAACTATGGACTATCAAAATAAAGTGTTACCTTACTTTTATTTAAATTGTTATTAAATGCATTTTTTTTTAATACAAAATAAATAAGTGCAGGCAATAATTAGAAACTAAATGGTAAATGTAATACTTGTATTTAATTTAGTTTGAATTAATTCCACATTTATTTACATCTCTGATATTTTATTTCATTTAATTTGTATATATTTTGTAAGTATTTATAAATGTTTCTATTCATGATCAAATGTATATATCATTCTATAAAAACCCCTAAATCACCGTTCTGTTTCCTCCTCAGATCCCCCTCTTCCTCGGACTCTGCAGTGGCTTCATGGGAATAAACAAGAACACCTCCAAACTAATAAAACCTGCTCTTAATAAGAGCTTATATTATGGAGCAGCAGCAGTTGTGTGTATTTATCGAATATATTTGAGTACAGCAGCGTTTTTAAGGGAGTGTTTTACGAGTTACGGGATTATTTCTGAGGATGAAACGTTCTTGTTTACGCCCATTTATCTATTTTAAAATATTAAGAAAGGTGTGGGATGTCCTCGTCGGATTGCTGTTATCTTTCTTTTTTTAATTGCAGTTATTTGGGGTTTTTCTTGATTTTTTTTTTTTATGCATCATTTCTCAGTGATTTGTTTTTATTTATTCTTAAATATGGTGTCTCCTCTCTACACCTGCTAAAGCTCCAGTTACTAGGATATTGTGTCTTAAATAATTCACTCAAATAATGCATTGTTCAGGACCGTCTGATCTCACAATGTGCCCTTATTGCTGTCAAACTGAAATGTCCCTCCACTATTTTGTGTTTAAATGTAATTGGATTCATCTTTACATGGTGGATGGAGGCATTGCAATACGAATAAAGCTCATGATTTATGCAAAAACACCAGCTACTGTTCTGTAACCAAGGTTTTGGGTTGACTTTGTGAGTGTTTGTGATAAAGTGTGAAACAACTCATCTCTAAAAAAAGAAGATGGACAGTTTGAGAGTTTGACCTCTGTACGTCTTGTCCTGTGTCGAATGAAATAACTTGTTGGATTTGTATGACTTGAGTTATATGATTGTGAACTAGTTTATTAAAGACAATGTATTTGTGCCTTGATTTTTGTATTTTTTCACATCTTACTTCTGCTGGAAAGAGCAAACATTGCATTCTCATGTTTTACTTTTCACTACAGACCAGAAACAACAGCTTTATTATGAGCTGCAAATTATCACTTTTTTTTTACCCAATTGCAGGTATTTAAATGACATGTTATCCATTTGATCACTTGTGTCACTCTTCCTGCTATATTCAAACATCCATCCATCCATCCATCTTCTCCCACTTATCCGTGGTCGGGTCTCGGAGGTCTCAGTTCCAGCAGAGAGCCCCAAACGTTCCTTTCCCCTCATCAACCAGCTCTGACTGGGGGATCCCAAGGCGCTCCGAGGCCAGCGAAGAGATATAATCCCTCCACCTGGTCCTAGGTCTACCCCTCGGTCTCTTCCCAGCTGGACGTGCCTGGAACACCTCCCTAGGGAGGCGCCCAGGTGGCATCCTTACTAGGTGCCCGAACCGCTTCAACTGGAGTCCCTCCCGGATGACTGAACTTCTCACCTTATCCCTAAGGGAGACGCCAGCCACCCTGCGGAGAAAACCCATCTCGGCCGCTTGTATCCGCGATCATTCAAACATGTTAGACTATTTTACAAAAATAAAAAAATCCAATCATTTTTTTATTGATTGAATCTGAAACGACACCACAAGTTGAAGCTTGAATCCAAAAATAAACGTTATCAGAACTTACTTTGGGAATTATTAGATAAAATCAAAGTTCATTTATATAGCCCAATATCACAAAACATGTGGGTTTACAGAATAATAAACATAGATGACAGTATGAAATAAAGTATAAAAACATGAAAGAATTTGAAATACAGATAAAACAGATAAAAATAAAACAAAAAGACAGAACAAACAATACCACAACATGTAGGACTCAGGAGGGCAAACATGGGGAATAATCTAAAATCAGCTCTAACTAATGAAGCTCAGCACAAGTTCAACCAGGAAGATCGTCTTTGCTCATTCATTTACTATTTCCATGTTACTACTCTCTCTCATCTCTATAAGTGATCGGGGGCGTCACTCCCCAGCTTAACCAATCACTTCGCTCTATTCTCACAAGCCTATCATAGCGCTCCGCTAAACCTTTAAATTCTGCTCTCCCCCCTCCGACAGCTGTCATTTCAGGTGACTCGACGCAACCCTCCTCCACCCCTTTTCACCTCCTGTCCCTCTGAACCCAGGGTCAAGCTAAAGGCCCAGACACACCAAGCTGACACCAAAGAACACATCCCGACGGAACACGACTGTTGTGTCGCCTCACGTCTCCTGCGTCTTGGCCAAAAAGTCGCACCGAACACACCGCAAAGACTTCAACCGACGGCCAAGTAGCACGTGAGTGGCAATAACTCTCCATACCAGCAGGCGTCGGTAGTGTGTATTCGTCCTTCAAAAGAGGCAACCGGAAGACAGAGAAGAAGAACAGACTGCGTGATATGTACAAACAGGCCCGGACTGGCCATCGGGAGGACCGGGAGGACCGGGAGGTTTCCCGATGGCCTGGCCTGCTAGCTGGCCTGAGGCCTGAGGATTCTTTTTTTTATGTATGTATTGTGAACGCAACGCTGCGCAAATGTTGGTCTGACTCTGCCTCATAGAGGGTGACCGGCTGTCTACATGATGTGGCCTGCCGACATGGCCACTTTCATACAGATAATACACTAAAGCCCTCGATTGGCCTCTGTGTGTCATTCAAGCTCGGGAGGGTGTGTGTTAGTGTATGTGTGGCGCGAGCGAGCGAGCGAGAAGGTGCGTGCACCGGTTACGTTTATTCTTGTTAGCATCTGGTGCTAGCTAGCTGCGCTAACATATATAAGGAGCTTTTTCAACAACAAGGTGGAGGAGAGTCCTCTCCTGTCTGACTGAGAGACTGATAACTACAGCTCAGGTGAGGTAAAGGACTCTCTGAGTAGCCTCTCTCTTGAGACCCTCATCTGGGTCTCAAACGGTTTGGTCACCCTTTACACTATGTAAACACATATTTCCATTTGAGGGGGGAGTGATTAGTAAAATATGCATGAATAATAATTAAAAAACGTTAACTAGGTGAACAAAGTTTAGAGGGCTATCACTATGGGCAGCAACGCTGTAAACATTGACAAATAAATCCAGCAAAATGTTACAAAAAACTGGTTGTGGCCTGGCTGGGTGTATAATTCCCGGCCTGACTTATTGTCCCAGTCCGGCCCTGTGTACAAACAACAAATAGCGTGTGCGTTCCATTTTCACTCGTCCATCGAAAACATGTTTAGTGTGGTACTGGCGGTATCAGCCCTTGGACTGTTGCTTGTGGAAGCAGATAGATGGAAATGAAAAATAATAGCCGTCTGTGTGTGCCTCGCTTCTCATGCACTGATTCGCGAAGCTGAACAGCCAATCAGAGTTATTTATTTTGCCGACAGCCTACCGATTCAACATATAGAATCGGGGGTGGAAGGTGTCGGCAACGGCCGAAAAGACGCAACGGTGCGGGACACACCAATCTGAGTAGGGCGACAGGAAGCTCATCGACGGCCAGACATCTATCGACGGCCGAAATCGGCTTGGTGTGTCCGGGCCAGTGCCAGAGGTGGGAGTACTCAGATATTGTACTTGAGTAAGAGTAGCACACATGCTGGCCCCACCCTCCTCGGCCCCTGTTGTCCTTAAGGCCCTGACACACCAAGCTGACACCGAAGGACATGACTGTTGTGTCGCCTCACATCTCCTGCTTCTTGGCCAAAAAGTCGCACCGAACACACCGCAAAGACTTCAGCCGACGGCCAAGTAGCAGGTACGAACTGCGCCTGAATGATTGGCAATAACTCTCCTTACCAGCAGGCGGCGGCAGTGTGTATTCATCATTCAAAAGAGGCAACCGGAAGACACACTAGTGATATGTACAAACAACAAATAGTGTGTGCGTTACATTTTCACTCTCATCCACCATAAACATGTTTCACGGTACTGGCGGTATCAGCCCTTGGACTGTTGCTTGTGGAAGCAGATAGATGAAAATGAAAAATAATAGCCGTCTGTGTTTGCCTTCTTAATCGTTTGTTTGCGTACCTCGCTTCTCATGCACTGATTCGCGAAGCTGAACAGCCAATCAGAGTGATTTATTTTGCCGACAGCCTACCGATTAAACATATAGAATCGGGGGCGGAAGGTGTCGGCACGGCCGAAAAGACACAACGGTGCGGGACACACCAATCTGAGTGGGGCGACAGGACGCTCATCGACGGCCAGACATCTATCGACGGCCGAAATTGTCTTGGTGTGTCCGGGCCTTTACTCGCCGGGGTCGGGTGGTCCTTCCTCCCCGACGAAAGGATTTTGACTATGGGTGAATTCTGGGGGGGCTTGTGTGGTGGGTTGACATCATTTACCCACGGAACGATGGGTGGGGGTATTGTTCCGCACAGACATTTTAGTTTAGAGGAACTTCCATTTTCCGGTCAGGGGGTGTTTCTCAATCTCGAGTAAGGCTGCTTCAGAGCCACTATTTCAAGCATACTACGTCATCGAGTGCCGCCAAAGGACTGTTCCAATGTCAAGCATGCTTGGAATTCTACCGAGCCCGGCGTACTTAGTTTGGAGAAATTTCGAGGCTGTACAGTCTTAAAATCCCCACAATGCTTTGCGCATGGACCAATTTCAAAATGTAAGGCGGGGCCTCTCATATGACACACACTTGCTCGCCTGTTCCACTCTTTGTTTTCCGAATGCCAGGAAGTATTCTTGCCTCGCTTCTGAAGCAAGTGACTCGGAAGACATGTGCTACCAAGCAAGCATACTCGAGATTGAGAAACACCCAGTGAGTTTCCCCGGGCTTCAGTTTGTTTACATGCTGTTCCATGTTGAATAAAAGACTAGCTTTGTCTTTTGACACGCCGCCTCTGACTCCCGTCTCTCTGCACTACAGAATATAGCATTCAACCAGCAGGCAAATAAGGCTGAACCTCCTCGTCTACCTAACTATGGTTGTTGAGAGACATTGCTTGTGTTTGAGTTATGGATCAATATCTTTCTAAATAAACCAAAAATTTGAAAACTAGTCTTATCAAAATAGGACATTAAAGACTGTCTCTACGGCTCTCTCTTGTTATTTCTAACGATAAGTTAAAAAGTGCAGTTTGTTCTCTTAATACATCCCCGCGTTAACCAGGCGAGGGCTTTTATTTAGAAATTACTTCCGTGTATTCTGCCCTGCCCCCTCGCACGAAAGATCCTCTGGACATTTATTATAAGGAAAAAAACAAAAAAAGTATTGCAGTCTCTTTTCCCTTTACTGGAAAGATAAAACAAATGAAACGCAGGTACACACATCCTGTCTATAATGAAGTCTGTTTGAGTACAGAATGTGAGTAAATGCACTTATTTCCACCTTAACATAATAAAATAGCTCTTTAAACATAAAAATGATTGCTTGCTTACGACCACTGCAGTTTGTGGTTTGGCTGAGTTAAGTCACTTGAAGTTGCATTCCAGGGAACATGGAGCACTGGTGACTCCAAGTGGCAGCATGAAGGAAGTGTGATGTGATATTTACTGTAACATGATGCAGGCGTTAAGGATCTTCTTTTTGTCTGTATTTAAGAAGTCACCAATTGGCTGCAGCCTCAATCTACAGTAGAAGACAATTTCATTGGATAAGGTTTATCTTTAAATGTGTTCACTTTAGTTGTCCCCTCTTTTTTCAAGGAAGTGGAAAGCAGGTCATTTAAATATAGAGCTCCTTTTGATTGGAATAATCTTCCTCTTTCTTTAAGATCCATTTTTGTATTTCATTCTGGCTTTTACCATCAAAAAATATTATTTATAAATAATTGAAACACGGTTAATCTTACTGTCCATTACATACGAGTTGAAAAGTTACTAAGAACATTTACTCTAGTACAGTTCTTGGTATTAAAAAAAAGTATAACAAGTATTTTGTATTATACTGTCCTATACTTATACTCCACTACAATACAAAGGGAAATATTTTCCCTTTTGTTCCACTTCATTTATTTGGCAGATGTATTGTCATTCAGTCAGCACAAAGTCTTGTTGTCACAATGTGCTTAATACCTGGAATAAGGAGTACTCCAAACATCTTTCTGGAATGAAGTTAAGCGTGTAAGCCCGTCATTCTTTCTGCAGACCTCACAGATAATCACTTGTTCCCTCCCCTTGAGGAAATCTACAGCGGCCCTAGGCAGAGCTTCACAGCGAGGCCTGTCCTGCTGAAAAGCATCATGTTAGCAGATTTAGTGAAGAAACAGAAGAAGACTGGACTTGAAGAAGCTCCTGCTGATCACTGCTTTGCTGGAAGATGTTCACTGAGCTGAACCGTCTCATGGAGAAAAGAAGAGGTGAAGCAGCAGGTCGGATCTGAGCTACTTTGAAGATGTGAAAGCAGCTTTGTCAAAATTCAGAGATAAACTACTGGACGTCCTGAGAGATAAACGTCAAACAAACGTCTGTCCGACAATGGGTGATGTCACAACCACGGCCCCGGACCAGAGCTGGATTCTTAAAATACTCACGTCAAAACACACTGGATCCAAACACAGCACACACACGTTTGTTTTTATCTGAGGAGAACCAAAAAGTAACTTCAACGCCAGGAGAAAGTCACACAGAACGGTTCATTAAGTATCATCAGGTCCTGAGTATGAGAGTCTGCCTGGACGTTGCTACTGGGAGGTGGAGAAAGGTGTGGGAGGAGTTGCAGGGGCTGTAGCATACAAAGACACTGTAAATGTGGAGATAGTGACAAGTCGTGGGCATTAGGTTTTTACAAAAAGTCTTATGATTTCAAACATAACAATATCACAACAGCTGTCTCAGATCCGAAGTCCTCTAAAGTTAGAGTTTACCTGGATCACAGTGCAGGCATCCTGTCCTTCTACAGCGTCTCAGAGGAAACCATGACCATCCTGCTCTGAATGAAGACCACCTTCACTCAGCCTTGCAGGACTTCGTCTTAATGGTCCCCGTGGAAACACTGCAGAGATGTTGTGAGCTTAAGAAGTTATAGGGAGGAAAAGGGATAATCCTCAGGCACTAGACAACGGTTTCTTTGGTAAATGCAACAAGTGGTTGGCACTTATGATGCAGTTCGTTAAAAGATTTAGCAAATCATCATTCCTGCAATATTTGTTCAGGAAAATGCTACAAATGTTTCCACAACTGAAGAAAAACCCAAACATTTAAAGCACTGGACATTGTTTACATTTATAGATTTTAAAATGACAAGGAAAAATGCTGGAAAAGTACTCACTATATTTACTATTTTATTTATTAATAAAGTAGTAATTTCTCCTAAATGGTTCCGAATTGATGCATGCTTTTATTGTTCTATTCATGTCTCTACATAGTGTATAAACTGATTGCGAGTTTAAATATTACCTATATCTACTTTTAATTACATTCTAAAAAAATTAAGCATACCCCGTTTAAATAATCATTTGTCATAATTATGTAGTACTTAAGTAAATGGACTGTTGGGTAAAAGGTTGTGTATTATAACATGCATAGTGTTGAAGCAGTATTCAATTTGAATGCTTATACTCATTGGGTTAATGTTTGAGTCACACACTCCCCTTCAGACCGACCCCAACTACCCATTCACCACCGCCAGTGTCTAGACCCTGGGGGGTTTCATCGGATCGGTTCTCCCTTCCCGAATGATACTCCTGCCTAATCGCCAAAACTCCATTACATTCATCTGTGTATTCCTGGCAATAAATATGTATTCTTACATCCAAACGGTCTCTCCTCATTGAAAAGGCTTTGTCGAAAAGGAAGTGCTTCAACAAGCTCTTAAATGTTGATAAAAACAGGACGTTGGTTAAGAGATTTTTGTGATATTGTGGAGATGAAAGAAGGCAGTATGTAAACAACACAAGTTCTAGTTACTTATTTAAAGCAGTGAAGTGTAATAAAATATATCTCCTCAAGTATTGTCCTCAAGTAAAATGTTAAAGTACTTGTACCTAACCTGGGTATTTTGATTTATGGCCACTTTGTACTTTTATTCCTACATTTTTAGGAGCCAATATTGACCTTTTTACTACATTTATGAGGTTATACAAACAATTAACATATAGGTTAAGATATCCAGCATCATTATATAAAAACATTTAGATAAGCTCCACTTACTAGTAGGCCTATTGCCACTTAATAAGTACAACATCTGAGTACTCATCTCTTTACCTCACAGCGTTCTGCAAAATTATGTTGCGCTTTTATTTGGAAGGCAACTATTATGTTTCCGGTTAAGGGGCCGGTAATTAATGTATTAACTAAAAATATAAAAATATATTTATTAAGTTAAACGTCTGAGTACAATTTACCTCAGTGTTGCGCTTTTATTTTGAAGCAAAATCATGTTGCGCTTTTATTTTGAAGGCATCTAGTACATCTCCGGTTAAGGGGCGGAAAGAACAACACTAGCTTCTGTCCTGCGGTTTGTTTACTGTCTGTTTTCAAAGTGAAGAAACTAAACCAGAGAAAACCGGAACTAACAAAGTATATCGAGGAGTACACGAAACGCTTCCTCACGTTTACAGGTCAGTCATTCAAATAATAAGAGTTTGTAGAAAAAAGCGTGTTTTAGCTAGCTGTTTAAAGAAGCTAGCTTTCAGTTTATCAGCATCACTAGCGAGCCTCATATGACAGCTGTTGATCATTAGCTCAATGTAAATACATGCTAACAGCTATCTAAAAATAACTGAGATTAATCACGTGTTATCTGCTAAATGTACTTTGTTATCAACCTTCAGCTCTATCTCAAATAAGAGGCTTTAGTTAGCGTTTCTAGCTGCAGAGGTGTAAAGTAACTAAGTACTGTACTTATAGGTACTTGTATTTTACTTGAGTATTTCTATTTGATGTTACTGTGTACTTCTACTCCACTACATGTATTTGATACTTTTAGTTACTTCACAGATGTGGATGAATGATGTGAAATATAATCAAGTGTTAAATCAGACTTTAGTTCCACCTGGAGTAAATCCACCAGCTACCCTGCAGTATACAAAGTCATTCAGACTAGCTGCACCTTTACCAGCTTTGAGAACACTTTCATGATCAATCATTATAAAACATATCATATCTATTATTCTGAAATGGACCAATCTGCACAATGACTACTTTTACTGTCGCTACTTTCACTATATTTTGATGAGAATACTTTTCTACTTTCACTTAAGGGACATTTTGAATGCAGGACTTTTACTGTAACAGAGTATTCCCACACTCTGGTACTTCTACTTTTACTCAAGTACAAGACCTGAGTACTTCTACTTTTACTCAAGTACAGTACAAGATCTGAGTACTTCTATTTTTACTCAAGTACAAGATCTGAGTACTTCTACTTTAACTCAAGTACAAGATCTGAGTACTTCTACTTTTACTCAAGTACAGTACAAGATCTGAGTACTTCTACTTTTACTCAAGTACAAGATCTGACTACTTCTACTTTTACTCAAGAACAAGATCTGAGTACTTCTACTTTTACTCAAGTACTCGATCTGAGTACTTCTACTTTTAATAATGAACAAGATCTGAGTACTTCTACTTTTACTCAAGAACAAGATCTGAGTACTTCTACTTTTACTCAAGTACTCAATCTGAGTACTTCTACTTTTACTCAAGATAGAACAAGATATGAGTACTTCTGCCACCTCTGCCAATAACACAAAGAATAAACTTCAAACCGTTCCCACTAAACCAGTTCAGAGCGAGTAGTGCCCGAACAGCAAAACAGGCCAAAAAAGAGTTCAAAGTTCAACCTTTTGTTCGATGTATTTAGTTTTGAATGATTATGTGTTATCGCCTAATTTAAAGCACTTTGAATTGCCTTTCAGAAATGTGCTTTACAAACAAACTAACCTCAACCCTTCAGCCTTATCCCATTTATTCAGGCTCAACATGTCGTTGTCCTGCCTTAGCGAGTAACAGCGTGTAACAGCATATTTATTTAATTGCTTTTTTTTAAGGTGTGGAGATCATGGAGGAGAATGAGGATCAGCCAGACCTCACTTTGAGGGGAGGAAACTTCCATGGAGACAGCTTCAGGTGGGACTTTGCTCTGCTGCCATTGTTGTATCTGCTTCTTGGCAAAATAAATGCATTATCCCATTATTTACATCAAGCACAGACCTCCCTGTGAAATGTTTAAAGTGATGCAGCTTCAGAGCCACAGCTCATGTCTGACTTCTGGGCCCAGGAGTTCAAAACTTTTAATCCCTATCTGAACAGATCAGATTTAGATTTTGGGGAGTTCAAAACCAAAAAACAGGATTAGGATCACTTTGATATCCGATCAGATCAGGAAATCCAATCCAAGCTTTAATCTGGATCAAATCTTCAAAATGGGTAGTTCAAACCGACAACACAGGATTGGGATCAGTTTGATCCCAAAAAACTGGATTATCCTGATCCCACCAGAGGGGTGGGTTTCCAGTGGATTACCAGAGCAAAATGTACTGTACAATTTATTTAAAAATATGTTTCAATTTAAATAAGATGGCAAAGTTTGTTAACTGAAATAATACACAATTTTTAGCCTTCATGGGAAATACATTTTGTTTTTCCATTTTTGGTCACGTTTGTGGTGGCATATTTTGTTTTCAAGCAAATGTTGATGACAAATGTTTATGCTCATAAAAGTATCACAGCAAAGATTGTCAATCACAAATGTAATTTAGATTAAAGTAAAAATATTTTCAATGAAAAAAAAGTCCATCATCTGTCATCACCTTTCAAATAAAAAAATATAATTAAACATTATAGATGTCTCTGCAATGTGGTCTCTTGTCTTCCTTGTATTATCTTTCATGTCCACTAGATGGCGCTCGTATGATTAAAGCACTGATATTCAGGATCTAGTCATCTTGAAAAATCGTAATCTGGATCAGGCTGATCCTATCCTGAATTGCTTTGAACTCCAGGGACAAAATCTGACCGACTTGTCTGATCCTGGATCACAAAAAATGGGATTTCAAAATCGGATCGGATCTGATTGAGATTAAAAGTTTTGAACTCCTGGGCCCTGGAGATTTGTTTTAATGCTATGACTATAATCCAAGTGGTGTTCGGGTCTTCGGATGGTTCAATCCCCGCTTGAACCAGTGTCCTTGGGGAAGACACTTCACCCCAAAAATACTCCTGTGCGGATTGCCCACAGTATGGATTGTACATTTCATTTCATTTGGCAGACACTTTTTATATCACTTTTATCCAAAGCGATTACAATAAGTGCATTCAACCAGGAGGGTACAGAGTGACAAGAATCATGTAGGTACATTAGTTTGAACCAAGCCAAACCATTCAAAGTGCTAGTACATTATTACAACATGTATAGAGATTTCATTGGCCGAGGTGCAGTCGGAAAAGGTGTGTTTTCAGTCTGCGACGGCAGATGTATAAACTCTCTGCTGGCCGGATGTCGATGGGGAGCTCATCCCACCGTTTGTATATAAGCCACTTTGGATAAGAGCGTCTAACAAGTGACCTGTCATGTACAGTCATGTTAGACATTTGTTTATTTTCATGGGGTTATTTACTGCAATATTCCAACATCCAGTATGAAGGGTACCAGGAAGATGCTACCTTGAGGGTCCTCTACAGAAATATCACATCTCTGCACCTTCTGAAGGGGTGCAACTAGATCAGACACATTGACCTGCAGCAGTATCAGAAGCAGCAATAACAGTCATCCCTCTCTGTACCACTGTATTAGAATAGAAAGCTTTTATTGTCATTATCCAAACATATAGAAGGAGATGTTGTAACCCTGTCACGGTTGGTTAATTCAAATGATGTACTCGGGGGTAAAAACGGTTTTCCAGTCAGTTTATCTGTGTTTTAAAACTCCTGTATATTAGAAAATCCAGCAGCAGTAAAAGGCAGATTTGTTAAGGGACTTTGCCCGGAGACATTGTCCACTAGATAACCATCGTATCAATCAGGGGACGGACTATGTCACGTAATGAGATTGAAGTATCTAAATAAGTAGGTGTGTGTATCTGATGCACGAGTAGTAGATCGGTGTGGTCTTCATTGTCTTGTCAGTTTATCATATAATCGTTTATAATTGTATTTATTATGTCTTAAACTCTGATTACCTGAAATTGTATTTTGGTCTTAAATGTGTGAAAAATAGACATGTGTTTAGAAAGGACATTCCAGAAGACTGGAGGGTTTATGGTTTAAAGGTGGGCATGTTTAGATGAAGTCTTAGAGAATTCACGGATAGGATTAGTGGACTGCTTTCTTACTTCTATACAGTTAGATGCATGTATATTATATAGATCAGCGGTTTTCAAAGTGTGAGGCGCGCCTTCCCTGGGGGGCGCCAGAGAGCTTCAGGGGAGGCACAGCGTGAGACACAAAAGAACGAGAAAAAGACGAGTAAAGTGACACTTGCCCACTTGTGGCTGTCTGTGGAGACCGTGTTCCCCCACCTCGCCAAAAAGGCTGTAAAAGTGCTCATTCCCTTCACCTCCACCTACCTGTGTGAGTGCAGGTTTTCCGCATTGACTTTGATCAAAAGCAAGTACCGGTAAAGGCTGCAGCCAGAGGATGATCTGCGTTTATTCCTGTGTGCATCAAAGACGCAGACTCATTGTTCCCACTAAAGTAGGGGTGAGTGTAATAAGGAGGCAAAGTTGACGTTCAGTGTGTTGCCGGGAGCATATAAGGATGTATCCACCATGTTGAAAATGTAAAAAAACATATGTCTTGAGAACACGGCGTGCGGAAATATACGGGTCGTGCTGCAGCTAGATGTGCCTGTCCTCTGTAAGAAGGTGTCGGCGACTGACATGCAAGGAAGAACGGCTGTCCACAGGCTGTTCCAACTTTAACAACTGTATTAACTTCCAGGGTAGTGAATTGAACATGCAATTGTAATTGGGTGTGTGGTATATTTTCATGCACGGACACGCATGTTCCACAACACACAAACTGAACAACACTCAGTTTTCCGATCGCTACCAGCGTCCTTGTGATCTTGTTATAATAACAAGTGCACGTTACTTATGCAATATGGTTGAGACCATTCGGGCTTATTCTAGAGGGGTGCAAGGAATAGTCCAAGTAGCGGGGGAGTTTTATACAATATGTTTAAAACATAAAAATAAAAAGGTTTAAAAAAGTTATTGTTTAATGTTTTAAGGAGGTGACGCTACTCAGCCAATCAAATCGGTGCAGTCAGCACGATAGATTCAAACACACACACACAGAGACGAGACAAGAGGAGAGAAACAGTCGGAGTAATTTCAAATGGCGGAAGGTAGACAGCGAAAACAGAGCATTTAATTACATTTTCTCTTACTGGACCTCTTTGAAATGCCATTGAATACCCCTGCATTATAGCAACAACAACAATAATAATAATAACAGCAATAATAATTGGGTGGGGGGGCGCGGCTGTTCTTATGTTCTCTGAGGGGAGGCTCACCTACCCACACTTTGAAAACCCCTGATATAGATGTATGCATGGTGGGACTGTTGGCTGTTAGAACCTCTTTATCCTCTGAGGATGAAGTTACTCTGTTCCTGCATTTGAGATCAATTTCAATTATATTTCTTTATTACTTTATTCAATATAACGAAAGACAGACTTCCCAATTATTCTTTACTGGTTTTCACTTGACCTCTTTACTTTTACTTCCTCATATCTGACGGTTTGGGTTGCAGTCTTTTGTTTAAACATTACATAAAAGGTGTTGCATCATAAGTGGACTGACGCGTCAGTGCTTTCCGCTGCTACTGAAACTCAGAGGATTTCCTGAAAGCTTGATTGTCCGTGTTTCATTTCGGGTTGAATGCGCTCTAACACAGTCTGCAAATCTGACCGCATTCTGGCAGCTTGACTCACGGCACACACCTAATGCGGATCAGAAGAAAAACAAACAAACAATGAGCGGTTGTCCTGTTTGGAAAAGTGGAAAGAATGCATGTTTATTTCCCAAGTTTCTAATTGGCCTACTTTTGAGATTAGGCTTTCTTTCTTTTTTAAAGACAAATGAACCAATCTGTAGCGCCTAATCCTTCAGCCTGGACTTTGTATTTCACTCTGTGGTTTTATTCTGCAGGAACAGCCAAAACTTCTGCTTTTCATGCAATCCAAACATACTTTAAAAGTCACATTTTGAGTTTTTTTTTGGGCTCGCTTCCAACAACTATTAATCCTTCTGGAAATACTTCCTTTGGTAATTTTCTATCACTCACAAGACAGATTTTTTTTTAACATTTTTAAGTCTGGATGCATTTAGGTCGTCGTCTTTTTGGCTTCTCCAGCGACGTCTCTCAGACACAGAGCAGCAAAAAACTGGTTCTGCTATCGGATCAATAAGCTGATCAAATGTCTGGATGATTTGGACCCAGAAAGCGAGCTGTGTGAGAAAATGGAGAGTCTGTTTAACGCCTCAGTCATCTGTGGAAGAAAGAGGAAGGAAAACTGTTTCAGGTGGTGAACAAAAAGACCTGAAGTGGAAAGAGAATGTGTTTTCAGACAGACATAATGTTCCTCTACCTCCTTTAATTCATCCGTTCACAGCCAACAAAACACTCTCTTCATTCTTGGTTATTTGACCTTTTACTTTCCGAGCTGCACAGGAAATTAAACCGTTTGCTTGATGCTTGTTTAGCTGCAGATATGACTGATGTTATTATGTGTTGCTGGTAGACGCACAGTGCGTATACTGTCAGATCTTCTACACTCAGATCATGTTCTTATCTTTAGTTTACACTGAATTAAGTTCTAAGAGAAGGACAGTTCTGCTTTTATTTAGTGAAGTGGTGCAGCTGGTGGTTTTTCCGGCTAAATGTAAACGTGTATATTTATAAAGTTGTGCAGGAATGAGTCCTAAAACCTAGAAGTGAGTCATAATTTCAGCACTTCCTGTAGTTCCTTTATAGCCCAACATTAGCCTCCTTACCTTAGCGGTGGTGACATGAAGTCATGTGACCATGCTGTAGTTCCTTTATAGCCCAACATTAGCCACCTTTAGCTTAGCGGTGGTGACGTGAGGTCATGTGACCGTGCTGTAGTTCCTTTATAGCCCAACATTAGCCACCTTTAGCTTAGCGGTAGTGACGTGAAGTCATGTGACCGAGCTGTAGTTCCTTTATAGCCCAACATTAGCCACCTTTAGCTTAGCGGTGGTGACGGGAAGTCATGTGACCGTGCTGTAGTTCCTTTATGGCCCAACATTAGCCACCTTTAGCTTAGTGGTGGTGACGTGAAGTCATGTGACCGTGCTGTAGTTCCTTTATAGCCCAACATTAGCCACCTTTAGCTTAGCGGTGGTGACGTGAAGTCATGTGACCGTGCTGTAGTTCCTTTATAGCCCAACATTAGCCACCTTTAGCTTAGCGGTGGTGACGTGAAGTCATGTGACCGTGCTGTAGTTCCTTTATAGCCCAACATTAGCCTCCTTTAGCTTAGCGGTGGTGACGTGAGGTCATGTGACCGTGCTGTAGTTCCTTTATAGCCCAACATTAGCCACCTTTAGCTTAGTGGTAGTGACGTGAAGTCATGTGACCTTGCTGTAGTTCCTTTATAGCCCAACATTAGCCACCTTTAGCTTAGCGGTGGTGACGTGAGGTCATGTGACCGTGCTGCAGTTCCTTTATAGCCCAACATTAGCCACCTTTAGCTTAGTGGTAGTGACGTGAAGTCATGTGACCGTGCTGTAGTTCCTTTATAGCCCAACATTAGCCACATTTAGCTTAGCAGTGGTGACGTGAAGTCATGTGACCGAGCTGTAGTTCCTTTATAGCCCAACATTAGCCACCTTTAGCTTAGCGGTGGTGACGGGAAGTCATGTGACCGTGCTGTAGTTCCTTTATAGCCCAACATTAGCCACCTTTAGCTTAGCGGTGGTGATGTGAAGTCATGTGACCGTGCTGTAGTTCCTTTATAGCCCAACATTAGCTTTTTACTTCAAAAATCACAAAGAGGTGTTTAACTGTTGAGATTATCCCGCTGAACAAATTGTGCAAGTATCGTTCATAAGATAAGATAAGACTTTATTTATCCCAAAGGAAATTGTTGTGCCAGAGTTACAAAAATACAATAAACACAGCAGCATAAATCATATTTAAGCTTATTTTTTCTGCTATAATCTAAATCCCATTTTCTTTTTGTTGAAAAACCAGATCGGCTTACATCATCCCTGCTCCACTCAATGAACTTATCTATCCACTTCCTGACCTCCCTAGTATTGATGGATTTGTAATATCATTGGATGCTAGAGCTGCACTCATGACTCGTATTTCCTGTTTCATACTGCAGGCTCCACATGGTGACGTGGAACGTGGCCACAGTGGATCCCCCGGATGATTTAACCTCTCTACTCCATCTGAACGACCCAGAAGGCCCGGACCTCTACGTTATTGGGTAGGTGGTGTAAGGACAGGGAAATTAATATTGGGTCAGTATTTAACCCTGTAACTTCCTCTCTGTCGGATAATTAAAGGATTGAATTGTTCTAAAGATTAGTGTAGCTTAATCTCTATATGCACTCGATAAATAGTCATGCAAAAATAAAATCTAAATTATTTCAATGTACATTTATTGTGTTATAAACAAAGCTTCAAACTATTCTTACAGCCTGGATATTTTGTGTTTATACACTGGAAATGGGGCAAGGTGACTAACGTGTGTGTGTGTGTGTGTGTGTGTGTGTGTGTGTGTGTGTGTGTGTGTGTGTGTGTGTGTTAGTCTGCAGGAGGTGTTCTCAGGGCCGTTGAGGTTTGTGTCGGACACGATATTCGACGACCCCTGGAGTCAAGTGTTCATGTCCACTTTGGCTCCACTAAATTACGTTAAGGTACACCATCTTCTCTAAACACCCTCACACACACACACACACACACACACACACACACACACACACACACACACACACACACACACACACACACACACACACACACACACACACACACACACACACACACACACACGCCATTTTCACAGGTAATGTGTAGTTCAGTTTTCAGAATTGACCTAACTTTTTTCATTTGTCTTATAATTTGGGACAATTGTAATTGTTTTTTGTAATATCACTCTTCATGTTTTATTGTTGTTTTATTTATTTCATTATTTTATTTATTAATCTTTCTGTTTGTTTACACCTTGTTTTTAATTATGTTCCTCATTTGTTATTGTCATACTCTGTGAAAGCACTTTGGACTGCGTCAAGCATGAAAGGCACTATATAAATAAAGTGTGTGTGTGTGTGTGTGTGTGTGTGTGTGTGTATGTGTCAGGTTTCCTCTGTCAGGTTACAGGGTCTTCTTCTGCTTTTCTTCTGCAAACTGGAGCATCTCCCCTTCATCAGAGACATCCAGGCCACTTACACCCGCACAGGCATCTATGGTTACTGGGTGAGACACACACACACACACACACACACACACACACACACACACACACACACACACACACACACACACACACACACACACACACACGTACACGTACACGTACACGTACACGTACACGTACACGTACACACACACACACACACACACACACACACACACACACACACACACACACACACACAACATTAATGTGTAAAATCAGCAGTTCCCCTTTCAATTAAGACATTAACATGTGGCAAAAACTGATTGACCCACAGAAGCAGAAGTAAAGAATGATTTCACTCTCTTTGTGTTCCTTCTCAACAACGTCAATAATATCTCATGAGTTATTTTGAAAACTTGATGAATTTGTCGTATTTCTTTCTGTCTGAGTTGTAATCGTTGGTTTCTCACACGGCTGAGATTGTGGATGAACGTCAGTCGTCCAAATGGTTGGAAGATAAGGAGGAAGGACAATCAATACTGTATATAGTCAATATGAGCTAAAGTGTGTCGCCAAGGTAACCGGTTAAAACTCCAAGTGGGGATGAGGTCTTAAAATGTATGGAAAGGGTCTTAAAGGTCTTAAAAGGTATTACGTTTGACTTCAGGATTCCTCCATATACCCTGACATATAAACACCACAATGATGTGTAAAATCTGCAGTTCCCCTTTCAATTCGGACATTAAAATGTGTTAAAAAGACTATTAACCGAACCACAGAAGCAGAAGTAAAGAATTATTTGACTTTCTTTGTGTTCCTTCTCAAAATGTCATCAAGTTATTTTGAAAACTTGATGAATTTTTCTTATTTCTTTCTGTCTGAGTTGTAATCGTTGGTTTCTCACACAGCTGAGATTGTGAATGAACGTCAGAGTAGTTCCTCTGTTTCCAAACATCTTTCTGATTCATGACTCGACAGCTTTTGTGACAGAAGACCATTTGTACAGAAAAACAACTGAAATTAAATTTGTTTCTCTCTCTCAGGGAAACAAAGGTGGAGTTTCTGTCCGTCTTTCTTTCTACGGTCACATGCTCTGCTTCCTAAACTGCCACCTGGCCGCTCACATGAACTACGCCTCAGAGAGGGTGGATGAGTTCGAGTACATCATGGACAAACTGGACTTCGACTGTGAAATTGCTCCAAAAATTGCGGACCACAAGTGAGTAGATAATAAAAACTCTGGTTTACTAAAAAATAATTATATCAGAAAAACTCAATTTATTCCCGCAGGTGGAATTTGTAACAGATGTTGCATTTCAGAATAAAAAATTATTCATACAAGTTCAAGTAAAAAATTGCAAAACAAATATATGATTAAGATATTTACATTAACATAAGTAGTACAAGTACAAATTTGTACATTTCACTACAATATAAAACATTTCATTTACAGTAAATGTATTTTTTTAATTATATCTACAGTTGTGTGTTGATAAAAATAAAAATTTGTAATCTGTAAATCCTGAAAAATCAGAATAACGCCTAATTTATAAGGTCATAATCGACAAAATGTATCAAACATATTAAAGACACTTGAGTATGAGGATCAAAACTTGCAAAATAAATTACAATTTTGCTTTTTCAATGTTTAAAATGATGTGTTAATTTTCTCACTTTTTTGATTATTTTTACTTCTACTTCTTCTCCTTTCCCCTCGGCTCAGGCTGGTGTTCTGGTTTGGAGATCTGAACTTCAGGATTCAGGATCATGGCATGCACTTTGTACGCTCCTGCATCGAACAGCAGAACTACAGCCTGCTGTGGAGCAAAGACCAGGTTTGAGACTTAAATAGTCCATATCAGGTTCATATCAGTTTGTAGTGTCTCTACTTTAAAGAGTCCTCTCCTGCTGATGTTCAGGGGTATATCAGTATGTAGTGTCTCTACTTTAAAGAGTCCTTTCCTGCTGATGTTCAGGGGTATATCAGTATGTAGTGTCTCTACTTTAAAGAGTCCTTTCCTGCTGATGTTCAGGTGTATATCAGTATGTAGTGTCTCCACTTTAAAGAGTCCTCTCCTGCTGATGTTCAGGGGTATATCAGTATGTAGTGTCTCTACTTTAAAGAGTCCTCTCCTGCTGATGTTCAGGTGTATATCAGTATGTAGTGTCTCCACTTTAAAGAGTCCTCTCCTGCTGATGTTCAGGGGTATATCAGTATGTAGTGTCTCTACTTTAAAGAGTCCTTTCCTGCTGATGTTCAGGTGTATATCAGTATGTAGTGTCTCTACTTTAAAGAGTCCTCTCCTGCTGATGTTCAGGGGTATATCAGTATGTAGTGTCTCTACTTTAAAGAGTCCTCTCCTGCTGATGTTCAGGTGTATATCAGTATGTAGTGTCTCTACTTTAAAGAGTCCTCTCCTGCTGATGTTCAGGTGTATATCAGTATGTAGTGACTCTACTTCAAAGAGTCCTCTCCTGCTGATGTTCAGGTGTATATCAGTATGTAGTGTCTCTACTTTAAAGAGTCTTCTCCTGCTGATGTTCAGGTGTATATCAGTATGTAGTGTCTCTACTTTAAAGAGTTCTCTCCTGCTGTTGTTCAGCTGTATATCAGTATGTAGTGTCTCTACTTTAAAGAGTCCTCTCCTGCTGATGTTCAAGTGTATATCAGTATTTAGTGTCTCTACTTTAAAGAGTCCTCTCCTGCTGATGTTGAGGTTCATATCAGTATATAGTGTCTCTACTTTAAAGAGTCCTCTCCTGCTGATGTTCAGGTGTATATCAGTATGTAGTGTCTCTACTTTAAAGAGTCCTCTCCTACTGATGTTCAGGTGTATATCAGTATGTAGTGTCTCTACTTTAAAGAGTCCTCTCCTGCTGATGTTCAGGTGTATATCAGTATGTAGTGTTTCTACTTTAAAGAGTTCTCTCCTGCTGATGTTCAGGTGTATATCAGTATGTAGTGTCTCTACTTTAAAGAGTCCTCTCCTGCTGATGTTCAGGTGTATATCAGTATGTAGTGTCTCTACTTTAAAGAGTTCTCTCCTGCTGATGTTCAGGTGTATATCAGTATGTAGTGTCTCTACTTTAAAGAGTCCTCTCCTGCTGATGTTCAGGTGTATATCAGTATGTAGTGTCTCTACTTTAAAGAGTCCTCTCCTGCTGATGTTCAGGTGTATATCAGTATGTAGAGTCTCTACTTTAAAGAGTCCTCTCCTGCTGATGTTCAGGTGTATATCAGTATGTAGTGTATCTACTTTAAAGAGTCCTCTCCTGCTGATGTTCATGTGTATATCAGTATGTAGTGTCTCCACTTTAAAGAGTCCTCTCCTGCTGATGTTCAGGTGTATATCAGTATGTAGTATCTCTACTTTAAAGAGTCCTCTCCTGTTGATGTTCAGGTGTGTATCAGTATGTAGTGTCTCTACTTTAAAGAGTCCTCTCCTGCTGATGTTCAGGTGTATATCAGTATGTAGTGTCTCTACTTTAAAGAGTCCTCTCCTGCTGATGTTCAAGTGTATATCAGTATTTAGTGTCTCTACTTTAAAGAGTCCTCTCCTGCTGATGTTGAGGTTCATATCAGTATGTAGTGTCTCTACTTTAAAGAGTCCTCTCCTGCTGATGTTCAGGTGTATATCAGTATGTAGTGTCTCTACTTTAAAGAGTCCTCTCCTACTGATGTTCAGGTGTATATCAGTATGTAGTGTCTCTACTTTAAAGAGTCCTCTCCTGCTGATGTTCAGGTGTATATCAGTATGTAGTGTTTCTACTTTAAAGAGTTCTCTCCTGCTGATGTTCAGGTGTATATCAGTATGTAGTGTCTCTACTTTAAAGAGTCCTCTCCTGCTGATGTTCAGGTGTATATCAGTATGTATTGTCTCTACTTTAAAGAGTCCTCTCCTGCTGATGTTCAGGTGTATATCAGTATGTATTGTCTCTACTTTAAAGAGTCCTCTCCTGCTGATGTTCAGGTGTATATCAGTATGTAGTGTCTCTACTTTAAAGAGTCCTCTCCTGCTGATGTTCAGGTGTATATCAGTATGTAGTGTCTCTACTTTAAAGAGTCCTCTCCTGCTGATGTTCTGGTGTATATCAGTATGTAGTGTCTCTACTTTAAAGAGTCCTCTCCTGCTGATGTTCAGGTGTATATCAGTATGTAGTGTCTCTACTTTAAAGAGTCCTCTCCTGCTGAGAAAAGTGTGTGTTGTGGTTCTCAGCTGACGATGATGAAGAAGAAGGAGCAGCTGCTGCAGGAGTTTGATGAAGGGCCTCTGGACTTTCAGCCCACCTACAAGTTTGACCTAAACTCCGACAATTATGACAGCAGGTAACTGTTCCAAATAACGTCCTAATTAATCCTAATCACACCTTTTTAAGTCAGTGCTTTTTATTTCCAGTAGCGGCCTCTACACCTGTTTTCTTACTTCTTATGTAGACATAAATAATTTAATTGAATATTATTGACTAAGTGCACATTTTTAACTTAACTTCTTAATTTTATTTAAATATTTGTATTATTTATTATCTTTTTATTGAATATTTTTACTATAATGTCTTGTGTCTGTACATGTAGAGTGGTGCAGGAACGAGTCCAAAAACCAGGAAGTGAGTCAGCATTTCTCCACTTCCTGTTCCCTCGTCTCAGAGCCAATGGGATCTCTCCATAGGATTTTGGAAAATATCTGAACTAAGGTCTGTGGTTGAGACACATTGAAGAGACGGATCACGTTTTGTTCTAAGACATTAAATCCATCAGCAGTGACCCCACTGGTGATCTCTGAAGAGTTTACGTGTCTGAGAAACGATGGTTGTTACCAAGTGGCTGAATAGGACTACAGAAGCTGTGGAGGCCGTTGTACGTCATTACACCGAACACGTAAACACTCCTCTAAGTTAGTTTCTGTTCTGCTTGAAAGCAAGTCCCTGCCTCCTGCAGACTGTTCAAACAAACGCTTCAACTCGTACCATTTAGAATCTGTGTGTTTGAACATGGATCTGAAGTTGGCGTGGCGTTGAAGTCGTGCTGCTGGACTCGGCTGTAGTTCCTTTATAGCATCACGTTAGCATTTTGCTTCTGGCCATTAGATTTACTATTCAAAAATTATAAAAGTAGGGTAGACATGTGGAGATTATGTATATTAATGTGTTTCAGCCACAGACCTTATTTCCAGCTATTTTCCAAAATCCTATGGAGAAATCCCGTTGCCTTTTTGTCGAGGGAACCGGCAGCTTCCTTCCGGGTTTTAGGACGGGATGGTTTTCCTTTCTTCCTGTTGCACATTTGTAATTACATTTCCTATTTATTCATCTATTTTAATTTCTTTTTAATTTAATTTTATATACATATTTCTATTATTTCTTTAACTATATTTCAACTTATATTTTTTCCCCCAATTGTATCTTCCTGTTGCACATTTTTTATTTAATTTCTTATTTTTATACATATATTGCATTTTTATTTTATTCAATTTAATCTTCTTTTTGCACAATTTTTTCATCCTCTTATTAAACACATGTTTTCCTATTTTTTATTTTATTTTCTTATTGCACATTTTTACCCTAATTCCTTGTTTTTATAAATATAATTGAATTCCTTTTTATTTTATTTACTTATTGCAAATGTGTACTTTCATTTATTTTACCTCCTGTATTTTTTAATAATAATATTCTGATTGTGATTTAAACTCCACAGGCTCTACAGGAACTGGTTTGGCTTTAAGTAAGAGCTTGTTGTCCCTTACCTAAATGATATCACCCTGTTTTTAATCCCCCTAACTGCACATGTGCTACTTTTAACATCATGCTATTCCCCTTTTTACGTAGAGTAACTTCTAGTTAAAGGCTTCAGTAACGCACGGCACAATAAGCAAACAAAGCAGGTGCAACTAACAGTCTTTCTGAGACACATTTGGGAACGTCTACGCACAGAAAGACTGAACGCATGTTTATTTTCCAGGAAGTAGTCTGACCCCATACAGTACATGTTTTTTGGTGGCTAAATGCTATATCTGTTAAAGGCAACCTGTGGAGTTGTTATTTGTCCATATTAAGATACCATTATTTTTAATCATTCTTGCACAAAATGAGGACTTCGCAGAGGAGATTCACATTCCCTTTCATAGCTTCATTATTTGATTTTAATCTACTGATACAGATGGTAGAGATGCACCGAGACACATGTACATTCAGGCTCTTATAGCTGGAAGACATGGATGTAAACAATGCTGATTTTATTATTAAGAATTGAAATAGTTTTATGAGCTTTTTTTTTCGTTTTAATACATTGATAGCACTACAGCTAATATCAGAGTTTTGTCTGCACCACGAAAATCGTAACATTTTAAAGTGATGCCAGAAAACAATATTTCTGTTCCTCAAAAACTGTATAATTCCTCCAGAAATATGACCAGTGAAACAGAGCGTCCGATGGCAGAGAAACCTTTGTTTTTTACGGAGCTCCGACATCATGTTGTTGTTTACGTTAGCGCCATCTTGTATACGGGCGTCATGTTCTCGCCAGAATTGATATATCTTATAAACAAGCTCAGCACCACAGTATTACCTCATATTATATCTTTCTAGAAAAACCCCTGGATAGGAATAATATATCATTTGGATTTTGAAGTCAACCGTTATCATAGAAGATGCATTTTTAAAAGGAACCATGAATGTAACTATAACTCCACAGGGTGCTTTTAGATGTTAGCAGTCTGTATTAACCTGCATTTAACCTCTGAGCATGTTTTTTATATGTACAGTTAAAGCTCTGAGCTGCGGCTGCATAACAGCTAACATGCATGGCTAGAATACACATATAATTATAACACATATAACAGATATGTCACTGTGGATGATTCAATATGTTTGTGTTGGATTTAGTTGAATTACCCAAACATGGTACCACCGTTCCTGCAGGTGGCGGCCAGACTCACGACTGTTTTGGTGTTTCCTTTTTAATGCAATTCAGTTTAAAGCTGGTGTTTCTGCACAGATGCCAAACTAATATCATTAGTATTACACTAATTGTGTGGCTCTGTGAAAGTGGAGCCACAGGTCTCGCTTTTTAGAAAATATCCCACGTTTTTTCAGGCGGTTTTCCTGTAGTATGTTAGATCCTGTCGTATTTTTGACTTTTTATTTTAATCATCCGGAATATTTTATATTGTTTTGTTTATATTTGATATAATATTTTTCATTTTATTTTTAATTGGTAATTCAGTTTTTTAAAAGTATTTTAAGATTTGTATTTTAATGTTGGAACTAGTGCTGCGTACCGGTACACCGAACCGGTACTGGACTTGTAAAAAGGTTCGGTTCAAGTCCGGTTAAAACCGGAACGTCGGGAACCGGTACTTACGTATATTCTCCTTTTTGTTCTAAACCATCTAAAACCTTCCATAGATCGAGAAATTTGCGCTGAGAAAAGACGAAAAACATTGTTTTGGCTTCTGATATGGCGGCCATTACTGAACTCACGAAGTCTCGCAAAATATCGCAACTGCTCGCGAGATCTGTGTGACGTCAAGGGAAACTGGCTTAGACATAGTGGACACTGACAGCGTGGGATACTGGTTGCCATATATGGTAGTGTAGCTAACTGACAGCATGGGATACTGGTTGCCATATATGGTAGTGTAGCTAAGCTAACTCCTTTATATGTATGGTGATATAGTGTCTGCCGAAAGAGCAACACTTCACCCAGACAATGTCAATATGCTGTTGTTCTTGAACAAGAACACATTGACTTGTACTCTTGCATATTGAGTCTTGTATGTACATCACTATGTATGTAGTTGTGTTGTGTAGTTAGTAACACATGTAGAGTTCTAGAAAAGACATGGTGTAGACACAAGTTGGAAGGGGGCACAATAAACCTGACGAGTTTGAATTTGAGTTGATTATGATTTTTTTTTAAATTGATAATTAGCTCACAATAAATTCACTTTAGT
Organism: Notothenia rossii; assembly: GCF_949606895.1. Lineage (NCBI taxonomy): Eukaryota > Metazoa > Chordata > Actinopteri > Perciformes > Nototheniidae > Notothenia > Notothenia rossii. Next base: position 92,670,291 of record NC_136902.1, on the reverse strand, counting down.
TACTCACACCACTTGACACAAGTCCGGGCATATAAATCCGGACCTGAGCCTGAACCTCTGGACTTGAGTCCGGACCTGAACCTGAATGTGAGTCCAGGTACACAGCACTAGTTGGAACACACTTCTGCTTCTGGGATCAATACAGTTTCTATCTATCTGTTTGAATAAGCAAGGATTAACAAATAGGTGCCTGTCAACGTGTGGGAAGATTTGGGAATGAATCAATGTGCCAAATAATGGGAGGAAATACGGTCAAATATCATCTGTGTTTATTATTGAGCTTCAAAACAATCGATAGGAAGGCTTTACAAACAATGGAGTCATTAAGGGAAGTAGATTTACTAAATAAAACACGTCAAACGGCACAAAAACAACAACTTTAAAGACAAAGAAATAACAAAAATATTCCGCTTCATGACCACATATTCTCAAATAACATAAGCAAATAATAATAAAAGAAACAATTTGTAAATATTGTTTTCCTCAGCCTGATTTGAATACACTTCAGACTGAGGAGAGTTTAAAATGTGTCAGACTTCTACAGACTTTTCCATTCAAAGTCAGGCAAATACCGGATAATGTAAACGCTGGTTCCTGGTAAGTTATAAACAATTTGGACCTAGGGTGTTTCTCAATGTCGAGGACGCTTCCTTGGTAGGACATGCCCCTCCGAGTCAGGTCCTTCAGAGGCTAGGCAAGAACCCTTCCTTTCATTCGGAGAACGAAGAATGGGACAGGCTAGCAAGTGTGCAGGTGTGCGTCATACACATGTGCATCCTCGAAATTTCCCGCAACGAAGGATTCAGTCTTCGGTAGAATTCCAAGGATCCTGGACTCGATGACGTAGCATCCTTGAAATAGTGGCTCTGGAGCATCCTTCCTCGACATTGAGAAACACCCCTTATCTCCTCACTAAACCTCCCCTCTTTTCTTCCTCTTCCCTTATCACATTTTCCAGCGGTAAGAAGCGTAAACCGGCCTGGACCGACAGGATTCTGTGGAGGCTGCGACCCGCTGAGGAGGAAGAGGGAAACTCTGCTCTGGAGGTGAAAGAGGAAGAGGAGGAAGAGGAGGAGAAGGAGGAAGAGGAGGAGTTCCCGCTGAAGATCAGGCAGGATTTGTACACCTGCAACATGGAGTTCAGCATCAGCGACCACAAACCAGTCACCGGGGTCTTCACTCTGGAGGTGAGACTCACACACACACACACACACACACACACACACACACACACACACACACACACACACACACACACACACACTCTCTCTCTCTCTCTCTCTCTCTCTCTCTCTCTCTCTCTCTCTCTCTCTCTCTCTCTCTCTCTCTCTCTCTCTCTCTCTCTCACACACTTATCCTGGTATTGGTTTTGTATTCCTGCACTTTAAAAGCTAATGAACTTACACGTTTTTTTGAAATTGCGTGTGTGTGTGTGTGTGTGTGTGCGCAGCTGAAGAAGAGGTTCACTGCTCCTCTGGTGCGTGTGAAGGCAGAAGGAGAGTGGAGTTCAGACCTTGACGCGGTGGTTCTGTACCGAGCCATGCAGCCGTTCCCCTCGAGCTCCTGGGACTGGATCGGACTCTTTAAGGTCAACCAGGGTCATTCAGAATAATAAGGGTTTTAGATGGGTTGAATGTGAATGATATTGGGCACCCTTTCTAATAATTCAAACACAAATGAAATATAAATATGATGCTTTCACATTTCCACTTTGACCATCTTGATGTGTGTTTGAATGCAGGTGGGGTTCAGCAGCGTGACGGACTACATCACCTACACCTGGGTCAAAGACGACGAGATGAACTCCAGCGAGGAAGCCACTGAGGTAGAGAGTCCTGCATCACCTTTAATTACGTTTGAGTTATTCAAATACCTATGTTTCAAATGATCAACATAACACAGCGTCTTATTTAGACGTTAGAGAAACCTAGATGCACGAGGGAGGACGAGGAACGGCTAAATGGTGAATTAGAAATAAAAACAATATAAATTCAAAGGTTTGAATCTCATATGCACATAAGCTTCAGTGTAGAAATGGCAATGAACATCTTATGACAACATGTATAATAAAATACAAAAATACAAATAAAACATTGTGCAAGAAGTCTATATACACGTAAATAGAATATGATATATACAAGAACAGAATGTAAAATGTAATATTGTACAGTAAGATGGAATGGAATACGGTTTATTACGCTGATAACTATTTTGATAAATAAGTAAATAGCAAGATGACAAACAGTCATAACAAATCATACATTTATATTCATTTAATTTATAAAGGGCTTTTCTAAGGACTCAAACAACAACTTTTACAATAAATATTTCATAGACAATAATACACAATTAAATGAATTATATACAAACTATAGAACAGACATTTTAATTAAAATGAGGACCCTTACCCTGAAATAAGGGGCCCACAACCACAGGTTATCCTATGATACATCCTTATTTCACTACTCAAAACATAAAGTGTTCTACTTGTGTATAGTGTCAACAAAAAACATATTTTTGCTACTACTTTTAGTTGAAGTTACTTCATTGTATTTTATTTGTGTTTTTAATTTGTTTAATTTAGATTTTTTTTTATTACTTTATAATATTTTTTTAGTTCTAGAAAACGTTCTATATTTTTTTCAAATTATTTCCTCTTTCTGTGTTTTTCTAAGTGAATTCCTTCTATGTGTAAACATACAATATATTTATTCAAATTTATGACATTAATCGACATCTCTAAGCATCCACTATTCTGTTTTTCTATTTTATATAGACTAAAACCTGTGTGTGTGTGTGTGTGTGTGTGTGTGTGTGTGTGTGTGTGTGTGTGTGTGTGTGTGTGTGTGTGTGTGTGTGTGTGTGTGTGTGTGTGTGTGTGTGTGTGTGTGTGTGTGTGTGTGTGTGTGTGTGTGTGTGTGTGTGTGTGTGTGTGTGTGTGTGTGTGTGTGTGTGTGTGTGTGTGTGTGTGTGTGTGTGTGTGTGTGTGTTTCCAAAGGTGTATGTGAGTAAAGAGGAGATCCCTGTGCGGGGGGGCGATTGTGTGTTGTGTTACTACAGCGGTGCTCTGCAGTGCGTCATCGGAGTCAGTGAACCATTCAAGGTGAGACACACACACACACACACACACACACACACACACACACACACACACACACACACACACACACACACACACACACACACACAATAATCTATAAGTATGTATTTAAAAACTGTTTTAAAAAACTGTTAGGAAATTTAAAAAATGTGAATAAATGTTGACATGAAATATAAATATAAATATTTGACTTCATGACTAATTCAAGTAAATTACTGCAGTACATAAGAATTTAAAATTAAAAGTGTTAAAACGTGATAAAAACCCTTTTTAAATCCTTTCCAAATGTAGCTTATTACCAATGATATACAGGTCACTTTAGCGTTCTTATGCTGTCAGCGAAGACTTTTTTTTCTAAATATGGCCGTGTCATAATACTCAATGCCGGTTCTACTTAATTTGCATAACAATAAACCAGTCTGAGCTCTTAAACCTGGCCCAGTCTGTCCCAGTCGGACTCAATACAATACAATACAATACAAAAGGGCTTTATTGGCACGACCACATTTTAAACATCTTATTGCCAAAGCATTCCGCACAAGGCGTTACAACAGAACAAAACAAAAATAAACACTAAACATAAATGTCAATAATACATGTGACACAACGGGGGGTTACGTATTGTAACCCTAGTTCTATAAGCGCAGGCGGAGCCCTCTACTGGACTCTAAGGGTACTACTTTCTTCAATGATACGTGAGTGTTCACACACTGAAGTTGTATAAACGTGTGTGACCGCTCGCGTATCATTGATGAGAGTAGTACCCATAGAGTCCAGTAGAGGGCGGAGCCTGTGTGAGATAGAGCAGCATAACACAAAACATACTGTAAAATAAAATCTATATATATTCGGGCCGGGACTCGATTAAAAAAATTAATCTAATTAATTACAGGCTTTGTAATTAATTAATCAAAATTAATCGCATTTTAAATCACATATAAATATTTGACCTGAGAACAGTGAGAAGCAATTTTTTTCACATGGATTTTAGTATACCATTGAATAATGACTGAATACATAAGCTTAAGCAACAAAACATTGTTTATTTTTTTCAAGGTGGTCCTTAACCAAGACCAACAGAAAAGTGCAATTTTTGCCATAAAGTGTAGCAATAGCATATTTAGGAATATAGTACATTTCAGAGATTCAGGTAGCCTATAGGTAGGTAGACCTTCTGTAAACTATAACACTTTGTTTTTTAAGTAAAACACAATACTTTCAAGTACATTCAGAACATTGGAAACCCTGACTATTAGAAAACATCTCTCTGTTGCTTCAGAGGCCATAACAGACTTTGTTGATTTACCAACAGTTGATTTAAAAAATCTAATCAATTTCAGTCCAACTCTCTCAATAACCTTGGCCAAAACAATAAACAGTTCAACATAAAGTGCCAGTTGCACCAACAACATAATACATAGTTCAACATAAAGTGTACCATTTAAAATAAAATAAAAAAGTGCCTGTGATTGACCTCAATCCCTCCTATTCTTCCAATATCCTGATGAACAATAAAATCTCTCTGTTGCATAGGCCACTGTTTGATCAACACGAATTGGGTGTGGGTCCTTGTACTCGGAGTCGGGCTAACGTCCACGCTAGCTTCCACGCTAGCTGCTATATGTTTTGCATTGAGGTGATACTTGAGGCTTGATGTGCTGCGGTGATATAAAAAATTCCTTTTTGCATAATTTGCAAACAACCGTGCTCTTATCGACGCTTCCATCCGTCAGTTTTTTAAAACAAAATGTCCCATCCACGGGGCCAACCAAAGCGGTCTCATCAGCTTCTTCGTTCATGTTTGACTATTGTTCACTGTGGTTTGTTGTTGTCTGAAGTCATGAACGTTAGTTGGTGCTCCAGTATAATCGGTACCCCTGAAACTCATCCAGTGAGAAACGTTCCGCGGTGCAAAAATAAGTGCGATTAAAATGCGTTAATTTTTGTGTAATGAATTAATCTTAATTAACGCGTTAAAGTCCCGGCCCTAATATATATATAATACATATATCTGTCTTTTAGGTCCTTGCTTCGAAGGTTGCCATCGAGGAAGGTTTTTCTCCGGAGAGAATCAACGATCTGGATCAAATCGTAGCGGGCGAAGATTTCCATCAGTGATCGTCAGTGTGGTACGATCCAGATCCAGATCCAGAGAAACACAGCAGGATGTTTAACCTCACTGTGATTCCCTTTAGGCAGAATTATTGCCTGTTTATGCTGTTACATTTCCTCTGACCTCTGACCTCTGACACTGTGACTCAGGGTCAGTTCACTCCTTTGAAAATGAGACTTTCTCTACAGTCCTTCAACAAGTGGCTTAATCCCTGAGGAGAGGCTTTCTATGGAAACTCAGATTTAAATTGGTTAAACAGAAAGTGCTTTGATTTTGATTTAATGTTTGAGGAATGGGAGGAAACAGAGAGTGAGGTATGTTGTCGGAGTTGTTTAGATTAAGTATGTTTTAACACATGTTAATGCTGTGTAAACTCTGTGTGTTTATTATGAATATGTAATTAGATTGGAAAGGTGAAAGCACTCGACTGCTGCTGAAATGAGAGGAAAAAGGGAGCTGCAAAGTTAGCAAAACACGTTGATTTTTTGTCATTTTTTAGCAAAATCAGCGATTAAATGTCAATTTTTTGCTTATTTGCATCATCAAAGCCATTCCTGGAAATATAAAGAACTAATTATCATGCTACCAGACTTTACACAGGATAAATATTTATTAAAAGTACATATTTAGCTGTATTTTCCACATCTTAGAAATGCTGTTTCTCACAATCCCGATGAATAAAAGTTTAAATATTTAAAGATATCTACAGAATCAAACATTTACACATGTATACAAAGTCCCACATTAAGAGGCATCAATACAAAAGGAAAATATAACGGCAGAAGAGTCAATATATACAAAAATAACAGTCACTTATAAACAGAGGACGATGAATATGTTCATAGTCTTTGTTCAGGAGATAATCAGAGCTTTGAACTCACATTTAGGAGGAAAGGTTTGAAAAAGGAGAAGCTCCAACTAAAGATAAACATTAGGTTTCAAAGTCTGTGGGAACATTTATATTTCAGAGGTTTAGTTTTGGCAGAAATAAAACTTGTATTACTTCCAGCGCTGTAGAGTGCGTGTTAGCATAGCATTGATAGTGGAAAAAATACATTTTAAAGAACGATGATACCAGTTATTCTACATCATTGTTGCACTGTTCACATTTCAAAAGTAGTTTGGATTCATCAAGAAGTATTAAATATTGGATAAAGATTATAATGAAACCCTTTAAAATCATAATGAAAATACACCTTTTTTCCATTCATACATTTTTAATATATTGGTTTTAGAAACGTTGATAATTAGCACTACAGCTAAGAGAGAAGATATAAACCTTAATTTGTATTCATTTGAATGTATAGAGGGGGAACTGAGGAGGTGATATTGGCTAAAAAGTCACTGTTTATTCAGAAATATTCAGATAATTATTCAAACAGGAGTGATTTTAATCTGTGCTCTGTAAGTTATTATTTTAAAGGTTTTACATTTTTTAATGTACACAATCCTAGGTGTTTCAGTAATACGCTGCTGGAGGAAGATAAGAGAATATTTAGCTGTTTTTTATTTTATTGTCACATTTATTAATTAAACTTCAGTTGTTCCTGGAGGACCTTGAAGTATATTTATATTTAGCTTATTATTCCAAGTTTGCTCACCCACAAGCACCTTGTTAAAATGTTAAAGTGATGCCAGAAAACAACATTTCTGTTCCTCAAAAACGGTATAATTACTCCAGAAATATGACCAGTCAAAAAGGGTCGGTCGGCCATTTAAATTAAATTAAAGACCAATCTTTTTAATTTGGCTTATAATTTGAGGCAATAGTAATTTGTTAGTAGTATCACTGTTCATGTTTTAAGATATAACTCTTTCTGTTTGTTTACACCTTGTTTTTAATTATTGTTCCTCATTTGTTATTGTCATTTTATGTCATACTCTGTAAAAGCACTTCAAGCATGAAAGGTGTTATATAAATAAAGTTTATTATTATTAATGTCGTCTGGTTTTTTGAGCGTTATTTTCTCTTCTTTGTGAAATGCCGCTGTATCAAATGTCCTTCTTGGGTTGCCGTACATTGCCGAAATGGGTGCGCTCTGTGAGTCTCACACTCCGCTTCTCTCTGGGGGTTCTCTCCCTCTATTCACACCACTTTTCCCCAGCTTTCAAAGACTTATTCCTGGGTAGAAAAGCCATGTGCATCACCCTGGATCTCTGCATATGTGCCTGTGAGTCTGAGACCCTGCTAACAGCAGTGACTCTGCTGTTTTCATCTTCTTGTACATTTCATGACTTAAAAGGGGACGAAATGGACAGTTTTCTGTCCATACTGACATGAATATGTCCATAACACCGGATGTTTATGCAGTCAAACATACATTTGAATTTAAACAGTTTAATGCACTTTTAACACTCATGTACCCACGATTCAAGCTGCTTTCCTGGGTTACAAAGTGCTGTGAAGCAGCCTGTTCTCTGGCTACAGACTGGGTGCAAGAGCCATGTGCTGCAAGGATCTCTCTGGGTGCACTCTGTGAGTCTCACACCCTGCTTCTCCGGGGTGCTGAAGAGTCATTTTCCGGCTCCTCTCCACAGTTGTCCCCCTAAAAATGATTTGTAATCATTATTTTTGCATTTAAATGATTTATTATATCATTAATATGGTTCCCTAACACAATGCACATAGTCTTGAGCTCACTGGGGTCCTGCATCTGCATTAATCAGGCGTTTTAAAACTTTTTTCCATGAAAATGATTTTTATTCACTATCATTGGGCTATATAAATCAAATTCCGGGTTACTCGGAGCACAATTGTAACTTTTACTATTTAAATGTATTTGTATTATATCTTTTTGGGCAATAAAAGTGATATTTCTGGGTGACTTTGTCAGTTTATGGAACTTAGCCCACAAATCCTGGAGGTTCCAGGCCGAATTTGGGAGCTCATAGGCGGCCTGCCATGAGCCTCCACCCGTGGAAAGAAGAAAAAAGTGAAAAAAACGGTCAATTATATCTTAAAATAATCAAATATGAAGTTTAAAAAAATTCTCGAAAAAATTACTAAGTGCCAAAGGAGAAGGGGCTCAAAAAAGCTCCTTCGGGCCGAAGCCCCGGACACTTTTCCACTTCTCCGTTGCAACTTACAACGGAGAGGGGAAACCAAGCTTCCCCTTCTCCGTCAAAAAAATGTATTCATCCATTTCAGACTACTGTCTGCACGAAATCGGAAACCCGGTTTTTGAGAGGACTCAGAAAAAAAAAACGGGTGTCTGATTTCATGGAGGAATGTATCCGCTCCATGTGCACTCTGGCTCTGATACATGTGTTGCCTGGAGACCCCCCCAGCCTGGTTCTTACCAAACTTTAAGTTTGCAAACTGGTCTCTGGACGAATGTAAGGGGAGTTTGAGGGGACTCTACCCGCATTATGAGACACTATTTTGGGATACATTTCTCCCTTTCACCCCTTTTCTATGGATCTCCAAAAAGTGAACTCAGACTTTTTCTGACTGTGGAGGAATGCAAGGGGAGTTGACAGGGGACTGATGCACTATGTTTGGATACTTTTTTTCATTTTCAGCCCTTTTCCATGGATGAATTGAAACTTATTTTTTTTACATTTTGGTCAATTTGACCCAGTTCTGGAACCACATTGCCTGGAGGATAGGACCGAGATATGACAGACTCTCTGGCCGCCTCACAAGTCACTATTGTCGGACACTTTCTTCGTTTTACCCCGGTTCTAGCACTCTTTCCTCCCTTTGACCATAAAACGGTTTCCTGCTGGGGTACTGCCTGGTTCCGGGGCACCCCAAACCCTCTCATGGTTGGGGCACCATGAATTGATGCATCAGACCCAATGTTGCCATCACCAGCCCCGCGTTGGTGCGGAGGTGGGACAATTTAACCCGGTCCGTATACCATGCATTGAAGCATTGGACCCATTGTTGCAATCACCGGTTACGGCTACGCATATAAACGGCGAAACAAATCCTGGAGGTTCCAGGCAGAATTTGGGTACTCAAAGGCGGCTCATAGGCGGCCTGCCATGCACACCCACCCGTGGAAAGAAGAAGAAGAAAAAAGTAAAAGAAAACGGTCAATTATATCTTAAAATAATCAAAAATGAAGTTTTAAAAATTGTCGAAAAAACGACTGAGTGCCAACGGAGAAGGGGCTCGAAAAAGCTCAACCTGTTGGCGCTTCGGTCCGAAGCCCTGGACACTTTTCCCCTCTCCGTCGCAACTTACAACGGAGAGGGGAAAATCAGGTTCCCCTACTCCGTTGAAAAAGTTCATTCATCCATTTCAGACTGCTGTCTGCACGAAATCGGAAACCCGTTTTTTGAGAGGACTCAGAACAAAAACGGCTGTCTGATGTCCTGGAGGAATCATCCGCTGAATGTGCACTCTGGCTCGGATAGATTTGTTGCCTGGAGACCCCCCAGCCTGGTTCTTACCAAACTTTAAGTTTTTGAACTGGTCTCTGGAGAAATGTAAGGGGAGTTTGAGGGACTCGACCCGCATTATGAGGCACTATTTTTGGATACATTTTCTCAGTTTCGACCAATTTCTGTGGTTCTCCAAAAAGATAACTCAGACTTTTTTCTGACTGGAGGAATCTAAGGGGAGTTGACAGGGCACTCTACCCGCCTTATGAGACACTATTTTTGGATACTTTTTTTCCATTTTCACCAGTTTTCCCTGGTTCTCCAAAAACTTGAATCTGACTATTTTGCCTGTGGAGGAATGATATGGTAGTTGACAGGGGACTCTACCCAGGTTATGAGGCACTATTTTCAAATACTTTTTTACATTTTCACCCCTTTTTTATAGTTCTCCAAAAAGTTAACTCAGACTTTTTTCTGACTCTGGAGGAATGTAAGGGGAGTTGAAAGGGGACTCTACCCACCTTATGAGGCACTATTTTCGGATACTTTTTTACATTTTCTGCACAGCCTGCTCTCTGGTTTCACGGGTTCACTCTGCCTCTATTTACACCACTTTTCCCAACATTCCAAACCCTTTTCCTGGGTAAAATTAGGTCTGTCACTTTTGGGTAACCGCACCATTCTCGGACGTCTCCGGAGAGTGGACGTCCATTTCCTCTAAATTGTGAATGGCTCAGGGTCGGTGATGGGGAAATCCTGGCGTGGAGTAGATACAGTACCATGATTGGGAGTGGCACGAGAAGCAGCAGCCGAGGTAGAGAGAGCAGAGATCTGGCAAGCTAACTCTAAGACATGATGAGCCATGGATTGATTACTCTCGACTTACGCCCTGATGAGCTGGTCGTGTGACCCAGAAGGGAACCCTGACTAGACAGAGCATGATGGACTGTGGCGGGATCCGATACAGTGCCTGCGGGGTTCTTCTTGGCCAGTTCTTCTGTTAGGCTTCATGTGGAATGATTGGAGATGAGAACCCGCATGCAAGCACTAAGACTGAACAGTGGTGAAGTGTCAAAAAATGGGCCTGGAAGTTCGTTTACCCCTGAAGAATAAATAAAAGACTTGGAGAAGACTGAGGATGAGAACCAGGATTTTAAGCAGGTGCAGGTGAGTAGTGGCAATCAGCGAGATGATCAACAGCTGGAGCAGTGTGGAGACGGAAATCCAAATGTAGGTCAGCTACGCCCAGCCAGGAAGACAGACAGACAACAACAGAGGAAAAAGAGGAAGGCCGCAATGTGGATCCTCACAAAGATGAATCCATGAGGATGTCAACAATCCTGTGGGAGCCATCAGGGAAGTAGTATGATGAGAGTCAGGCAGGACCGCAGAGACAGGTTCAGCCACGACTCAGGATCCCGGCGTATATATAGACACCAAAAAGACATTTGGGGGAAGCTGGGTTATTCGGAACATGAGAGTACACAGGTACAGACAGACAGAAGGAAGAAGTAAGGTGTCCCCCAACAGTCTAAGCCTATAGCAGCTAAACTAACGTGTCTACGTACATGCACTCCCTTAGGATAGGGTGAGGGAAAAGAGTAGGAATCAAGGTGTATGCGCCACATCTATACCATGAGCGCATTGCTCTTAAAAAGTGTTTTGGCTCTGACACCAATCAACAGTTGTGCGTCGACTCGGCAGGGATCAAGGCACGTATATGCCTCTCCCTGCTTCCACCGTCTACACACAACCAAATATCATAAACAAATCGGATAGTAAAAGTGCAGTCGGATTCTCTAAAGTACCACAGTCTCTTCTCCTAAATCCTTTTGAATTCTCCAATACACTATTCCTTAACCCTATGACGTTTCACACAGAGGTCAAGGGATAGACGTTAGGAGCTGATTTTTGGACTATTCAACTGCAACCAAGCTCTTCCAGTCCGAGGAGAGTCTGACTTCCTTCCTCTCTCTCTTATCTTTTAGGTCCTTGATTCTAAGGTAGCGATCGAGGAAGGCTTTTCTCAGGAGAGGATCAACGATCTGGATCAAATCGTAGTGAAGATTTCCATCAGTGATCGTCAGTGTGGTACGATACAGATCCAGATCCAGAGAAACACAGCAGGATGTTTAACCTCACTGTGATTCCCTTTAGGTAGAATTACTGCCTGTTTATGCTGTTACATTTCCTCTGACCTATGACCTCTGACACTGTGACTCAGGGTCAGTTCACTCCTTTGAAAATTATACTTTCTCTACAGTCCTTCAATAAGTGACTTAATCCCTGAGGAGAGGTTTCTATGGAAACTCAGATTTAAAATGGTTAAACAGAAAGTGCTTTGATTTTGATTTAATGTTTGAGGTAATGAGGAATGGCAGGAAACAGAAAGTGAGGTATGTTGTCGGAGTTGTTTAGATTAAGTATGTTTTAACACATGTAAATGCTGTGTAAACTCTGTGTGTTTATTATGAATATGTAATTAGATTGGAAAGGTGAAAGCACTCGACTGCTGCTGTAATGAGAGGAAAAAGGGAGCTGCAAAGTTAGCAAAACACGTTGATTTGTGGTCATTTTGCAGCAAAATCAGCGATTAAATGTTCATTGTTTTACTTAGAAAATATTCATTTGTATCCTTGAAGCCATTCCTGGGAAAAAAAACAACACATCTCAATTATACCAGACTTTACACAGGATACACCTTTATTAAAAGTACACATTTAGCTGTATTTTCCACATTTTCCACATCTTAGCTGTTTCTCACAATCCCGATGAATAAAAGTTAAACTATTTAAAGATATCTACAGAATCAAACATTTACACATGTATACAAAGTCCCACATTAAGAGGCATCAATACAAAAGGAAAATATAACGGCACAAGAGTCAATATATACAAAAATAACAGTCACTTATAAACAGAGGACGATGAATATGTTCATAGTCTTTGTTCAGGAGATAATCAGAGCTTTGAACTCACATTTAGGAGGAAAGGTTTGAAAAAGGAGAAGCTCCAACTAAAGATAAACATTAGGTTTCAAAGTCTGTGGGAACATTTATATTTCAGAGGCTTAGTTTTGGCAGAAATAAAACTTGTATTACTTCCAGCGCTGTAGACTGCGTGTTAGCATAGCATTGATAGTGGAGAAAATACATTTTAAAGAACGATGATACCAGTTTTTCTACATTGTTGTTGCACTGTTCACATTTCAAAAGTAGTTTGGATTCATCAAGAAGTATTAAATATTGGATAAAGATTATAATGAAACCCTTTAAAATCATAATGAAAATACACCTTTTTTCCATTCATACATTTTTAATATATTGGTTTTAGAAACGTTGATAATTAGCACTACAGCTAAGAGAGAAGATATAAACCTTAATTTGTATTCATTTGAATGTATAGAGGGGGAACTGAGGAGGTGATATTGGCTAAAAAGTCACTGTTTATTCAGAAATATTCAGATATTTATTCAAACAGGACTGATTTTAATCTGTGCTCTGTAAATTATTCTTTTAAAGGTTTTACATTTTTTAATGTACACAATCCTAGGTGTTTCAGTAATACGCTGCTGGAGGAAGATAAGAGAATATCTAGCCGTTTTTTATTTTATTGTCACATTTATTAATTAAACTTCAGTTGTTCCTGGAGGACCTTGAAGTATATATATATTTAGCTTATTACTCCAAGTTTGCTCACCCACCAGCACCTTGTTAAAATGTTAAAGTGATGCCAGAAAAAAACATTTCTGTTCCTCAAAAACTGTATAATTACTCCAGAAATATGACCAGTCAAAAAGGGTTGGTCGGCCATTTAAATTAAATTAAGACCAATCTTTTTAATTTAGCTTATAATTTGGGGCAATAGTAATTTTTTAGTAGTATCACTGTTCATGTTTTAAGCTATAACTCTTTCTGTTTGTTTACACCTTGTTTTTAATTATTGTTCCTCATTTGTCATTGTCATTTTATGTCATACTCTGTAAAAGCACTTCAAGCATGAAAGGTGTTATATAAATAAAGTTTATTATTATTAATGTCGTCTGGTTTTTTGAGCGTTATTTTCTCTTCTTTGTGAAACGCCGCTGTGTCAAATGTCCTTCTTGGGTTGCCGTACATTGCCAAAATGGGTGCGCTCTGTGAGTCTCACACTCCGCTTCTCTCTGGGGGCTCTCTCCCTCTATTCACACCACTTTTCCCCAGCTTTCAAAGACTTATTCCTGGGTAGAAAAGCCATGTGCATCACCCTGGATCTCTGCATATGTGCCTGTGAGTCTGAGACCCTGCTAACAGCAGTGACTCTGCTGTTTTCATCTTCTTGTACATTTCATGACTTAAAAGGGGACGAAATGGACAGTTTCCTGTCCATACTGACATGAATATGTCCATAACACCGGATGTTTATGCAGTCAAACATACATTTGAATTAAAACAGTTTAATGCACTTTTAACACTCATGTACCCACGATTCAAGCTGCTTTCCTGGGTTACAAAGTGCTGTGAAGCAGCCTGTTCTCTGGATACAGTCTGGGTGCAAGAGCCATGTGCTGCAAGGATCTCTCTGGGTGCACTCTGTGAGTCTCACACCCTGCTTCTCCGGGGTGCTGAAGAGTCATTTTCAGGCTCCTCTCCACAGTTTTCCCCCTAAACATGATTTGTAATAATTATCTTCACATTTAAATGATTTATTTTATCATTAATATGGTTCCCTAACACAATGCACATAGTCTTGAGCTCACTGGGGTCTGGGGTCCTGCATCTGCATTAATCAGGCATTTTAACACTTTTTTCCATGAACATGATTTTTATTCACTATTATTGGGCTATATAAATCAAATTCCGGGTTATTCGGAGCACAATTGTAACCTTTACTATTTAAATGTATTTGTATTATATATTTTTGGGCAATAAAAGTGACATTTCTGGGTGACTTTGTCAGTTTATGGAACTTAGCCCACAAATCCTGGAGGTTCCAGGCCAAATTTGGGAGCTCATAGGCGGCCTGCCATGAGCCCCCACCCGTGGAAAGAAGAAAAAAGTGAAAAAAACGGTCAATTATATCTTAAAATAATCAAAAATGAAGTTTAAAAATATTCTCGAAATAATTACTAGGTGCCAACGGAGAAGGGGCTCAAAAAAGCTCCTTCGGGCCGAAGCCCCGGACACTTTTCCACTTCTCCGTTGCAACTTACAACGGAGAGGGGAAACCAAGCTTCCCCTTCTCCGTCAAAAAAATGTATTCATCCATTTCAGACTACTGTCTGCACGAAATCGGAAACCCGGTTTTTGAGAGGACTCAGAAAAAAAAAAACGGGTGTCGGATTTCATGGAGGAATGTATCCGCTCCATGTGCACTCTGGCTCTGATACATTTGTTGCCTGGAGACCCCCCAGCCTGGTTCTTACCAAACTTTAAGTTTGCAAACTGGTCTCTGGACGAATGTAAGGGGAGTTTGAGGGGACTCTACCCGCATTATGAGACACTATTTTGGGATACATTTTCTCACTTTCACCCCTTTTCTATGGATCCCCAAAAAGTGAACTCAGACTTTTTCTGACTGTGGAGGAATGCAAGGGGGAGTTGACAGGGGACTGATGCACTATTTTTGGATACTTTATTTCATTTTCAGCCCTTTTCCATGGATGAATTGAAACTTATTTGTTTTACATTTTGGTCAATTTGACCCAGTTCTGGTAACCACATTGCCTGGAGGATAGGAACGAGATATGACAGACTCTCTGGCCGCCTCACAAGTCACTATTGTCGGACACTTTCTTTGTTTTACCCCGGTTCTAGCACTCTTTCCTCCTTTGACCATAAAACCTGTTTCCTGCTGGGGTACTGCCTGGTTCCGGGGCACCCCAAACCCTCTCATGGTTGGGGCACCATGAATTGATGCATCAGACCCAATGTTGTTGGTGCGGAGGTGGGACAATTTAACCCGGTCGTATACCATGCATTAAAGCATTGGACCCATTGTTGCAATCACCGGTTACGCTAACGCATATAAACGGAGAAACAAATCCTGGAGGTTCCAGGCAGAATTTGGGTACTCATAGGTGGCTCATAGGCGGCCTGCCATGCACACCCACCCGTGGAAAAAAGAAGAAGAAAAAAGTAAAGAAAACGGTCAATTATATCTTAAAATAATCAAAAATGAAGTTTTAAAAAATTGTCGAAAAAACGACTGAGTGCCAACGGAGAAGGGGCTCGAAAAAGCTCAACCTGTTGGCGCTTCGGTCCAAAGCCCTGGACACTTTTCCCCTTCTCCGTCGCAACTTACAACAGAGAGGGGAAAATCAGGTTCCCCTACTCCGTTGAAAAAGTTCATTCATCCATTTCAGACTGCTGTCTGCACGAAATCGGAAACCCGTTTTTTGAGAGGATTCAGAACAAAAACGGCCGTGTAATGTCCTGGAGGAATTCATCCGCTACATGTGCACTCTGGCTCGGATAAATGTGTTGCCTGGAGACCCCCCAGCCTGGTTCTTACCAAACTTTAAGTTTTTGAACTGGTCTCTGGAGGAATGTAAGGGGAGTTTGAGGGGACTCTACCCGCATTATGAAGCACTATTTACGGATACATTTGTATCACTTTTAGCCCTTTTTTATGGTTCTCCAAAAAGTTAACTCAGACTTTTCTGACTCTGGAGGAATGTAAGAGAATAGCAAAGCTTTCCAAATGCACATGAAATAAGTATTTAACTTCAATCTTTGAGTGGTTTGTTACTAATCTGCTCATACTGTATTAATAACGTGAACGACAATATAACCTTCAAATCTTGAATCTTTGAATGGAAATATAATCTGTGAAAAAAATATCATTTATCAATTTGTCTTTTTTTATTTTCATTGGAAGCACATTCCACCTGTGTAGAGACAGCTGGCGTCTGATTGGAGGACTGCAGAAGTCTGTGTGTGTGTGTGTGTGTGTGTGTGTGTGTGTGTGTGTGTGTGTGTGTGTGTGTGTGTGTGTGTGTGTGTGTGTGTGTGTGTGTGTGGATTGGAAAGGGTGTACCGTCATCAGCAGTACGGGATGCTGGACCGTTTCTCTTCACCTTCTACACTGCAGACTTCACCCACAACACTGAAACACCTGCAGAAGTTCTCTGACAACTCCCCTGTGGGAACTTCAGTCTCATGCTTTGAATGTTATGAAGACCAAGGAGCGGCATTTTGCCGACAACTGTAAACAGGCTTGTCTGTTTGAGCAACTAGCTCAGTGCAAAGAAGTAGAAAGGGTTGGGAGAGAGTGAAGAGAGAGAGAGAGAGAGGTTCCAGGTTGTTGTGTTGAGAATATTCAGGAGAATATTTGTCATTGTCATTGTCCAATGAATATGTGTCCACTCATATGTTGATAAGAGTATTAAAAACGTATAAAAAACGAGCGATTCATTTGTGATGAATTGCGATTAACTATGGACAATCATGCGATAAATCGTGATTAAATATTTGAATCGACTGACAGACCTAATTATTATTATTATCTGTCCAGGGACTACCGATTAAAACTAAACCCACCGCCAAAAAAGGAGCAGAGAGAGAGGAGAGAGAAGAGAGAGATAGAAAAGAGAGAAGAGAGAAAGAGAGATTTGCGAGTTGCATAAGAACTGGTAAGATAGCAGGGTTTCCCACACATAGACTTTATTTGGGCGGGCCGCCCAGGTATATTAACGGCCGCCAAAGTATAATTCGCGAGCCATTTAGGTTTAATCTTTTCAATCTGTCCGCGAGCGCGACGGCATCTGCGATCCCTCGCTCTACCCCTCGGCACAGGCGAACAGTTCATGGGCGTGCTCACTAGCGCACCGACCCCCCCCCCCCCTGTTCATAAAGTAAAGTACCCCTCAAAAGGTCCGGTTTATTTCATCTTAAGGATGCGCACCAAGCAACATCTCAAGGTGCTCCTTTGCGAACCAGGGCAAAAAAGTTATGTGCACCCATGATTATATTTGATTTTTATCACCACAATTGCTCCATGGTATACACCAAAGGAAGGCCAATACGGGTAGCTGCTCTCAGGAGGGAGTCCAGGAGAAAAGAGAGAAGGAAAGTGGCCTTCGCTCAGAATCAGTGTTACCTTCAAGGACAAGGGGAAACATGTTCAGGTAACAAAACAGAGGACTAGAGTTCAACTGTCACACACACTCCACTAGGTTTAGCCTCAGCTCAAGTTGAGCTCTCTGTAAAGATACGGGTCCAGCTCTCGGAGAGCATTGATCAGAACCCTGCTGGCTGCAGCTCCTTTATTTCGCACCGCGTCCACCACCTCTCGTGCTCCGTCATTTTGGGGTTTGTTTCTGGCTGACGTCATTTCAGATCCACTGATCACTTCAGACTCAAAGAGTTTATCCAGAAGGTTGTTCAGGACAGTTGGAGTCACTCTTTGAATGAACTCTGTCCGAACTGAGAGCAGCCTCTGGTCTGCTGGGACTCTGCTCTCTGCTGGGACTCTGCTCTCTGCTGAGACTCTGCTCTCTGCTGGGACTCTGCTCTCTGCAGGGACTCTGCTCTCTGCTGAGACTCTGCTCTCTGCTGGGACTCTGCTCTCTGCTGGGACTCTACTCTCTGCTGGGACTCTGCTCTCTGCTGGGACTCTGCTCTCTGCTGGGACATATCTCTGGGATAATTCATTCCTTGGACCTGGTAGATAAAAAGGAAAAATTATTTTGTTAACCGACAATCAATTAGACAGATGTCTTACAAATATAAGTAACTCGACATTTCCAGAGGTGGATTTCTGTTCACTTAAAGTTATAATATGTAACATTTCCTCATTCAAATATATAAAAACTCCAGAGCAAGGGAGCACCTAACCCCCAACTGCTCACTGGCGCCGGCTAGACTGGCTACCTCCGCTCTGACTTCTCAACTGCATGTGTCTGTGTGCATATAACTGTGTGTGTATTTGTGTATGTGCATGATGTAAAAAGTGTGTACTGTGTGTACTGTACGTACCTATATAAAACAAATGGTGTGTGTGTACGACAGAGTGTACACATCCTCTCGGGGGATTAAAAAAGGTCCATCTTCTACACCTGTATTATTTATACTTGGTTGAGTTGTGTACATAGATTATCCCAAATGGTTCAGAGAGATGTGTCATTTTAAAATGTAACAGTACTGTAGGAGCCATTTCCTTAGATTATAGTATCTTATCTTTTTAGAGTGTAACCTGAGATTCTGTGGTGTATATTATTTATTTATGATTTGAGTGCGTTACTCTGCAGGTCGAGATGCTGCAGCATAAAAGGAGAGGTGCTGCAGCCTACTGGTGCGGCTGACTGAAGCAAACAGTTTTTAGACCTTGCTGGTTGGGAGCGTCACAGCTTGGTTCTTTATTGTGCTTTAGCATTGAAATATCAGTCAAATAGTTTTTTAAAAAACGTTTATTTCTTTTTGCCTTTTTTGGAAATAAACTATCTTACTTTTCAATCGCATCTGGACATTTATATTTTTTCTCTCAAACTACAAGCGTCTATTCGTCGGTCAGCCCCACGAGTGAGGCACAAACAAAGGACAAACGACAAATGGATATCGTGGTCACTACAAGTACGTTCATCACGGTCTCCTGTAATGCCTTAATCCATTTAAGCATGAGAAGCTGAAGACTACAACTCCCATGATGCCACGCTGTTTCACCACCACACCACACTAGTTATTACTATAGTTTGAGAACATTACAGGTTGTGTTTAATGTCGTAACGATGCGTTGCCATGGAGCCATAATAGAGAAGGCTATGAGATGGAGCTTTAGAGTTATCAGTCTATCACTGGGTCTGAGCTCAGGTGGAGTCTTTACCTTCCAGTGACAGGAGATAATTCCAGACTACGTTTCCACCTTGGTCCTTGAGCTTCAAATCCACGGTCTCTGTGCTCGTCGTCAGGGAAACTTGAAATGTCGGATCGTAATCTGGTCCAAAACTTGATACAAATGTTTTACTCTGAAAACCAGAAGCAGAAGTTAAACGTTTATCTGTTTCTTTCCTGATTGTGGATCCACATGCAGATACATGTGTGTTAATGATCATTGTGTTCCTTTAGAGGAGTATCAGTGACTCGCCTGAGGCTGAATGAAGAAGCCCTCAGGTTCACAGTGCACACTGTAACCTTTGTACAGTTCCAGCTCACAGTCGGTGGAGATTGGGATGTTCGCAGCACGTCTGTGTTGATCAGCAACCTTCAGTAACAGAGTAACTTTAGTTATGCTCAGATAGTCAAGACAACTTTATTTAAAGATCACATTAAACAACAACAAACGTTGACAGACCTGCTCCACAAAGTGATGAGATACACAATCAATCACAACATAATTATAAGTATGTATTGCCTTTTTAAAGGAATATTACAAATAGATTATTTTAATTCTTTGAGATTAGCTATTGAAGAAGCTATTCCAACGTTAACCAAAACACAAACCGTCTGTGTCAGTTATAAAACACAAAAGGCTGCTACCCAAGCTGTAACATGTGGCTGGTAGGGATGAGATCACGTTGTCTTGGCAGTGATTCATCTCAGCAGGTCTTTCAGTTCTGTGTGATGTGTTTAACATTCATGCCATCAGTTTCCTCAGACAGAAAGACATGCTGAGAGAGAATCATACAAAACCACAAAGAGCGATCTGAAGATTTACAGTTCAGATAGATCTTATTCTTCTCCCAGCACGAGAAGGTTTGAGAAGAGGAGCAGTGTGTGAGGAAACAGCTGTGGTTTAAACCAGTGTTTAGTCTGATGGTGAGCACATGGCCTTACCTCCTTCTTAGGGACGTTTTTCTGCAGCAGATGTACATCCAGTGTTTGCTTCTCTCTGCCCGGGGGTCGTAGGAACACCAGAATCTTGCCCTCTATCCGCAGAAGCAGATACCTTTTAAGAAGATCCCAGACCAGGCCAAAGAGAGAGAGGTGAGGCACCTTCACCACCACGTGAGTGCGTGTGACCTCCAGCGGCTCCAAGATGCTCAGGCCTTCATCAGTGATGTGGACGACAGACAACAGGCCGTCCAGGAGCAGCGCTGTGGAGCAAAGAGCTGGTCATCTGTTGCATTGCTGCTGAAACAGCTTCATCATATTCAATGTCACACAACTTTAGCTCAGAGCTAATGTTCATCTAATGTCATTCACTTTGGAGCCTCACTAGGATGTACCAGTTTATATCCTTCACCTTTTATTCTAATGGTTCATTATTGTTCTGCCCCCTGTGCTCTTTCTGGATGTGAGCATTTGCTGTTATGCATAAACTTTATTCATTCTTTTTTGTTCACCAGACTGCTGAAATGTTTGTAATCTGCTGCCAGAACAGATTGACTGTGTCCGGTCTCATGTCTGAGTGATTCTCTAGATGTGTGAAGAGTTTTCTAAAGCTTTAAGGGCGTAGGAAGTCTAACTTATAAATGTTGCTGTCTGTTGTTTTGTTTTGTCCATGGTTCAGCCAGACTGACAATGTAAAGAGCAGAAAGAGCAACAGATGAATAACAAAGTAAGAATTCATCAAACTGCTAGCTTAGCATCACAACAGTAACAGAGAGTTAGCGTTGAGTTAGCACTGTTAGCAGCTGAGCATGCTGTGGACTGACCAATCACAGTTAAATCTCTTTAATATTACAGTGAGGAGACTGCAGAGGGTCCAAAGAAAAACGAACTCAGTATTTAGAGCTGCATTGCATCGTATGCTTTATAATTATGTCATGCAACACATCGACTAAATGGATATTTTATAATTTCATTCTTTTTCTTTTGAAATAGATTTGGTGCCTGAATTATACTGTTGCTATATTTGTTAGACTAGTTTAATAAAGCTGCTTTATAACTCTTGAACGCTAGTGAATAGTATAAAGTGCTAATCATTATATAAGTGTATTTGTTAACACTAGATGTCTTTACCATCCTCTGTCTCACTGTGTGGGAGGTGGAGCTGGCAGACGGCAGCTTCATCAGAACTCTTCACGTTGAACAGCGGCCCCGCTGCCTGCTTGCCAGCTGATTGGAGGCGGCTTTCCTCCCAAGGGACCGTCCTGTACAGAAGCTCCGCCTCCTGAGCCATGACGAACACCAGGCCAGTCGAAGCACACTGGAACTCACCTGGACCAGGACACCTGAACCTGTAGACACACAGGGGACAGGTTACTACACCAAGCCTTCACTGGCCTGTGTTCTGACTGACAGGTGTTCATCCAGCTGGAGTCTGACCTGGAGGAGGGTTTGTTGAAAGATCTGAAACACCTGATGATTACAGGAACATCACTGAAGATGTGTCCACATGCATCAGGATGTGTGTGTAAACACATTTTCATTATATTAACAACATGTCTAGTCCAGCGAGGATCTAGACTGGCACAAGAAAACAATCCTTCCTACACACAGAGGCATTATTTTATTTACGTCTGTTGGAAAGAGATTGGATGCAATACCTCAAGGTGAAAGACATGAAATCAAACACAATGAAATGAATATATATCTTTCATGTGTTTAAAATAATGTTTGGTCATGTTATAGGATTACCTGTATGAAGACTCAGTTGTGTGCTCAGGTGAGAAGGATTCAGGAGCCTGGATCAAACAAAGTTATTTGAATAGAAATCAAGTTAAGTTCTAGCTTCATGAAACCAAACCACAATTCCACAACATATTCAGACCAATTTGAAAAATGCAAATGAGTCTGGATCATCTGAGTTCATCGTCAATTTCAAACGGGATATTAACGGGTTAACATTTCACAGCAGCACAGTAGTATCAGCCAATCACAGAACAGAATTACCAGCAAATCATAGCATACTATTACCAGCCAATCAAAGCACAGTAGTACCAGCCAATCACAGCACATTGGGGCGGGATATTGTTTAGGTTTCTAGATAAATTGCGAACGTTAGTGCATTTAACTTGATAACCCTAATAATGATATTTCATTCAGTGGTGAAAAAAATATACTTCACTCTGTTCAACTGCTCCTCTCTCACCTTTCTGTCTGTCTTCACTTCCTGCTCCACATCGGAGTCACCTGATGGAGAGAGGTGGTGACAGAGAAAAATAATAATAATTATTGTACTATAAATATATTTTAAGATCAGATTTAGTGTACAATAGTTTGATGAATGGAGGATGTGGTTTCAGTACTCACAGGTCTTCTGGATCTTGGCTCTGATCGTTTCATCATGTCTGATCCTGCAGGGATGAACACAATCCAACAATGTTGGATAAAGTTTAAAATAAGTGTTTGTTCTTTGAGTCAGCTTCAGAGTCTTGACTGATTTCATGCTTTACATCCCATCATATCTTCTCTGCAAACACTACGACTGACTGCCACAGCTCTCAGCTGCATCACAGGAAGTAACTGCTCATTAGGCTAGAAACTAAAAACATGACAGGAAACAAAACAGAACACCTTTTCCCCTCTTCTGTAAAATCCTATATGTCTGTTAGAAAGTTGCTCACTAACTAAATGTGGAATTGCATTTTCAGCTTACAATATATAGTTGATGGAAGAATGAAAGAACCTGCAGTCAGTGGGAAACATCACTGATCTGTTGAGATTCCCCAGAGAGAGAAACACCTCCCTGTGTTTAATACAATACTGCTGAACCAGCAGAGACCCCGTACTGACCTGAGAGTCTCCAGTCTGCAGTCTGGACTCTCCAGAAGATCTCTCAGCAGCTTCTCTGAATCCTTCAGAGCGTTGAGACCCAGGTCCAGATCTCTCAGATGGATGTTGGACTTCAGAGCTGAGGCCAGAGCAGAAGAGCTGATCTCTGACAACCTGCAGCTCCTCAGTCTGAATAAAGAGAACATGATGTAACTTTAGAAAACAATGTTCCTGTTTGAAATAACTCCAGGTTTAATAATCTGCTCAGAGCTGAAGAAGGTCAGAAAGTGGAAACTCCAAACAGGTTAAAAACTGTAAGATACAGAAAGAGGGAAAGAGCTCTCATTCATATTAAAGACAACGTGCTTCTACTTCAATAAAACGAGGAGACTTCACATCTGAGACTCTGCTCCATCTACACTAACTCATGATGTGCAGCCAGACAAATACAAACCACAGAAACTGATTCAACTCAAGATCACAACGTTTACAAAGATCACAATTCAGGATGAATTTTAAATGTGAAGAAAAACCTCCAGAATATGTATTTTAGGAACAGTGGAGTCATCAAATCACAGCATCTTCAGAGTGAACTATTCAGTCAGTATCAGCATCATGTAGCTTCAGGAACATGTTGGAAACAGCAACCACTGAACATACTTGTTAGTGTTGGATTGTTTTAATATAACTATTTCATTATTGTATTTGATATCATTTGTTAAAATCATGATGGAGAATACAAGATGAATTTCAGCTGTTTAAAAGGTTCAGAGTGAATTCTGCAGTGAAGGTTTTTTGTTGTTATATTTAAATGTAAAGATCAACATTGCATTATGCAACTCTAGCTTTAAGAGGCTCAGTGCGGATCAGAGTGATATCAGCCTGATGTCTGCAGCTCAGAGTCAACACAACTCTCACATATTCATCTCAGCACACAAGTTCAAGATGGAGAACTGACCTGAGAGTCTCCAGTCTGCAGTCTGGACTCTCCAGAAGATCTCTCAGCAGCTCCACTCCTGAATCCTTCAGAGCGTTCTGACTCAGGTCCAGATCTCTCAGATGGATGTTGGACTTCAGAGCTGAGGCCAGAGCAGCACAGCTGATCTCTGACAAGCTGCAGCGCCTCAGTCTGAATAAAGAACACATGATGAGGATACAAATCAGTTTATAATCCAATCAGATGTTCAGGTTTATTAAGTTTAGCTCAACATTCCTGTTTCCTAATCAATGAGCTTTTCCCTGAATTACAGTGACTGTCTTTCTGTTATTGTGGATCATCATAATATCAGCCTTCTGTTTATTATCTGTGAAAACATTGAAATCAATGGGAAGCAAGAAAAACATGTATGCTTCAGAGATCAATGTGAAACTAATATGAGTTCAGATGAACTTCTTTATTCAGATGTGACCATTTACTAAATACAACATACATTTACTTGAACAACTAGCAGTGGATATCTAACATACATTTTAAGAAACAGTCAACTTTTATGACTGCAGACTAAATGTAGTACAAGAAAAATAAGAATATGAACAAAAGGACTGTGGCAGTGGGGTGTGGTTAGAGCGCCGGCTGCTGGAGGGATGGGGCTGGCTCCAGACAGCTGGACAAGGATCAGGTAACCAGGTGAACAGTAAAGCATGTCAGTAACCTGGTTCTTGTCTCTTGGTCTGGGTCCTGGGGGCAGAAGGACTTGACCCAAGAAAGCCTGTCACTGGCAGCAGTGTTCTGTCTGTTTCCTAAAGTATGGATGTATTGTTTGCAAGCTGTGGCCAGTCAATAAAGCTTTCTTTTAGGCAAGCCTTCCTCTCCTTCTGTCCTTTTTAACTGGGTGAGCAGGAAAACCCTCACAACGACATACACAAATGTATGGTTGTTCAAGCATTAGGTTCAACTGTTAATGAAACACATGAGATTTCCAGCAGTAACAGAGAGTCAGTGAACTGACCTGAGAGTCTCCAGTCTGCAGTCTGGACTCTCCAGAAGATCTCTCAGCAGCTTCTCTGAATCCTGCAGAGCGTTGCCACTCAGGTCCAGATCTCTCAGATGGATGTTGGACTTCAGAGCTGAAGCCAGAGCAGAACAGCTGATCTCTGACAAACTGCACCACATCAGTCTGAATAAAGAAAACATGATGTAACTTTAGAAAACAATGTTCCTGTTTGAAATAACTCCAGGTTTAATAATCTGCTCAGAGCTGAAGAAGGTCAGAAAGTGGAAACTCCAAACAGGTTAAAAACTGTAAGATACAGAAAGAGGGAAAGAGCTCTCATTCATATTAAAGACAACGTGCTTCTACTTCAATAAAACGAGGAGACTTCACATCTGAGACTCTGCTCCATCTCCACTAACTCATGATGTGCAGCCAGACAAATACAAACCACAGAAACTGATTCAACTCAAGATCACAACGTTTACAAAGATCACAATTCAGGATGAATTTTAAATGTGAAGAAAAACATCCAGAATATGTATTTTAGGAACAGTGGAGTCATCAAATCACAGCATCTTCAGAGTGAACTATTCAGTCAGTATCAGCATCATGTAGCTTCAGGAACATGTTGGAAACAGCAACAACTGAACATACTTGTTAGTGTTGGATCGTTTTAATATAACTATTTCATTATTGTATTTGATATCATTAGTTAAAATCATGATGGAGAATACAAGATGAATTTCAGCTGTTTAAAAGGTTCAGAGTGAATTCTGCAGTGAAGGTTTTTTGTTGTTATATTTAAATGTAAAGATCAACATTGCATTATGCAACTCTAGCATTAAGAGGCTCAGTGAGGATCAGAGTGATATCAGCCTGATGTCTGCAGCTCAGAGTCAACACAACTCTCACATATTCATCTCAGCACACAAGTTCAAGATGGAGAACTGACCTGAGAGTCTCCAGTCTGCAGTCTGGACTCTCCAGAAGATCTCTCAGCAGCTCCACTCCTGAATCCTGCAGATCGTTCTGACTCAGGTCCAGATCTCTCAGATGGATGTTGGACTTCAGAGCTGAGATCAGAGCAGAACAGCTGATCTCTGACAACCTGCAGCGCCTCAGACTGAATAAAGAGAACATGATGAGGATAAAAATGAGTTTATAATCCAATCAGATGTTCAGGTTTATTAAGTGTAGCTCAACATTCCTGTTTCCTAATCAATGAGCTTTCCCCTGAATTACAGTGACTGTCTTTCTGTTATTGTGGATCATCATAATATCAGCCTTCTGTTCATTATCTGTGAAAACATTGAAATCAATGGGAAGCAAGAAAAACATGTATGCTTCAGAGATCAATGTGAAACTAATATGAGTTCAGATGAACTTCTTTATTCCGATGTGACCATTTACTAAAGACAACATACATTGACTTGAACAACTAGCAGTGGATATCTAACATATATATTTTAAGAAACAGTCAACTTTTATGATTGCAGACTAAATGTAGTACAAGAAAAATAAGAATATGAAGAAAAGGACTGTGGCAGTGGGGTGTGGTTAGAGCGCCGGCTGCTGGAGGGATGGGGCTGGCTCCAGACAGCTGGACAAGGATCAGGTAACCAGGTGAACAGTAAAGCATGTCAGTAACCTGGTTCTTGTCTCTTGGTCTGGGTCCTGGGGGCAGAAGGACTTGACCCAAGAAAGCCTGTCACTGGCAGCAGTGTTCTGTCTGTTTCCTAAAGTATGGATGTATTGTTTGCAAGCTGTGGCCAGTCAATAAAGCTTTCTTTTAGCCAAGCCTTCCTCTGCTTCTGTCCTTTTTAACTGGGTGAGCAGGAAAACCCTCACAACGACATACACACATGTATGGTTGTTCAAGCATTAGGTTCAATGTTAATGAAACACATGAGATCTCCAGCAGTAACAGAGAGTCAGTGAACTGACCTGAGAGTCTCCAGTCTGCAGTCTGGACTCTCCAGAAGATCTCTCAGCAGCTCCACTCCTGAATCCTGCAGATCGTTGTGACTCAGGTTCAGATCTCTCAGATGGATGTTGGACTTCAGAGCTGAGGCCAGAACAGAACAGCTGATCTCTGACAACCTGCAGCCACTCAGTCTGAATAAAGAAAACATGATGTAACTTTAGAAAACAATGTTCCTGTTTGAAATAACTCCAGGTTTAATAATCTGCTCAGAGCTGAAGAAGGTCAGAAAGTGGAAACTCCAAACAGGTTAAAAACTGTAAGATACAGAAAGAGGGAAAGAGCTCTCATTCATATTAAAGACAACGTGCTTCTACTTCAATAAAACGAGGAGACTTCACATCTGAAACTCTGCTCCATCTACACTAACTCATGATGTGCAGCCAGACAAATACAAACCACAGAAACTGATTCAACTCAAGATCACAACGTTTACAAAGATCACAATTCAGGATGAATTTTAAATGTGAAGAAAAACCTCCAGAATATGTATTTTAGGAACAGTGGAGTCATCAAATCACAGCATCTTCAGAGTGAACTATTCAGTCAGTATCAGCATCATGTCGCTTCAGGAACATGTTGGAAACAGCAGCAACTGAACATACTTGTTAGTGTTGGATCGTTTTAATTTAACTATTTAATTATTGTATTTGATATCATTTGTTAAAATCATGATGGAGAATACAAGATGAATTTCAGCTGTTTAAAAGGTTCAGAGTGAATTCTGCAGTGAAGGTTTTTTGTTGTTATATTTAAATGTAAAGATCAACATTGCATTATGCAACTCTAGCATTAAGAGGCTCAGTGAGGATCAGAGTGATATCAGCCTGATGTCTGCAGCTCAGAGTCAACACAACTCTCACATATTCATCTCAGCACACAAGTTCAAGATGGAGAACTGACCTGAGAGTCTCCAGTCTGCAGTCTGGACTCTCCAGAAGATCTCTCAGCAGCTCCACTCCTGAATCCTGCAGAGCGTTGAGACTCAGGTCCAGATCTCTCAGATGGATGTTGGACTTCAGAGCTGAGATCAGAGCAGAACAGCTGATCTCTGACAAGCTGCAGCTCCTCAGTCTGAATAAAGAGAACATGATGTAACTTTAGAAAACAATGTTCCTGTTTGAAATAACTCAATGTTTAATAATCTGCTCAGAGCTGAACAATGTTTTAACGTCAGCAATGATGTAGAAACAAATCCCTGATCATCTGGAACTCTCTGCAGCAGATTCTCTCATCAGATGTTTAACAACTCCTTCATCTCCCTCACAGCTCATCAGTACTGACAGCATCTCCACTGACTCATGGAGCACAGAGTGAGTCTGTGGAAGCTCAAACACTCTCCCTCACACATTCACCTTCTCTGATCTTTGTTTTTCTTAAAGTTTGGATTCAATTTCCATTTGGAAATACAGAAACAAATACAAGCATTAAAATGTCTTCAGGCAAATTCTGAAAATCATAAACACAAACAGATCTGTATGAACTGCAGTCAGTGAACTGACCTGAGACCCTCCAGTCTGCAGTTTGGACTCTTTAGTCCAGAACTCAGCAGCTCCACTCCTGAGTCCTGCAGATCGTTGTGACTCAGGTCCAGCTCTCTCAGATGGGAGGGGTCAGACTTCAGAGCTGAGGCAACGACTTCACATTCAGTCTCTGAGAGTCCACAGCCAGAAAGTCTATAATGACACAGATATCACAACTTGTGTTAGTATACAAACAGAGGAAACATTTATTTAACTTACTGAATTTGAAATGGAACAACTTTTAACATATTATGTCGATTTAATTTAATAATAGAGTTTTCTTTATTCATTGTCAGCATGTCAGACATTATTTTAAACTCTTAAGCATTGTGGTAAAAACAGATCTGATTTCATGTTTAAGAAACTGCAATGATATATTAATAACTGCTTTCACCGATAACTGTAAATACTGCTGTATGTTGTGATCACATGCTGCTCTGAGAAAACCTCTAAAGTCCTTCATGTGTTTGACATGTCGCCTCCATCACTCAAAATAATGTGAAGAAAAGAAAAAAATGTTTAAATATATAAATAGAATAACTGGATCATTTAATTTTGCTCTCAGAGTATTTAACATCAAACATTTTATAATGTTTATTTAAAAAAATAAACTTCTGATCCACATCAATTTATGAAGCTAATCACATCTGGCCTTACTCAGCCTTCCTGCAGTTCCTCACAGCTGGAATCAGTCTCCGTCGTCCCTCCTCTGATGTGTGGTACTTCTTCAGGTCCAACTCATCCAGAACCTCCTCTGACATCTGCAGCATGTAGGCCAGAGCAGAGCAGTGGATCACAGAGAGTTTCTCTGATCTGTTCTCTGACTTCAGGAACTCTGTGATCTCCTGATGGACTGAGTGGTCCTTCATCTCTGTCAGACAGTGGAAGATGTTGATGCTCCTGTCAGGAGAGATTTCAGAACTGTTCATCTCCTTCAGGTTGTTGATGGCTCTCTGGATGATTTCTGGACGGTTGTCTGTGCGACCCAGCTGGCCTCCTAACAGTCTCTGGATGATCTTTGGACGGTTGTCTGTGCGACCCAGCAGGCCTCCTAACAGTCTCTGGTTGGACTCCAGAGAGAGGCCGTGGAGAAAGCGGACAAACAGGTCCAGGTGGCCATTTTCACTTCTGAGGGATTTCTCCATGGCTCCCTTCAGGAAGACATCCAGGGATGGGTAAATCCAGTCTCCCTTCAGGAAGTCCTTCAGTACCGCTGTGTTCCTGTTGGTGTAACAGTGGAACATGTAGACTGCAGCCAGAAACTCCTGAATGCTCAGATGAACAAAGCAGTAGACTGTTTTCTGGAAGATCACACTCTCTCTTTTGAAGATCTCTGTGCAAACTCCTGAGTGCACCAAGGCCTCGGTGACCTCAAGACCACAGCGCTGCAGGTCTTCTTTGTAG
Organism: Notothenia rossii; assembly: GCF_949606895.1. Classification (NCBI taxonomy): domain Eukaryota; kingdom Metazoa; phylum Chordata; class Actinopteri; order Perciformes; family Nototheniidae; genus Notothenia; species Notothenia rossii. Next base: position 92,640,330 of record NC_136902.1, on the reverse strand, counting down.
AACATGATGTGTCCTTTCTCCAGATGTTCAAACGCCAGCCTCCCCAGCTTCAGAAGAAGCTCCCTGTCAGCCTCCGCCAGCTGCTGTGGACTCGTCTCATGTCCCTCTTCATACTTCTGCTTCTTCCTCTTGGTCTGGACCAGCAGGAAGTGTGAGTACATGTCAGTGAGGGTCTGGGGCAGCTCTCCTCTCTGGTCTGTAGTCAACATGTGGTCCAGAACTGCAGCAGTGATCCAGCAGAAGACTGGGATCAGACACATGATGTGGAGGCTCCTGGAGCTCTTGATGTGAGAGATGATTCTGCTGGACAGGTCTTCATCACTCGATCTCCTCCTGAAGTACTCCTCCTTCTGGGCGTCAGTGAAGCCTCGTACTTCTGTCACCCTGTCCACACACTCAGGAGGGATCTGATTGGCCGCTGCAGGTCTGGAAGTTATCCAGACGAGAGCCGAGGTAAGCAGCTTCCCCCTGATGAGGTTTGTCAGCAGCACGTCGACTGAGGACTGCTGAGAGACATCAGACACAACCTCATTGTTTCTGAAGTCCAGAGAAAGTCTGCTTTCATCCAGGCCGTCAAAGATGAGCAGCACTTTGCAGACAGCCAGCTGCTCTGCTGTGAGCTTCTGTAAGGTTGGATGGAAAACATGGAACAGCCTGAGAAGACTGTACTGCTCACCTTTGATCAGGTTCAGTTCCCTGAAGGAGAGCGGGATCACCAGACTGACATCTTGGTTTCCCAAACCCTCGGCCCAGTCCAGAGTGAACTTCTGCACTGAGAAGGTTTTTCCAACTCCAGCGACTCCGTTGGTCAGGACCGCTCTGATGAGAGTCTGTTGGTCAGGTGAGGCTTTAAAGATGTCCCGGCACTTGATTGGAGTGTCATGGAGGGTTTCCTTCTTGGAAGCTGTCTCCAGCTGCCTCACCTCATGTTGGGTATTAACCTCTTCACTCTGGCCTTGTGTGATGTAGAGCTCAGTGAAGATGCTGTTGAGGAGGGTTTCACTTTGATCAGTTCCTTCAGTCACACGTTCACATGTCCTCCTCAGACTGAGCCTATGTTCATCTAGAACCTCCTGCAGACCACTATCTGCTGGAAGAGAAGGAAACAGGAGAGAATCAGGAAAATGCTTTTGAGAATCTGAACAGTCAGGATTTTAAATGTCATGATTTTTATAAAACATTTTAATGTCTTTACAACACAGAACATCCTGGACATGGAGACTCCAGAAGGAACCACAAATACTAGCTGCCAGATATTTATACTCTCATACTTAAATGTTATATAAGTGCTGGGCTAATGTAGTAATGTCTGAGTAAGACAGAAAGCGTTTTTTTCCCACGTGAAATATTTGTGTACACACTTTAAAAGCAAAGCCTTGAAGAAGGGATCAGATGATACAGTGTTTCTATAGAAGAGCAGACACCCAGCACCCACACAGCGGTAAAGAGGCTGCACGTGTTCGGCCTCTTACTTTGTAAAATGCCACTTTCTCCACACTGAGGACAGCAGGAGTCTCCTGATGGAGGAAGCTGCTCCCAGTATGAGGCGATGCACTGTCTGCAGAACCAGTGTCCACAGCTGGTAGAGACTGGATCCTTCAGGACGTCCTGACACAGAGCACAGCTGGACAGCTGCTGCTCCACAGGAACAGGACTCTTCCTCTTCCCTCTGTGGAGATGAACACATCCTTTACAGCACTTTACATTAGAGGAGCTGATTCTCACCAAAGGTACAACAAGGTGGCAAATTCTACTTTCATATTTAAAATAAAGTCTGTATCTCTAGATGATTGTTCATCCTGGTAAGGGAGATAGAGGTTAGTTCTTCATATCATTAGGAAACCACACAGCTTTGTGTCTGGATTCATAACATCAGCTGAATTCATCTGGAACACTTTAGCACTTTGAACCCAATTTACATTGAATTTGCTGTGAATACATTTCAATAAACAAATGGAAAGGATACCAAGATAACAACATAATGATATTGATTTGAGTTAATGCTTCGTCAGGTCTGTCTGCAACACAACGAGCAAAACACTTTAAAATGTTTGTTTTCTGAATGAAATCAGTTTCATTAAAGCTAGGCTAACATTGTAGCTGCTCCATCAACACTCAAAATAACTCCATCCAGTCATTAGAACAGCAGCTATTATATTGTTACCACCACAGACAGTCTCTGGTTTATACAGGTACATGAATAACCCTGATTTAATATGAGGTGCTGTAGAGCTCAGGCTGCTGATGTTCCCTCTTCTGATTTATCTCAGCATGTCAGTGACGACAGGAGCAGAATCTCAACACTGTTTTTGTATCAGAGCGTCACAAACTTTACTCTCAAGTTGTAACTTTTCAAGTTGTGTCAATACCCGGGGGATATGAATTTCAAATCTTTACTTCATTCGTGTTGCCAGGCACAAAATTGTGTCTGCGGATTGACCCTACATTTTATCGCACCGCACAAAATAAATATGCTAATTATAAATACAACCAGCTCACCCGGTTGTTAGACTCACTATACTATACTCTACACATTGTTTCTGTACTCTACTGCCCTCATGTAATTATAATTATAAAATAACCGTTTTGATTATCAGATAATATAAAATCTGAATCCTCTCCAGGTCAGGTTACAGTAGAAACAGACTCTTACTTCCTGTCTGAGGGTCCAGGTTCATCTCTGAAGTCTGGAGGTTCCTCTTTAGACCGGTCACTCTCCAGAGACAGACAGCTGGAGACTGGAGATTTGTCCTCTTCGTCTTCTTTAAAATCACTCATCTTCTCCAGTCTGAGAGACAAACCAGTATGTGAATCCAAACCATCATAATGACAAACTTGGGTTTCAATACAACAACACAGTCAGACTTCAGGCAGGCTGCTCTCCATGTTGACTGCGCTGGGCTGTTACATGTTATGTGACTCTGATGAATCAGAAACCAGGAAATGGATAAAAAAGTTCACAACATTTGAAGATGTCACTTTCGACTGCAGGAAATAAATATATTTAAATCTACAGATTATTTTCTGACATACAGTATAACCAGGGTTCGAGTTATAAACTGAGCCCTATGTTTTTTTTTAAAACTAACGCACAGGTATGAGGTGTGATTTGTGCCAAAGACCGAACTAACTGAGCAGCCAATCGTGTCGATCGTTGCCTACCAAGCCGTGAACTATGCCGCGAGAGAAGTAACGTGACACTCTCGTCGCCACCCCTCTCGTCTGAGAAGCTACGTGACGTCTGCGTCTGAAGTTACTTTACTTTGGTTGTTATCACCAAATAACCCAGTGAAGTTACAGCTACTTAGTTGCTGTAACTTCACTACATAAATAAACACAAGGATAATTATGTGTTATTGTTGAGTAAATGGAGAATTGCACAGGGGAAAATAACGTATCTATGCCACAATTTTAGATGCAGATTTTGTTAAACTAATACGTTTGCGCTGTGGAGCAACACTATAAATTGACGGGGAAGGGGGTAGCAATAAAGATAACACCATTAAACAGTTACACAACATAACAGAAATAATATCCATAGCAGCGTCCCTAGCAACCACCTTGGTAACAATGAAAATGTTGTATAGACACAATTTCCTGAAGTATTCTTCGTAATAACTAGCAAACTAAAGATCATGTACATCCACTGCACACATAATCTGAAGTAACAACTCATATTTCTCGCATCAAATGACATCAAAACACATTTTAATGGCCAAACTAACCTTAAAATAGGCATTTTCCACCGAGAATAAAATGAAGTTCGGCCATGTTTTTTTTTTCTGCAGAGAGACATTTGAAGATCACGTGACATAGACGCCAGCTATTGGAATGAATGGTGAAAAAAAACGTAGGGATCTTACAATCTTACAATTTCAGAGGCGTTTTTGTAGAAATACTAGGTCCCAAGTTGTGGACCAACGTAGTTATTACACTGGGTTGGATATTCTGCCACTTTCTGTGTTCAAATGGATGTCATATAAGACCTTAACAAGTGAAGTCTCAGTGCTGTGGTTAGGTCGAAATCCCGACTGAAACACTACCAGTTTTTTTGGGGGGCGTTTTGCTGGATTTTTTGTCAATATCTACAACGTTGCTGCCCTTAGTGATAGCCCTACAGTTTAAATCTACTACTCAAATAGAAACATATGGACATAGGATATTGTTAAAGTGTACATATGTATTTGGGAACCTATCCATGTGAACATGTTTTATTTCGGGGTGGACCTCAAGTCCTATAGGGGGGTCTGGGGGCATGCTTCCCCGGGAAGATTTGTTTTTTTATTTTGGAGTTAAATGCATCAATCTGGTGCACTTTTTTGGCTGATATCAGCTCTGCTTGCTCTCAGGGAATATGCATCTGCACTATCTCGATGCAACCCACTTCTTTCATGGTATTCAATTATTTGGTGAACATGCTTCCATGCCTCCTTTAACAAAAGCATTGTCACTGGCAGGCCTGGCAAACATGAGAAACAGCAAGCAATATAGAGAGTGCGATGATTCACAGTAAGTTAACCATTTTCTATTTGTCCCATCCTTGCTGTGGAATACTTTGGGAATGGCTTTCATGGAAGTTTGTTGTGGGTGGTTGGATGAGGGCGAGCAATATAATCATAAGGCCTCTCTGTGTCAACTTCCTGTGCGTCTCTTTCACTGTCTTTCTCCTCAGTTGCAATTTCCCTTGTGCTGGACCCTGAATCTTGACTTGTATTTTCAACCTCCTCAGCATCTGTTGGTACTGAATAAGAACCAGCATAAGGATTAAACTCTTATCAATAACTATATAGTAACTTATTGAGAGAACATGAACATAGCTTGCTTATACTGTTGTCATTACATTTGCTTTGGTTTTGTTCAGTGTTTTCATAGTCATAGCCTATTGAAGCATTCCTCTGTGCCTGCCAGTTCTGTCCTAGCACTAAGCTCTGCCTGCATCTCTGCCTCAGGGTCATCACCATCAGCATCATCTGATATTGGAACTGAAAAAGGAGAACATGTAATCATTACATTAACAACTATTTATGAAATAACATTATTCAAGAACATATATTATACAACACTTATTTTGTATCACTTAGTTGACCCTGTATTTGCATGGCCCAATACCATAATTATTGTCTCCCTTTAGACAACATAACCATCTCAAGTTATTCACTCACAGTATGAGGGGTTTGTAGCCCCACAGTTAGCTGCAGTCTAACGTTATATTACATATATTTGCCTTGAGTAACATTAAGGACATATTTTTTTTTTTGTAGCCTTACAGTCTCCAGTCACACAGGGCCTGCCACTAACTTAACGTTGGACTGAGAAACTGTTTTGTTGACAGTCAATGTGCACATCAGGCTACAATACGGAAAGAAAAGTGGCTCATAATGTTCGCTAACTTACTTGTATTAGAGGCTTTACAAATAATGGACGTCCACTCTCGGGAGATGTACATTAGTGGTGCGGTTACCCAAAGTGACAGACCTAATTTTACCCTTATTTCTTTCCCAGAGTGCACCTAAAATAAGCCGGCATAACAGCACTTTTCAACCCAGGAAAAGGGTTTGAAAGACGGGGGAAAGTGGTGTAAATAGAGGCAGAGTGAACCCAGAGAGAAGGCTGTGCAGCACCTGACTTTTTAAGGCAGGAATAAGTGCTTGAAACGTTGGGAAAAGTGGTGTAAATAGAGGCAGAGTGAACCCAGAGAGCAGGCTGTGCAGCACCTGACTTTTCAACCCAGACCCAGGAAAGGTGGTGTAAATAGAGGCAGAGTGTACCCAGAGAGCAGGCTGTGCAGCACCTGACTTTTCAACCCAGACCCAGGAAAGGTGGTGTAAATAGAGGTAGAGTGAACCCAGAGTGAACCCAGTGAGCTTCACTTTACAACTCATGTGCTGCTCACTCACCACAAGTGATATTCTGTTAACACAGGTGTTGATGCATCTTATCATGGCCAATTGGCCAATTTGGCTGCTCCAAGAGCCCCAAAGGACGGACTAATGACCTCCAGCATGTCTCCCTCACATGGGCACCCAGGGGATTTCAGACCTCCATGAAATAGACTGGGAAAACCACCTCTCTGTGGCCGCTCACAGAGCCTCACAGGACGGCCTAATGACCTCCAGCAACAGTGGCACTTCCAAAACCTTGCACACCGTGAGTCCCTGGGCCCCCACAGTTAAGCACTTCCCCACGCACTAAACCAAGAGGTTCACACCCGCCAGAACCTCGTGACCCTGGTAACCCTAAAAGGGGGGTGGATTTTGTGGTGGTCTACCGTCCGCCCTTAAGCAACCAACTGCGGACTCCTGACTACCAGACACTCAGACACTTTTCAGAGTTTTAGATTACCAGGGGCATGCTTGTCTGGCAGTCATGCACATGGGGGGTTTGTCGGAGGCAGTGTGCTTAAGTATGGGTCCCCGGGCCCTCACGGTGCGCATGGACGTGCGAGCACTTTGACTTTAATTCCACCCAGGAATAGGTGTTTCAAACGTCGGTAAAAATGCTTGAAATGTGGGCAAAAGTGTTGTAAATAGAGGCAGAGTGTATCCAGAGAAATAGTGTGACACTTCCAGGGAACTTCAAAGCACTTTAGAACCCAGGAAAGCAGCTTGAGTCATAGGTACATGAATGTGTTAAAAGTTGATTAAACTGTTTTAATTCAATTAGATGTACATTTGACTGCATAAACCTCCGGTGTTATGGACATATTCATGTCAGTATGGACAGGAAACTGTCAATTTCGTCCAAATGTAAGTCATTAAATGTACAAGAAGATAAAAACAGCAGGTGGACAGCGTCTCAACGGTGCTGATGGAAAGCATCCATGTTGGTGCCCCTGGGAACCATACAGTGGCGTAAAATAGAGTGTTTACCCATAAACTGCTGAATCTGTTTAAATGAAGGCAGCAGAGTCACTGCTGTTAGCAGGGTCTGAGACTCCCACACACCCAGACACCCAGAGACCCAGAGCACATCACCTCGCTGTCTTACCCAGAGAACAGGGCTCTGATCAGGGCTGAACTCTTGTTAGAAACTGCTGAATCTGTTTAAATGCAGGCAGAAGAGTCACTGCTGTTAGCAGGGTCTGAGACACCCAGACACCCAGAGACCCAGACACCCAGGGCGCAGCACCTCGCTGTCTTACCCAGAGATCAGGGCTTTGATCAGGGCTAAACTCTTGTTAGAAACTGCTGAATCTGCCGATTGCACACCCACCCCATCGCGGGCACCTCTCATGCATAGCTTTGCTTATGAGTGCCCCGAAGAACCAGGTCGACATACTCATATCCGAGGCATCAATTCATGATACTCACCCATCAAATGAGTCACAAACTGACCCGTAACCGGACACCAGTATGTATGAACGGGGGGCTTGAGAAGAAAATAGAGGAGAGTTGATCCATACAGGCTTTAGAAGCAGCACGGGAATCAAAAAAAGCCAGCAGATTGCACCCCCCATCTCAGGCACCTTGCATGCATAACTTTGCTTATGAGTGCCTCGGAACCAGGCAGCACTCCAACAGGAAACAGGTTTTATGGTCCAATGAGGAAAGAGTAATAGAACCGGGGTAAAGCAAATAAAGGGTCCGACAATAGCGACTTGTGAGGCGACCAGAGAGTGTGTCATCTATCGGTCCTATCCTACAGGCAATGTGGTGGCCAGAACTGGGTCAAACTGAGCAAAAAGTTAAAAAAAATTCATCCGTCAAAAAATGCATGAAAATTAAAAGATATATCCAAAAATAGTGACTTGTAACCCGGGTAGAGTCCCCTGTCAACTCCCCTCTCAATCCTCCAGAGTCACAAAAGCCAGAGTTCACTTTTTTGAGAACCAGAGAAAAGGGGTGAAAATGAAAAAATGTATCCAAAAATAGTGACTTGTAACCCGGGTAGAGTCCCCTGTCAACTCTCCTTGCATTCCTCCAGAGTCACATTTGTCAGATTAAAGTTTTTTGAGAACCAGGCAAAAGGGGTGAAAATGAAAAAAAGTATCTGAAAATAGTGCCTCATAACGCGGGTAGAGTCCCCTGTCAACTCCCTTTACATTCCTCCAGAGGTACATTTGTCAGAGTAAACTTTTTGAGAACCAGGCTGGGGGGGTATTGAGGCACAAAATAAGGCTGACCCAGAGTGCATGGTGAGCGGATACTTCACCTGCGTGTTTGCAGACAGCCGTTTTTTTTCGGAGTTCTCCCAAAAACCGGGTTTCCGATTTCGTGCACACGGTAGTCCGAAATGTATGAATGAATTATTTTGACGGAGAAGGGGAAATTAAGCTCTGGACACTTTTCCACTTCTCCGTTGCAACTCACAACGGGGATGGGGAAAACACGTCGCGAAGCGCCAAAAGGGTTGAGCTTTTCAAAGCCCCATCTCCGTTGACAATTTTTTTAAACTTCATATTTGATTATTTTAAGATACAATTAACGTTTTCTGCGCATGGCAGGCCGCCGATGAGCACCCAAATTTTGCCTGAAACCTCCAGTATTTGTGGGCTAAGCCTAGTAAACTGACAAAATCACCCAGAAATGTCACTTTTCTAGCCCAAAAATATATAATACAAATACATTTAAATAGTAAAAGTTACTTGCTCCGAATTACCCAGAATTATATAGCCCCATGATAGTGATTAAAAATCATTTTCATGGAATAAGGTGTT
>NC_136902.1:92326674-92626674 GCF_949606895.1 Notothenia rossii | reverse complement strand
TCGACACAGGTTGCTTCTCTTCTCTTCACCATGACATGTCATAATGCCACATGTCAGATCTGCTGGTTTGCATAACATCAAACTGGTTCCAGCTCTTCCAGTCCGAGGAGAGTCTGACTTCCTTCCTCTCTCTCTTATCTTGTAGGTCCTTGCTTCAAAGGTAGAGATCGAGGAAGGCTTTTCTCAGGAGAGGATCAACGATCTGGATCAAATCGTAGCGGGCGAAGATTTATATCAGTGATTGTCAGTGTGGTACGATCCAGATCCAGATCCAGAGAAACACAGCAGGATGTTTAACCTCACTGTGATTCCCTTTAGGCAGAATTATTGCCTGTTTATGCTGTTACATTTCCTCTGACCTCTGACCTCTGACACTGTGACTCAGTGTCAGTTCACTCCTTTGAAAATGAGACTTTCTCTACATGTTGAGATGTCCTTCAACAAGTGGCTTAATACCAGAGGAGAGGCTTTCTATGGAAACTCAGATTGAAATTGGTTAAACAGAAAGTGCTTTGATTTTGATTTAATGTTTGAGGAATGGGAGGAAACAGAGAGTGAGGTATGTTGTAGGATTTGTTTAGATTAAGCATGTTTTAACACATGTAAATGTCTGTGTTAATGCTCTCACAGCTGCTTTGGTGAGGCTGTAAGAAAAGCTGGAATATTATGAATATGTAATTAGATTGGAAAGGTGAAAGCACTCGACTGCTGCTGTAACGAGAGGAAAAAGGGAGCTGCAAAGTTAGCAAAACACGTTGATTTGTTGTCATTTTTTAGCAAAATCAGCGATTAAATGTCAATTTTTTGCTAAGCTTTCAAAGACTTATTCCTGGGTAGAAAAGCCATGTGCATCACCCTGGATCTCTGCATATGTGCCTGTGAGTCTGAGACCCTGCTAACAGCAGTGACTCTGCTGTTTTCATCTTCTTGTACATTTCATGACTTAAAAGGGGACGAAATGGACAGTTTCCTGTCCATACTGACATGAAACTGTCCATAACACCGGATGTTTATGCAGTCAAACATACATTTGAATGAAAACAGTTTAATGCAGTTTTAACACTCATGTACCCACGATTCAAGCTGCTTTCCTGGGTTACAAAGTGCTGTGAAGCAGCCTGTTCTCTGGCTACAGTCTGGGTGCAAGAGCCATGTGCTGCAAGGATCTCTCTGGGTGCACTCTGTGAGTCTCACACCCTGCTTCTCCGGGGTGCTGAAGAGTCATTTTCAGGCTCCTCTCCACAGTTGTCCCCCTAAAAATGATTTGTAATCATTATCTTTGCATTTAAATGATTTATTTTATCATTAATATGGTTCCCTAACACAATGCACATAGTCCTGAGCTCACTGGGGTCTGGGGTCCTGCATCTGCATTAATCAGGCGTTTTAACACTTTTTTCCATGAAAATGATTTTTATTCACTATCATTGGGCTATATAAATCAAATTCCGGGTTACTCGGAGCACAATTGTAACTTTTACTATTCAAGTGTATTTGTATTATATATTTTTGGCCATGAGCCCCCACCCGTGGAAAGAAGAAAAAAGTGAAAAAAACGGTCAATTATATCTTAAAATAATCAAAAATGAAGTTTAAAAAAATTCTCGAAAAAACGACTGAGTACCAACGGAGAAGGGGCTCGAAAAAGAAACTCAAAGTCTGAGAGGGTGAGGAAGATGAAAACTGAACAAGAATCGACAACTCGACCCTCTGATCACTCCTTTCCTGTAAAATACAGGTCCAGCCCACACATATACTCCATGGTGCCACAGGCATTGCCCTTACAACTACAATAAGCATGCAAACGTTAATCTACAGCTCCGGTGATCCACTAGCACCGGAGTCTACCTGACGCAGCCATCCCCTACTGTAGCGTCACCTTGGATACGAGTCTAAACAACTCACAGACACACAGGCCAGGGCGCTGACAGGGCGCCCTTTGAGCGTCAGATCTGACGACGCTGATTGGCTAAAATTATGTTTCGGCGGAATAGTTTACAGATAGCAACAGTCAGCTTGTTGGCTGCAGCTGCTCTGGCTGAGGGCTCCTTTCTACCGCCCGGACGAGAGAGGGTAATGATACACGCTGTGGGCAGACAGGAAACATGTGACTTATTATAATCGTAAAACAATTTTAAACGACATTTTATTGTAGATTATACATGTTGCTGATACCAACTATATAATATTTACCTTGTTCTTTAAAAATAAAAATAAAAATAAAAAATATATATTTTTTGTAAATATATTTTTTTATTTATTTTTTATTTTTAATGACAATCAAACATGTGGGAAGAGGGGGGGCGGCGCCCCTAGCGCCCCTATGGGCCGGCCGCCACTGTGGATCGGGTAATCATTTCATAATTAACTCTGAAAGCAGAAGTCTGGGGCAAATCATTGCAAGTCTCTTCAGTGTGCATGTCACAAAATGATTTAAAAAGAAAAGCCACATTCTGGGAAAAAAGTCACAATCAAAAAACAGAAGTGACATTTAAAAAAAGGAAGTGACATTTAAAAAAAGGAAGTGTTTTCCTGTTTTGGTTTGAAAAGAGTTCACCCCCCGTCTTGTCTGTTGCTTCCTCTCTCTTGTGTTCCCTCCTGCCTGATTACCCGATTGCGTTCAGCTTGTTCCCCTGTGTTTTCGACTCCCTCCTCACCTGTGTCGTGTTTGTTTGATTAGTCCTGTGTACATTTAGGTTCTGCTTTTTCCGTTAGTCTTTGTGAGATTCTTAACGTTGTTGGAAGGGTTTATGTTCTGAGTGACTTTATGTTTTGTCTTGCCTTGCCTAGTTTTGACTTTGTTTGCCTGGCCTAGTTCTGGAAATAAAGGATTCCTGCTTTCAAACCTATTTTCTGCATTTGGGTCCTGCGTACCCTCCAGCCCTAACAGCTCTCTCTCGTCTCCTCTTCACACTACACTTTTCGCGGCACACGTACTTACAGCCAATCGGCTCTGAATTATGAGATGATGTTTTAGTAGGGTTGCCAGCAAATGACCCCACTTGTGATTATTTATTTGCCGCAAAAATTGAATACAAAAATACTCTGAGCAGGCGCAGTGTGGTTTTTACAGTAGGCCCTACACGTTCATTTTGACAGCAGAGAGAGGGGCTTGCCCCATATCGCTCAACACGGCTCAATAGGCACAGTGTAGACACTAATTAGAAGAACGCAGACTAAAACAGCAATGTGCAGACGAATCAGACGACTAAACATGATCTTAAAATATACTTTAAGATATTTATGTTTTACATATTTTTGAAATTGTTGTTTTAATTACTTTCTGCGGACTAGTGTCTGTCATTTCAGTTTCTTTTCTCCATGGGATTTTGGATTATTGCAGAAAATAATTTCTGTTGCAAATAAGTTTAGCATAGTTTCTGATAAACGTTTTGTTAGCGAATCATCTCCACATATTAACACCACTTTATGATTGCAGACCTTCACACCTGGGACACAACCTGCTCCAACCTCTCCCCTCTGGCATGGTTACTGAAAATAGTAACTAAGTACTGATACTCAAGTTCTGTCCTTTAGTACAAATTCAAGGTATCAGCTGTACACTTCTTCACTACATCTCAGAGGTCATTATTTCACTTTTTACCCGACTACATTTGTGTGACAGCTTTAGTTACTTTAAGATTACAGATGTTCTTCCCCCTCCTGTCCAGTGATAACCACGTATCTCCAGATGATTTTAAACGTTTACGATGAACTAGGATCCAGTATGTATTTATGTGATGAGGCAGCTCTCCTCCTTAAGCTATATTCCTTTAAAAAGCCTCTTGGATCAGCTTGAAAATGCACCGTCATAAAGCTGAAACAGGGCTGTTATTCTGAAAAACTCATGAAAAGTTGACTTTTTAAAGATACATGGTTATCACAGGACAAAGCTGCACACATATATTGATCTCATAGAATCTGCAGCAATGCATTTAACAAACCAAGAGTATGTAAAGGAGTTCAAATAATCTACACTATGCAATTTGTGCATTCATGCAGCAGTAATATTATTCCTCAAACACATATATATAATATGGAACAATATATTACACAGTTAACACTAGAGTACCCAAAACAACCTCACAAGTAAGGTTTTGAATGCAGGATGTTTATTGATTTGTTTTCACTTTGTGGTATTATAATTTTGAATTGCTTGTTTTTAGCTGCTTGTCTATTTTCTAACTTTCTTATACATGTTTTTGGAACTGTCTTACTGTGAGAGCAATTGAAAATAATCCCTGTTTGTACCTGTCCATGTGATGAGGCTGGTTATGAAACAAAGGGAGGAGCTACAGACAGGAAGGATGTTGAAAGTGGAAGTTGGAAGTCAGACTGCCAGACTCCATTTTACACTTCGACAGAGCAGGAGGAGAAAAACAGGGTGAGTGTTAACACCAGGATCTGCTTTTCAACACATTAATCCTTCACTCTGTTATACTGTATATCAGAAAATAATCTGTACATTAAAATATATTTATTTCCTGCAGTCGAAAGTGACATCTTCAAATGTTGTGAACTTTTTTATCCATTTCCTGGTTTCTGATTCATCGGAGTTACATAACATGTAACAGCCCAGCGCAGTCAACATGGAGAGCAGCCTGCCTGAAGTCTGACCCAAGTTTGTCATTATGATGGTGTGTGTGTGTGTGTGTGTGTGTGTGTGTGTGTGTGTGTGTGTGTGTGTGTGTGTGTGTGTGTGTGTGTGTGTGTGTGTGTGTGTGTGTGTGTGTGTGTGTGTGTGTGTGTGTGTGTGTGTGTGTGTGTGTGTGTGTGTGTGTGTGTGTGTGTGTGTGTGTGTGTGACTGGTTTATCTCTCAGACTGGAGAAGATGAGCGATTCCAAATCTCCAGTCCCCAGCTGTCTGTCTCTGAAGAGTGACCGGTCTGAAGAGGATCCTCCAGACTGCAGAGATGAACCTGGACCCTCAGACAGGAAGTAAGAGTCTGTTTCTGCTGTGACCTGACCTGGAGAGGATTCAGATTTTATATATAATCGTATAATCTAAACTGTTCGTTCATAATTACATGAGCGCAGTAGAGTACAGCCACTCTGTAGAATGAAGTACAGAAATGCAGTAGATTAGACTAAAGATTTGCAGTAAAGTACAAAAAGAAAGGCAGTAGAGAACTAAGTAAACTACTCCAGTAAAATAACACTCTCTCTCCACATGTAGAACCTCTGGTTAACCAAATCAAATACAAACATGTCAAACCTCACAAATGAATTGTAACAACAAGCCACCAATAAAACATTAAAGTTCAGTCAACAAGGACGAAGAGGACAGTTAACTATATTTTAGGATATTTCAATATGCTATTATATTATCAATGTATCAGTGTTATGACATGTTCTCAAAATGACAATAATACTTGGAACAATATAAATCTTCCAACAAATGAGTTGACTACCTCAGCATCTTTTGAAGAGGTTTATTAATAATAGTGATAACCTGGTGAGCTGGTTGTGTTTAGCATTAGCAGATGTAACTGGTTACATGTAGAGTCAATACAAAGACACACATGTGTACCTGGCAACACGAATGAAGTAAAGAAGCAACATTAATATCCCCCATGTATTCACACAACTTGAAAAGTTACAACTTGAGTGTAAAGTTTGTGACGCTCTGATACAAAAACAGTGTTGAGATTCTGCTCCTGTCGTCACTGACATGCTGAGATAAATCAGAAGAGGGAACATCAGCAGCCAGAGCTCTACAGCACCTCATATTAAATCAGGGTTATTCATGTACCTGTATAAACCAGAGACTGTCTGTGGTGGTAACAATATAATAGCTGCTGTTCTAATGACTGGATGGAGTTATTTTGAGTGTTGATGGAGCAGCTACAATGTTAGCCTAGCTTCAATGAAACCAATCGCATTCAGAAAACAAACATTTGAAAGTGTTTTGCTCGTTGTGTTGCAGACAGACCTGACGAAGCATTAACTCAAATCACTATCATTACGTTGTTATCTTGGTATCCTTTCCATTTGTTTATTGAAATGTATTCACAGCAAATTCAATGTAAATTGGGTTCAAAGTGCTGCAGTGTTCCAGATGAATTCAGCTGATGTTATGAATCCAGACACAAAGCTGTGTGGTTTCCTAATGATATGAAGAACTAACCTCTATCTACCTTACCAGGATGAACAATCATCTAGAGATACAGACTTTATTTTAAATATGAAAGTAGAATTTGCCACCTTGTTGTACCTTTGGTGAGAATCAGCTCCTCTAATGTAAAGTGCTGTAAAGGATGTGTTCATCTCCACAGAGGGAAGAGGAAGAGTCCTGTTCCTGTGGAGCAGCAGCTGTCCAGCTGTGCTCTGTGTCAGGACATCCTGAAGGATCCAGTCTCTACCAGCTGTGGACACTGGTTCTGCAGACAGTGCATCGCCTCATACTGGGAGCAGCTTCCTCCATCAGGAGACTCCTGCTGTCCTCAGTGTGGAGAAAGATGGAGCATTTTACAAAGTAAGAGGCCTAACACGTGCAGCCTCTTTCCCGCTGTGTGGGTGCTGGGTGTCTGCTCTTCTATAGAAACACTGTATCATCTGATCCCTTCTTCAAGGCTTTGCTTTTAAATTGTGTACACAAATATTTCACGTGGGACAGCAGTGTTTCCCTAAAAAACGCTTTCTGTCTTACTCAGACATTACTACATTAGCCCAGCACTTATATAACATTTACGTATGAGAGTATAAATATCTGGCAGCTAGTATTTGTGGTTCCTTCTGGAGTCTCCATGTCCAGGATGTTTTGTGTTGTAAAGTATAGACATTCAAATGTTTTATAAAAATCATGTCATTTAAAACCCTGACTGTTCAGATTCTCAAAAGCATTTTCCTGATTCTCTCCTGTTTCCTTCTCTTCCAGCAGATAGTGGTCTGCAGGAGGTTTTAGATGAACATAGGCTCAGTCTGAGGAAGAGATGTGATCGTGTGACTGAAGGAACTGATCAAAGTGAAACCCTCCTCAACAGCATCTTCACTGAGCTCTACATCACACAAGGCCAGAGTGAAGAGGTTAATACCCAACATGAGGTGAGGCAGCTGGAGACAGCTTCCAAGAAAGAGACCTTCCATGACACTCCAATCAAGTGCCAGGACATCTTTAAAGCCTCACCTGACCAACAGACTCTCATCAGAGCGGTCCTGACCAACGGAGTCGCTGGAGTTGGAAAAACCTTCTCAGTGCAGAAGTTCACTCTGGACTGGGCCGAGGGTTTGGGAAACCAAGATGTCAGTCTGGTGATCCCGCTCTCCTTCAGGGAGCTGAACCTGATCAAAGGTGAGCAGTACAGTCTTCTCAGGCTGCTCCATGTTTTCCATCCAACCTTACAGAAGCTCACAGCAGAGCAGCTGGCTGTCTGCAAAGTGCTGCTCATCTTTGACGGCCTGGATGAAAGCAGACATTCTCTGGACTTCAGAAACAATGAGGTTGTGTCTGATGTCTCTCAGCAGTCCTCAGTCAACGTGCTGCTGACAAACCTCATCAGGGGGAAGCTGCTTCCCTCAGCTCTCGTCTGGATAACTTCCAGACCTGCAGCGGCCAATCAGATCCCTCCTGAGTGTGTGGATAGGGTGACAGAAGTACGAGGCTTCACTGACGCCCAGAAGGAGGAGTACTTCAGGAGGAGATGGAGTGATGAAGACCTGTCCAGCAGAATCATCTCTCACATCAAGAGCTCCAGGAGCCTCCACATCATGTGTCTGATCCCAGTCTTCTGCTGGATCACTGCTGCAGTTCTGGACCACATGTTGACTACAGACCAGAGAGGAGAGCTGCCCCAGACCCTCACTGACATGTACTCACACTTCCTGCTGGTCCAGACCAAGAGGAAGAAGCAGAAGTATGAAGAGGGACATGGGACGAGTCCACAGCAGCTGACGGAGGCTGACAGGGAGCTTCTTCTGAAGCTGGGGAGGCTGGCGTTTGAACATCTGGAGAAAGGAGACATCATGTTCTACCAAGAAGATCTGCAGCGCTGTGGTCTGGATGTCACCGAGGCCTTGGTGCACTCAGGAGTTTGTACAGAGATCTTCAAAAGAGAGAGTGTGATCTTCCAGAAAACAGTCTACTGCTTTGTTCATCTGAGCATTCAGGAGTTTCTGGCTGCAGTCTACATGTTCCACTGTTACACCAACAGAGACACAGAGGTACTGAAGGACTTCCTGCAGATAGGCTGGATTTACCCATCCCTGGATGTCTTCCTGAAGGGAGCCATGGAGAAATCCCTCAGAAGTGAAAATGGCCACCTGGACCTGTTTGTCCGCTTTCTCCACGGCCTCTCTCTGGAGTCCAACCAGAGACTCTTAAGAGGCCTGCTGGGTCGCACAGACAACCGTCCAAAGATCATCCAGAGACTGTTAGGAGGTCTGCTGGGTCGCACAGACAACCGTCCAGAAATCATCCAGAGAGCCATCAATAACCTGAAGGAGATGAGAAGTTATAAAATCTCTCCTGACAGGAGCATCAACATCTTCCACTGTCTGACAGAGATGAAGGACCTCTCAGTAAATCAGGAGATCACAGAGTTCTTGAAGTCAGGGAACAGATCAGAGAAACTCTCTGTGATCCACTGCTCTGCTCTGGCCTACATGCTGCAGATGTCAGAGGAGGTTCTGGATGAGTTGGACCTGAAGAAGTACCACACATCAGAGGAGGGACGACGGAGACTGCTTCCAGCTGTGAGGAACTGCAGGAAGGCTGAGTAAGTCCAGATGTGATTAACTTTATAAATTGATGTGGATCAGAAGTTTATTTCTTCAAATAAACATTATAAAATGTTTGATCTTAAATACTTTGAGAGCAAAATGAAATGATCCAGTTATTCTATTTATATATTGTGACATTTTAACATTTTTTTCTTTTCTTCACATTATTTTGAGTGATGGAGGCGACATGTCAAACACATGAAGGACTTTAGAGGTTTTCTCAGAGCAGCATGTGATCACAACATACAGCAGTATTTCCAGTTATCGGTGAAAGCAGTTATTAATATATCATTGCAGTTTCTTAAACATGAAATCAGATCTGTGTTTACCACAATGCTTAAGAGTTTAAAATAATGTCTGACAGGCTGACAATGAATAAAGAAAACTCTATTATTAAATTAAATCGACATAATATGTTAAAACTTGTTCCATTTCAAATTCAGTAAGTTAAATAAATGTTTCCTCTGTTTTTATACGAACACAAGTTGTGATATATGTGTCATTATAGACTTACTGGCTGTGGACTCTCAGAGACTGAATGTGTAGTCGTTGCCTCAGCTCTGAAGTCTGACCCCTCCCATCTGAGAGATCTGGACCTGAGTCACAACGATCTGCAGGACTCAGGAGTGGAGCTGCTGAGTTCTGGACTAAAGAGTCCAAACTGCAGACTGGAGGGTCTCAGGTCAGTTCACTGACTGCAGTTCATACAGATCTGTTTGTGTTTATGATTTTCAGAATTTGCCTGAAGACATTTTAATGCTTTTATTTGTTTCTGTATTTCCAAATGGAAATGGAATCCAAACTTTAAGAATAACAAAGATCAGAGAAGGTGAATGTGTGAGGGAGAGTGTTTGAGCTTCCACAGACTCACTCTGTGCTCCATGAGTCAGTGGAGATGCTGTCAGTACTGATGAGCTGTGAGGGAGATGAAAGAGTTGTTAAACATCTGATGAGAGAAACTGCTGCAGAGAGTTCCAGATGATCAGGGATTTGTTTCTACATCATTGCTGACGTTAAAACATTGTTCAGCTCTGATCAGATTATTAAACATTGAGTTATTTCAAACAGGAACATTGTTTTCTAAAGTTACATCATATTTTCTTTATTCAGACTGAGGAGCTGCAGTTTGTCAGAGATCAGCTTTTAAACAGCTGAAATTAATCTTGTATTCTCCATCATGATTTTAACAAATGATATAAAATACAATAATGAAATAGTTATATTAAAACGATCCAACACTAACAAGTATGTTCAGTTGTTGCTGTTTTCAACATGTTCCTGAAGCTACATGATGCTGATACTGACTGAATAGTTCACTCTGAAGATGCTGTGATTTGATGACTCCACTGTTCCTAAAATACATATTCTGGAGGTTTTTCTTCACATTTAAAATTCATCCTGAATTGTGATCTTTGTAAACGTTGTGATCTTGAGTTGAATCAGTTTCTGTGGTTTGTATTTGTCTGGCTGCACATCATGAGTTAGTGTAGATGGAGCAGAGTTTCAGATGTGAAGTCTCCTCGTTTTATTGAAGTAGAAGCACGTTGTCTTTAATATGAATGAGAGCTCTTTCCCTCTTTCTGTATCTTACAGTTTTTAACCTGTTTGGAGTTTCCACTTTCTGACCTTCTTCAGCTCTGAGCAGATTATTAAACCTGGAGTTATTTCAAACAGGAACATTGTTTTCTAAAGTTACATCATGTGTTCTTTATTCAGACTGAGGAGCTGCAGTTTGTCAGAGATCAGCTGTGCTGCTCTGGCCTCAGCTCTGAAGTCCAACATCCATCTGAGAGATCTGGACCTGAGTCTCAACGTTCTGCAGGATTCAGGAGTGGAGCTGCTGAGAGATCTTCTGGAGAGTCCAGACTGCAGACTGGAGACTCTCAGGTCAGTTCACTGACTCTCTGTTACTGCTGGAGATCTCATGTGTTTCATTAACAGTTGAACCTAATGCTTGAACAACCATACATGTGTGTATGTCGTTGTGAGGGTTTTCCTGCTCACCCAGTTAAAAAGGACAGAAGGAGAGGAAGGCTTGCCTAAAAGAAAGCTTTACTGACTGGCCACAGCTTGGAAACAATACATCCATACTTTAGCAAACAGACAGAACACTGCTGCCAGTGACAGGCTTTCTTGGGGCAAGTCCTTCTGCCCCCAGGACCCAGACCAAGAGACAAGAACCAGGTTACTGACATGCTTTACTGTTCACCTGGTTACCTGATCCTTGTCCAGCTGTCTGGAGCCAGCCCCATCCCTCCAGCAGCCGGCGCTCTAACCACACCCCACTGCCACAGTCGCTTTGTTCATATTCTTATTTTTCTTGTACTACATTTAGTCTGCAGTCATAAAAGTTGACTGTTTCTTCAATTGTATATGTTAGATATCCACTGCTAGTTGTTCAAGTAAATGTATGTTGTCTTTAGTAAATGGTCACATCTGAATAAAGAAGTTCATCTGAACTAATATTAGTTTTACATTGATCTCTGAAGCATACATGTTTTTCTTGCTTCCCATTGATTTCAATGTTTTCACAGATAATGAACAGAAGGCTGATATTATGATGATCCACAATAACAGAAAGACAGTCACTGTAATTCAGGGAAAAGCTCATTGGTTAGGAAACAGGAATGTTGAGCTACACTTAATATACCTGAACATCTGATTGGATTATAAACTGATTTCTATCCTCATCATGTGTTCTCTTTATTCAGACTGAGGAGCTGCAGTTTGTCAGAGATCAGCTGTTCTGCTCTGGCCTCAGCTCTGAAGTCCAACATCCATCTGAGAGATCTGGACCTGAGTCAGAACGCTCTGAAGGATTCAGGAGTGGAGCTGCTGAGAGATCTTCTGGAGAGTCCAGACTGCAGACTGGAGACTCTCAGGTCAGTTCTCCATCTTGAACTTGTGTGCTGAGATGAATATGTGAGAGTTGTGTTGACTCTGAGCTGCAGACATCAGGCTGATATCACTCTGATCCTCACTGAGCCTCTTAATGCTAGAGTTGCATAATGCAATGTTCATCTTTACATTTAAATATAACAACAAAAAACCTTCACTGCAGAATTCACTCTGAACCTTTTAAACAGCTGAAATTCATCTTGTATTCTCCATCATGATTTTAACAAATGATATCAAATACAATAATGAAATAGTTATATTAAAACGATCCAACACTAACAAGTATGTTCAGTGGTTGCTGTTTCCAACATGTTCCTGAAGCTACATGATGCTGATACTGACTGAATAGTTCACTCTGAAGATGCTGTGATTTGATGACTCCACTGTTCCTAAAATACATATTCTGGAGGTTTTTCTTCACATTTAAAATTCATCCTGAATTGTGATCTTTGTAAACGTTGGGATCTTGAGTTGAATGTATTATCTCTTCGATTTACACACGGCATCTATTGCACGTCTGTCCGTCCTGGGAGAGGGATCCCTCCTCTGTTGCTCTCCCTGAGGTTTGTCCCATTTTTTTCCCCTTTAAACTGTGGGTTTCTCTGGAAGTGTTTCCTTGTACGATGAGAGGGTCTAAGGACAGAGGATGTCGTTTTTCTCATCCTGATATTCTGAACAATCTGTGCTGTTGTATTTGCTGTAAAGTGTCTCTACTGTAGGCTATTTTTATTATATGTACAGCACTTTGGCTCGACCAAAAATCGTTTATAAATGTGCTATATTGGGCCGTTGGGCCGAGAGGAACAGTTGGGCCGAGAGGAACAAGATGGCAGCCTGAGCTGAGAGCTCCGCACAACCTCAGTGATTCATTTGAGTTTTTCACCTCCACTCAGAGAAAAAGCTTAACATCTTTATTGACTATAGTTAAGAGTTGACATCTAAGGAAAGACTCTTGCTACAAAAAGAAAGAAAAAGAAGGAAGGATGCCAAGAAGAAGCCCATGAGGCAACCAAGACCTACCAGAACCAGAGGATGAGTCTCAAGAGGATGATAGAAATCCTTCGTTTGCTGAGATAATGTCCGAGTTAAAATCTCAACGTTCTGAAATAATTAATCGTCTCGATGGAATTGATAATCGTTTGGAGATTGTGACTAGTCAAGTCTCAACAATGAAAGAAGCACTAGCTACAACAAACCAGGCCCTTGAGAATCAACTTCAGCGTATGGATGAAGCTGAACAAAGAATTTCGACATTAGAAGACACCTTACAAACTACAGCACGGGACCTTCACAGAGCCGAAAAGTTGATAAAGACGCTGGAATCTAAGACGGATGATCTCGAAAATAGAGGGAGACGTAAAAACCTTGTTTTACTAGGGCTCCCAGAGAAGTCAGAAGGCAGCCAATTACTACTTCAATATATTCAACAGAAACTATCTTCCTGGCTCAAACTCTCCCTCGATCAGAATCTAGAGTTGGAGCGGGTTCACCGCTCTCTACGACCATATCCCGAACCAGGGAAGTCTCCAAGACCAATTATGATCCGCTTTCTACGAGTCAGAGATAAAGAAGTGATACTGCAGTCTGCGAAGAAAATGTCAATCTACGAGGGTAATACTAAACTCACCATTCGCCAGGATCTGTCTGCAGGTGGCTCCAGTCCTACCTCTCCGACAGATCCCACTTCATCTCCCTCAACAATCACTCCTCTACCACAGCTTCAGTCACCCAAGGTGTTCCCCAAGGTTCAGTACTCGGCCCCCTCCTCTTCATCATCTACATCCTCCCCCTTGGTCAGATTCTCCGCCATCACAACCTGGACTTTCACTGCTATGCTGACGACATACAGATCTACCTCAGCACCAAATCCCCCCACAACCTCTCACACACATCGAATCCTGTCTGACTGCAATAAAATCCTGGATGCAACACAACTTCCTCAAACTCAACAGCAATAAAACTGAACTCCTCCTCATCGGCTCCAAATCCACCCTCAGCAAAACCCCCAACCTGACACTCACCATCGATGGCACCCCTGTTTCCCCCTCCACCCAGGCACGCAACCTTGGCGTGATATTCGACCCCACCCTCTCCCTCGACCCCCACATCCGCCAAGTTGTAAAAACCTCATTTTTCCACCTCCGCAATATCGCCAAACTCCGTCCCTCTCTCACCCGCCCCGCAGCTGAGCGACTCATTCACGCCTTCATCTCCTCCCGCCTAAACTATTGCAACTCACTCCTCTTCGGCATCAGCACAACATCCCTCAACAGACTCCAGCGTGTCCAGAACGCAGCCGCCAGACTCCTCACCCACACCAAATCATGGCATCACATCACCCCGGTCCTCAAAGAACTCCACTGGCTTCCCGTCTCACACCGCATTCACTACAAACTCCTGGTCCTCACCTATAAAGCCCTCCACCATCTGCCCCCCCCCCCCCCTACCTCACTGACCTCCTCATCCTCTACCAACCACCCCAGTCCCTCAGATCCACCTCAGCCGGTTTGCTCTCAATCCCCAAGGCCAAACTCCGGAGCTTCGGGGACAGAGCCTTCTCTGTGGCAGCCCGAAGCTCTGGAACTCCCTCCCCCAAGACCTCCGTGAGTCTGATTCCCTCACCCTGTTCCAGTCCCGTCTCAAAACCCACCTCTTCAACTCTGCTTATCCTTAAACCCGCCCCTCCCCCCTCTGAACCAACATCCTCCTGACTGCTTTTCTGTTTTTGTTTTGTTTTTCTTTTTCTTTTTGTTCTTGTTTTGTTTGTCGACCTGACTCATAATGTAAAGCGTATTTGGGTCTAGAAAAGCGCTATATAAATCCCATTTATTATTATTATTATTAGAGGTACCCCGAAAGTGCAAGGAGTTCGATCTGGTGATCAAAGTATTCCTCGAAAAAGGCATGTTCAGAGGGTTTGCTTATCCTCAATATATTGTTTGACATGTAAATGATCGAATGGAACATACCATGATGACATTTGGGATGCGGATTTCTATATACCCGTCCCCCGTTAAGGAGGAGAATTAGGAAGACATTTATTTATTTTCAATGGGAACTGAGGATGGGAGCTCCAAGTTGCCAACACAAAGAGGACATTTCGTTAGATCTGAGATGCACATTTCTCTGACGCTTGTTTCTCTCTGGGCTACAATCAATTGGGTAGATGAATTGCCAGGGTTAGAAGACCCTGGTTTGGGTGGGATGTTATATTGTTTTATTTTTGTGTTTTGCGTTTGTGTTACATTAGTTTTAATGGTAAATAATAAAAGCAGTGACAATCCCTTTTGTGTATGGGGCCAAAATATACAACGTATTAAATATAATCCCACAGACATGCAGCAGTCAGCATGCAAAACATGAATTATATTATTGGAAAATTAAAGGCTTGGGAAATCCCATAAAACGGAATAAAGTACTAACTATTCTTAAAAAAGACAAAGCTGATGTGGTGTTCTTACAAGAAACCTTTCTCTCAGATACTGAACATCTTAAATTGAAAAGAGATTGGATAGGTCAGGTGTATTTCTCATCATATAAAACCCATAGTAGAGGGACAGCTATTGTGATAAACAAAACTTGCCCATTTGAATTAGAAAAATGTGTTACGGACCCAAATGGTCGGTTTGTTTTGGTTGTTGGTACTATTTTTGGAACCCCAATCAACTTTTTAAATATCTATGCTCCCAATATAGATGAACCAATGTTCATGTCTGACATGGTGCTGCTCTTCAATGAAAATAGTAAAGGATTAGGACTGATGGGCGGCGACTTTAACTGCACTCTTAACCCTACATTAGATCAATCTAACCAGTCCAAGAGCCACCATCTTAAATCCTCAAAGGTCCTTCAGGGGCTTTTTGCAGAATGTGGCCTTATTGACGTATGGCGTCAATTAAATCAAGATGTCAAAGATTACACTTTCTTTTCAAATGTCCACAACTCTTATTCTAGAATAGATTATTTTTGTATTCCCTCAAAATACATGCATAGGGTAAAAGAATGTAAAATTGATTCCATTAATATTTCAGATCATGTAGGAGTTCATTTAACTATTCACTTGGAGAGTGGAGAATTTGTATCCAGGCGCTGGAAATTTGATAACTCCTTACTTAGAGACGAAAAATTAAAATAAAAAATGCGAATGTGGATAAGGTACTATATAAAAGAAAACAATAACCCCTCTATAGATCCGAATATTATTTTGGAAGCTGCGAAAGCTACTTTAAGAGGACTTATTATCTCATACACATCTTTTAAAAAAACGTGAAAAAATTAGGCTCAGACAAGAACTTGAAAGAGAAGTAAACAGATGTGAAGTACTTCATAAATCTCCATCAACAGATGAAAACTGGAAACAATTAAACAAAGCCAGAGCTAAATTAAATATTGACTTAACAAATGAAATCATAACACAAATGAATCTTATCAGACAAAATAATTATGAATTCGGCAATAAACCAAGTAAACTACTTGCCTATCAATTAAAGAAGGAGCAAGCAGAAAGGGCTATAAAGGCAATTCGGCTGAAAGACAACAAGATAACCTTCCACCCAAAACAGATTAACCAGACTTTTTATGAATTTTATAACAAATTATACAAATCTCAATCTGATTACTCACAAGATGAACTGGACAATTAGCTCCATAACATTAATTTACATACATTATCTGATTTAGTCCAAGAGTCTCTAAACTCATCAATTACAGAAGTAGAAGTTTTGGCTGCAATTAAATCTATGCCTATAAATAAAAGCCCAGGGCCAGATGGCTTCTGACTGAACTTCAACCTATACTTATGTCAATGCTTAACAACTTCTCTCACAAAAGAACACTTCCTCAATCAATGAATCTTGCATATATTACTGTACTACATAAAGAAGGGAAAGACCCCTTGAATTGTTCTTCATTTAGGCCTACAGATGTAGCACTTCATTTCAGACTCCAGCTTACAGCTTCCTGCCTACGACCTGCCAAAGACCAGTATAGAGGAATTTTAAGCCCTCGCACTATTTTCCAAGAGGGCGTTGCCAGATTTTCAATTTCAGGTTTTAACCAGGAGATGGCGCTTCATTCACAAATACAGAAAGACAAGTTTCATGGACTTTCAGTTGAGTGTTGAAGAGCATTTGAACACATCAATATTTTAGATCAACTAAAGTATATCTAATCTTGTAATTCAATAATATATAGTATTTATATATTAAATAATCATAATTATTATGTAAATGTTTACATTACACTTCTTTATTTGTTATGCTCATACTTTAACCTTTACAATCGTTTGCTTTAATATGCAGTATATTTTTTGTATATTTTTGTGTTTGCTTCCTCCTGCTCCCTTTCGGACACATACTGTATGATTTATTATTATTATTATTATTTATCTCAAAGTCAGCCTTCAGGGGATCTCCCGCTCCCCTCCATTTCGAAAAGTGTCTGTGGCTGAATGGCCAGCGATTAGGTGTGGCGCATTTGTCATAGGTGATCAGAGCTAACTGCCTGCCGTCAGATTTAATTTAAAAAACAGATCTGATTTTAAGACTATTTCTGCGCTCATAAAGAATGATAAGAATAAGAATAATGCGTATTGAACTGGTTTCATTAATTAGCAAGTTTATTTCACTAGAACCGCCAATCGGGTCAATTTGTGTGATGTGTGTTGTGTGTGTGCAATGTAACTCTTTTTCAATAAAATATTAAAGTCTCCCAGTCCGTGACTTTTCCTGAAAGTGTGTTATGTAGCAACCTATGTTGTTAAAAACTGCATTCTAATAGCGGGATTTGACGGGTTTAGGTTGGCCTATACAAAAACCTCTGGCGGTTCTAGTGTTAAGGTAATTAAGTACAGTAGAAGCCTTTTTTTATCAGTAACGAATTTAGCAGTTGAACATAAAAGTCAACTAACTGAGGGTCACTTGCAATGACAGTGTTGTGTCTAACTGTAAGCTTGTCACTCAGAGTAACCTACCGTTAATTTAGCTGCTGGAGAAGAAAGATCAGGGGGGGAGGGGGGGAGAGAGCTGTGGTTGATGGGCCATTAGTTGTGTAAATACACAGCTGAGAGCTGCCGTTTCATTCAGACTGTTTAAAAAACTGTAACAACGGACTATTTTTCTTAGCGGATGCATGTCAATTTAAATCAATACATACAACTATTTTTTAAATCAATACATACAACTATTCAATAAAATACATTTTCTAAATCCATAAAAGCATTTCAATTAATATTGGGAGTCATGTCGTTACTTTGTTGAGAATTTGGCCGTGTAATAAGCAGGATAATTTGCAGCGACTTGTTCCTTATGGGGAAAATAACACCCGTCATGTGTGTGTGTAGAGGTGTGTGTGGTTAAAACACTTTCATGAAGTGAAGGAATGTCCTTCTATAAAACAGCTGTGGGCAGCAGTGAGTGACACGGACATGAATTCATAGATCAAGGCGGACTGGTGCACACACTCTCCTGTCCTGCCAGGCGACACGCCCGTTCTAAGCCGTGTCCCTCACTCCTCACATCCCAAGCATCCCCAAAAAGTGTATTATGTTGTTACATCGTTTCAGATGTTATGTTTCAGTTGTGCTCTGTCTATGTTCAGTGATGCAAACTTGTCACCTTTCGGCGAAATTCGCCGTTTTGAATCCAAAATAAGTCGTTTGTGTGATTCATGTAGATCTGCAATACAAATATTTTTGGGGTATGGGGGGGGCTGGGACCCGGAGTAATCTGCGGCCGTGAGCTGTTATGTGCCATCATGACATGCATGGTGTTCTTTTTCATATATTATAATGAAGTACGAGCTGTGTGCTCGAGTCTTCCTGCCTGTCGGCTCTGCTCATGGATGTATAATAAGGCTCTGCTGCTCCGAGATGATGGTCTAGCTTCAGCAGCTACATTACCTACGGGTGCGTTTGTTAATATTAACTGTGCGTCCGGAGTCACTGTGGCACAGACTGGACCGCTGGTGAACAGCTGTTAGAACGGGCTGTTCAGGTGTTCAGAGCAGAGCTCCCTGTCGGAGCGGCAGAGCGTGATGTGAACTGAAAAGTTTTTCTGTGGCAATATTATTTAAGGAATTGTTGAGCTAGCTAGCTAGCATACATTGTCACTATCTGCTAACGTTAGCTTTAGCCTTCTATTTCTAATAGTTTTTTTCATAGGCTATAAACAGAGGTGGTATAAGTATATATATTGTACTTGAGTAAAAGTAGAAGTACTCAGATCTTGTACTTGAGTAAAAGTAGAAGTACTCAGGTCTTGTACTTGAGTAAAAGTAAAGTACTAAAATCTTGTACTTGAGTAAAAGTAGAAGCACTCAGGTCTTGTACTTGAGTAAAAGTAGAAGTACTCAGATCGTGTACTTGAGTAAAAGTAGAAGTACTCAGATCTTGTTCTTGAGTAAAAGTAGAAGCACACAGATCTTGTACTTGAGTAAAAGTAGAAGTACTCAGATCTTGTACTGGAGTAAAAGTAGAAGTACTCAGATCTTGTACTTGAGTTAAAGTAGAAGTACCAGAGTGTAGGAATACTCTGTTACAGTAAAAGTCCTGTATTCAAAATGTTCCTCAAGTAAAAGTAGAAAAGTATTATCATCAATATATAGTGAAAGTAGCGACAGTAAAAGTAGTCATTGTGCAGATTGGTCCATTTCAGAATAATAGATATGATATGTATTATAATGATTGATCATGAAAGTGTTCTCAAAGCTGGTAAAGGTGCAGCTAGTTTGAATGACTTTGTATACTGCAGGGTAGCTGGTGGATTTACTCCAGGTGGAACTAAAGTCTGATTTAACACTTGATTATATTTCACATCATTCATCCACATCTGTGAAGTAACTAAAGGTATTAAATACATGTAGTGGAGTCAAAGTACACCATGTACCTCTGAACTGTAGTGGAGTAGAAGAACAAAGTAGCAAAACATTGAAATACTTAAATAAAGTACAAGTATCTCAAAATTGTGCCCAAGTATAGTGCTTGTTGAGTTTATGAACTTAGTTACTTTACACCAGTGGCTATAAAGATAAAAAGACTTAAGCCTTGCACAGAGGCCTGAAAATACATTTTCAAAATGCTCAATAGTGCTGCCAAAATTATAAACTGACTGCTCCACAATTTAAAATAAATGCTTTTATATATGTCTATTATGTGACTCTTTGGCGTTTCTGTTATTATTAACACTGCTGCTTTAGTTGTTCTGCTAAAATCCTTTGTCATTCCGTGGGGTGGGGGGGCCGGGGGCTCGGATCCTTGTCACCTTTTTCATACCTGATGAGTTTGCATCCCTGTATGTTAAAAAGCCAGTCACCTTAATTCATGTAATAAAAACATCTCAGGTCAGTAACACTCAAAGCTAAATGTGCAATACCATGTTCAGCTATGTTACTATTTATAATGTTATTGTTGTTACATCAGAAGATGTACATATTGAAATGATTTCTTAACTTACAGTAGGCTATTTTTTACAAAGTGTGTTGGAAGGATTTATTAAATTACAATGAATATTGTCATTGTTGAAGGCTTTTAGAGAAGGGTGAACTATAAGCCTGAATTACATAACATTTTATACCTAAAAACATAAAAGCCACAATAAAATAAATCACAATTATTGTAGTTATTTTTACCTCCCGTATTGCTTTCAACCCACCAGCTTTTATGGTGTTACGTCACTAACTGTAAACTTGTCACATACAGTCTATGGTCACTCAGAGTAACCTACTGTTAATCTAGCTGCTGGAGAAGAAAGATCAGGGAGGGAGGGGGGGAGAGAGCTGTGGTTGATGGGCCATTAGCTGTGTAAATACACAGCTGAGAGCTGCCGTTTCATTCAGACTGTTTAAAAAACTGTAACAACGGACTATTTTTCTTAGCGGATGCATGTCAATTTAAATCAATATATACAACTATTTTTTAAATCAATAAAAACATTTTCTAAATCCATAAAAGCATTTCAATTAATATTGGGAGTCATGTCGTTACTTTGTTGAGAATGTGGCCGTGTAATAAGCGGGATAATTTGCAGCGACTTGTTCTTTTTGGGGAAAATAACACCCTTCATCCAGATGAGGATCCCTCCACTACACTTTGGGATCCTGATCTGCCGACGAAGCTCCATTAAAATATACATATTTTTGGTGAATTACTGAGTTTAGGCACGTTAATAACGTTTTAATGAAGTTGAATACAGTATATTCATATGTGTCAGTGATTTCATGTCAATCCGGCGAACATAAACATAAATGATCGTGGTGAAGATGATGATTAAATTAGGATTAAAAATCGAGAGCCGGGCTGCATTTCCTCCCGTTCGTTTTTTTCGAATAACAAAATTATTTTGTTAAATAACAACGTGTTGATGTTTTGTAAATGATTACATGTCTCTTATTTAGCACAGTAGTATGATATACGTGACATACGGATCTTAACAAAGTTCCGCTGTACATCCAGCATACTGTATCTGACTTTATTTCACATGAGCTCCAGTGTGGAACCCCACTGCACCCCCTGGTGGATCAATGATCCATTGCAGCTGGCTTCATTATAATTACATTTATCTATCACAGGGGCGGTCTCAAGTCAAGCTGGAGGTTTTCCCTTGAGCGAGGGAGTACCAATCACGGCCCTCGCGTTTCAAACTGTCTGAAATGAATCGCTACATCTGTATAAGCCTCTTGGATCATGATTATAAGATTATCACCAAATTATTAGCAAAACGACTGGAAATTATTTTACCTAAAATAATTAGTCCTGATCAAACAGGTTTTGTCAAGGGCAGATATTCTTCTGATAATATAAGGAGACTTTTGAATATTGTAAACCATTTGGACACCTGTCAGAAGCCATCTCTGCTTCTTTCTTTAGATGCAGAGAAGGCTTTTGACAGGGTTGAGTGGAATTGTCTTTCTTCTATCTTGAACAGATTAAATATGGGCTCTCGGTTCATAGAGTGGGTCAAATCAATTTATAAAAATCCTAAAGCAGCGGTTATCACTAACTGCAGTTCTTCAGATTTGTTTTAACTAACAAGGGGGACAAGACAGGGGTGTCCACTGTCACCTTTGCTTTTTGCAATTGTAATTGAACCACTGGCGTCATGTGTGCGAGACAACATAAGTATTAAAGGAGTGAAGATTAACGATGAACACAACATTTCTCTGTATGCTGACGATATCATTCTTTACTTAAAGGCCATGTAATGCATCTAACACAGGTGTTTTTTAACATGTAGTTTAGATATCACCAGAATAAAAATAAATAAAAATGTTTAAAGTTTGGTCATAATTAAATGACATATACGTTAAAAACCGATGTTGGTTCCGAAGTTTGCCGAGTACGCCCCCGATCACTCCCGAACAAGCGGTGACGTCACACGTGGCAAACATTGCCATCTGATCAAATCAGTCCAAATGGCAAGCAACGCGACAACTTCAGACAGCGACAGCGAGAGCGATCATTCAAGCTCAGATTCAGTGGGTTATCTGGATTCAGTTACAGAAGTAGAGAGTGAACCAGCTAGCCTTTCACTTCAAGGCATCTTGCCTTATCAGTACGAGCCTCCTGCCCGGCAATCGAACAACGAGGCAGAAACTTGTGAAAGAGAAGCGGATTCCGCAGCCGGCGAGACTCGAGTCAGCAATACTGAATGGTAAATTCAGTTTTATTTAATTTGACCTGCACTAAATGTCGATCTTAATTTGTCATCTGTTCCTCACACGTCCGGCAGATATTGTTTTTTTTTTAATGTTATGTACAATATTCAGGTGTAGGCTACATGTCAATGCTGTGAAAGCATGCCCACTGCAGATGAATGTGTATGCTGCAGAGAGATCTGGCAGGTGATGGAACAAATAGACAGTTTGCAACCTACTGACCAGATAGCAGAGTCCTGCATCGGGTCAGGTATCCGTGGGTGGGCCTACCCGACGGGTGACCCGCAAAAAAGGTGATTTACGGGTGGTATTTTTTCAAACGCTTTTTTCCGGGTTCGCTTCTGGGTAAAACAAAGATGATGCGGGTCCGGTTGCGGGTGTTGCATAATAAATATATTTAAACAATAATAATTTAGTTTAATGTTTAAATCCTCAGACCTCTCCTCCGCGGGACCGAGCATAATCATAACCTCTGCAGCGCATCTATCTGCTGCTGAGCGCACCACATTCTGAATGGCTGAGGTGAAGCTCTCTAGCGGAGAATACACAATTTTCAATAACTCTTCTTCAAGAGCGAAATCCAACGTCTGGGAGGCTTTTGGTGTCATCCTAGATGGAGAAAATAAACAACATCCCAGGCTTTTTGAGCCAAATATGCAACTGCGTGTGTTAATAATTGCACGTTGTCACTGCTTATATATGGGTTCGGGTCGGGTTGCGGATCTTGTGCCGGCGGGTCGGGTCGGGTTGCGGAACTAATTGGCAATATGTGCGGGTAGCGGGGCGGGTTCGGTACTGCACGTCACGGGTGCGGGGCGGGAGCGGGTCTTGAAAATCAGACCCGTGCAGGACTCTGCCAGATAGAAGACACCGACGAGAAACCAAGGTGCATTATTAGCCACCCAGGCTTTAGAGAAGGCTGTCTCAGTGTTTGGACACTGAAAATAGCGTATCTTCAATACAAACAACAACACAGAGCAGTTGATGGCCCACTACACCAGTAAGTAAATATTGATTGACTCAACTGCCTATTGCAGCTTTGCTTTCATATAATACTTTTAGTCGCTACAGATATAGTACACTTTTAAAGATACCATTAAACTCTTTCAAGCAGTCAAAAACAGCTTGGCTTTTATTTTTTCTGTGTATGCAAGTTCAATGTATGCTTGGGAAAAGAAACAACTACACATGTGAGGAAATATATAAGAGGTCTATGATTCTGTCAAGCAGTCATGTATAACCTCATATTTATTTTGTACAAGTAAAATACAAATATCATGTTATAAGCCAATTTGTAACCATTGCTACATAATAGTACTACATAACATTTTATTTTTCTCCAAATATATTTATAATCTGTATACTTTTTTTTCATTAGGAAGTATCGATATAGCCTACAGCTTATCGACAGTTTGTACGTTGGTGCTGGGGTGTACTCGGCCCAAAAATCAGAGTCCCGCTGCGTGCTGTAACCGAGATACGGAAGACTTACCCTGAGCCGGGAGGCCGCTATCAGGGATTTCAATGGCAAAATCTGTAATTTGACATAAATCATGCAGCTGAACTGGTTAAAATGGTTTCACATGATGTAAATAATTTACAAAGTACATCATTTACAATATTATTTTTCCAAAGAAACATGTAAATATAACAACATTTTCCAAATCACAAGTTTGTAAGATTGTATTAATTTACTGTTTGATAAATAAAAAAGGGTTCTTTTGTTAATTTTTCACTTGTATCATTTGGTCTTTATTGCAGTGTACATTAGTCTATTTTGGTATATGTGCGAGCCCACAAATAATTAAAAGTGGTAAAAATAATAAAGATATTCAGACGTAATTCATTTTTGGCCTTACTTATTTCACTTCAACTTTTATATATTTCAGTCACTAGGCAAGTTCACTGTACTCTGGTGACATTTAGCTCAAGCTGGCATAACACCTGTAGTAACTTAATTCTGACCCGAGTTTTGTGCACAATCTTCCAGCACCCATGATCAATGTTTATAGCAATCAGGAAACATTCACAGCTCACAACTACACATCGCTTCCCCATCATGAATTGTTAGATAAAAAAAGTTTAGCGAGGTCCGGTTACACATATGTTGAGCGAAAATAGCGGAAGGATACAAAACAAACAATCTAGACGAGGCTGGTGTTTGCCACGTGTGACGTCACACAGCTGGGTTAATGGCTGGCAAGCTTTTCGCTACCGGAGCGGAATAACACGGGAAAGTGGCACACATTTCATGTTATTTGGGGGGTATTTATGGAAAGAATCATTGATGTTGATATGTCAAATGAAACAGTGGAAAGTGATGAAGCGATTTATTAACACAGAATAACATTTATTTTGGACATTACATGGACTTTAACAGACCCAGACAATTCAGTGCCACATCTGCACGACATGATAGAGCAATTTGGAAGATACTCAGGATATACAATTAATTTTAAGAAATCAAATGCTTGTTTCTTATATATGACGCCAACAGCAAATTTGGAAAAGTCTTGTTCTTTTAATTTGTCACCAGGTGGCTTTAAATACTTAGGAATAAATATAAATCTGTTTAAAGAGAATTACAATCCGCTCATTGACAAATTCAAACAGGATTTATCCAAATGGTCCACATTACCAATATCACTGCTAGGAAGAATCAATGTCATAAAAATGAATATTCTACCGAGATGTATTTTTCTTTTTCAAATGTTACCACGCTATTTATCCGCTGATTATTTTAAATCTCTCAATAGACACATCTCAAAATTGATCTGGTGTAATAAAAAACCAAGAATCAAGTTAATTACTCTTATGAAACCATAAACCATGGGGGGTCTTGGTCTTCCCAACTTTCAACACTACTTCTGGTCAGCTCAATTAAGAAATGTACCATCTTGGTTTCTGGGAAGAAAGGATTCACTATGGGTTCAGATAGAAGCCAATGTATTTCACCCGTTGCCAGTGGAAACTCTTATATTCGTTAAAGACTTCAATAAGGTGAAAAATATGGCCAAATGTTTTACAGTGGTCAATACACTTTTAGCCTGGAGGGACTGTACAAAGAAAGTTCATGTTAACTCAGGTATTTCAATCTTTTCTCCTATTTTGAACAATCCTGATCTTAGTAAATATTTGTTGTGAATCAATATAAAAAAATGGAGGAAATCAGGTCTAAAGCAATTGAAACATTTGTTTCACAAAGATATAACATTGAAATCATTTAATCATTTAAGAGCAGAATATGACTTTTCAAATAAGGATTTTTTCAGATACCTGCAAATTAGGAACGCGATCCAATCAATTAT
The DNA here is from genome assembly GCF_949606895.1 of Notothenia rossii. Taxonomy (NCBI): domain Eukaryota; kingdom Metazoa; phylum Chordata; class Actinopteri; order Perciformes; family Nototheniidae; genus Notothenia; species Notothenia rossii. Next base: position 92,601,100 of record NC_136902.1, on the reverse strand, counting down.
TAAAAGCAATAAATTGAGATCGGGATTGTTGGAAGAGGAGGAGATATTGATGTCATCGAGCACAATCAAAGGTAAAATTAGAGAATTTAATGCAGTTTTTTCTAAAAGAGCTCAGTCATCCTTTCCAACCTTAAAAAAGATCTGGGAAAAGGACTTAGGGATACAGATAGATGAAACTACTTGGCTGAATATCTGTGAAAGAACACATTTTCCATTCACAAGCAATAAAATCAAAGAAGCAAACTTTAAATTTCTCAACAAATGTTACCTCACACCCATAAAGATGCATGACATTTCCAAAGAAAACTCTCCAAAATGTCCGAGATGTAAAGTAAAAGAAGGAACATTTATGCATCTGTTTTGGGACTGTGATCTCTTGAAACATTTCTGGGATTCGATTCATGCGCTCACAAAAGCCGTTTTAGGCATCGAAATGAGCCAAAATCCATGTTTTTTCCTGTTAAATGATATGACAAACTGTAAACTGAACCCCAAACATTATACAATACTAATCACAATAACATATTTTGCCAAGAAATGTATACTTTTACTCCTCCTGAACGTCCTCCAACATTTAAACTTTTCATTGATCAGATAACACATTTTTTACCTCTGGAGAAAATGACTTTGGAAAAATGTAATCATGGAAATATCTTTCAAGCTCTGTGGTTGCCATTGTTTTCTTATTTTGAAAATATATCTGAGATATGACCAGTGATGGAATGGTACATTCTGTGGATATTTTTCCTGACGGCCGGAAATACTAGTTGTGTTGTCATTGTCTATATTGTCACTGTATTGTATAATTAATTGTATAATTATTAGGAAACAAACAGAACACTGCTGCCAGTGACAGGCTTTCTTGGGGCAAGTCCTTCTGCCCCCAGGACCCAGACCAAGAGACAAGAACCAGGTTACTGACATGCTTTACTGTTCACCTGGTTACCTGATCCTTGTCCAGCTGTCTGGAGCCAGCCCCATCCCTCCAGCAGCCGGCGCTCTAACCACACCCCACTGCCACAGTCCTTTTGTTCATATTCTTATTTTTCTTGTACTACATTTAGTCTGCAATCATAAAAGTTGACTGTTTCTTCAAATGTATATGTTAGATATCCACTGTTAGTTGTTCAAGTAAATGTGTGTTGTCTTTAGTAAATGGTCACATCTGAATAAAGAAGTTCATCTGAACTAATATTAGTTTTACATTGATCTCTGAAGCATACATGTTTTTCTTGCTTCCCATTGATTTCAAAGTTTTCACAGATAATGAACAGAAGGCTGATATTATGATGATCCACAATAACAGAAAGACAGTCACTTTAATTCAGGGGAAAGCTCATTGATTAGGAAACAGGAATGTTGAGCTACACTTAATAAACCTGAACATCTGATTGGATTAGAAACTGATTTTTATCCTCATCATGATTTCTTTCTTTAGACTGAGGAACTGCAGCTTGTCAGAGATCAGCTGTGCTGCTCTGATCTCAGCTCTGAAGTCCAACATCCATCTGAGAGATCTGGACCTGAGTCTCAACGCTCTGAAGGATTCAGGAGTGGAGCTGCTGAGAGATCTTCTGGAGAGTCCAGACTGCAGACTGGAGACTCTCGGGTCAGTTCTCCATCTTGAACTTGTGTGCTGAGATGAATATGTGAGAGTTGTGTTGACTCTGAGCTGCAGACATCAGGCTGATATCACTCTGATCCTCACTGAGCCTCTTAATGCTAGAGTTGCATAATGCAATGTTGATCTTTACATTTAAATATAACAACAAAAAACCTTCACTGCAGAATTCACTCTGAACCTTTTAAACAGCTGAAATTCATCTTGTATTCTCCATCATGATTTTAACTAATGATATCAAATACAATAATGAAATAGTTATATTAAAACGATCCAACACTAACAAGTATGTTCAGTTGCTGCTGTTTCCAACATGTTCCTGAAGCTACATGATGCTGATACTGACTGAATAGTTCACTCTGAAGATGCTGTGATTTGATGACTCCACTGTTCCTAAAATACATATTCTGGAGGTTTTTCTTCACATTTAAAATTCATCCTGAATTGTGATCTTTGTAAACGTTGTGATCTTGAGTTGAATCAGTTTCTGTGGTTTGTATTTGTCTGGCTGCACATCATGAGTTAGTGTAGATGGAGCAGAGGTTCAGATGTGAAGTCTCCTCGTTTTATTGAAGTAGAAGCACGTTGTCTTTAATATGAATGAGAGCTCTTTCCCTCTTTCTGTATCTTACAGTTTTTAACCTGTTTGGAGTTTCCACTTTCTGACCTTCTTCAGCTCTGAGCAGATTATTAAACCTGGAGTTATTTCAAACAGGAACATTGTTTTCTGAAGTTACATCATGTTTTCTTTATTCAGACTGAGGGGCTGCAGGTTGTCAGAGATCAGCTGTTCTGCTCTGGCCTCAGCTCTGAAGTCCAACATCCATCTGAGAGTTCTGGACCTGAGTCTCAACGCTCTGCAGGATTTAGGAGTGGAGCTGCTGAGAGATCTTCTGGAGAGTCCAGACTGCAGACTGGAGACTCTCAGGTCAGTTCACTGACTCTCTGTTACTGCTGGAAATCTCATGTGTTTCATTAACAGTTGAACCTAATGCTTGAACAACCATACATGTGTGTATGTCGTTGTGAGGGTTTTCCTGCTCACCCAGTTAAAAAGGACAGAAGGAGAGGAAGGCTTGCCTAAAAGAAAGCTTTATTGACTGGCCACAGCTTGCAAACAATACATCAATACTTTAGGAAACAGACAGAACACTGCTGCCAGTGACAGGCTTTCTTGGGGCAAGTCCTTCTGCCCCCAGGACCCAGACCAAGAGACAAGAACCAGGTTACTGACATGCTTTACTGTTCACCTGGTTACCTGATCCTTGTCCAGCTGTCTGGAGCCAGCCCCATCCCTCCAGCAGCCGGCGCTCTAACCACACCCCACTGCCACAGTCCTTTTCTTCATATTCTTATTTTTCTTGTACTACATTTAGTCTGGAGTCATAAAAGTTGAATGTTTCTTAAAATATATGTTAGATATCCACTGTTAGTTGTTCAAGTAAATGTGTGTTGTCTTTAGTAAATGGTCACATCTGAATAAAGAAGTTCATCTGAACTAATATTAGTTTCACATTGATCTCTGAAGCATACATGTTTTTCTTGCTTCCCATTGATTTCAATGTTTTCACAGATAATGAACAGAAGGCTGATATTATGATGATCCACAATAACAGAAAGACAGTCACTGTAATTCAGGGAAAAGCTAATTGATTAGGAGACAGGAATGTTGAGCTACACTTAATAAACCTGAACATCTGACTGGATTATAAACTGATTTTTATCCTCATCATGTTCTCTTTATTCAGACTGAGGAGCTGCAGTTTGTCAGAGATCAGCTGTTCTGCTCTGGCCTCAGCTCTGAAGTCCAACATCCATCTGAGAGATCTGGACCTGAGTGGCAACAATCTGCAGGATTCAGGAGTGGAGCTGCTGAGAGATCTTCTGGAGAGTCCAGACTGCAGACTGAAGACTCTCAGGTCAGTTCTCCATCTTGAACTTGTGTGCTGAGATGAATATGTGAGAGTTGTGTTGACTCTGAGCTGCAGACATCAGGCTGATATCACTCTGATCCGCACTGAGCCTCTTAATGCTAGAGTTGCATAATGCAATGTTGATCTTTACATTTAAATATAACAACAAAAACCTTCACTGCAGAATTCACTCTGAACCTTTTAAACAGCTGAAATTCATCTTGTATTCTCCATCATGATTTTAACTAATGATATCAAATACAATAATGAAATAGTTATATTAAAACAATCCAACACTAACAAGTATGTTCAGTTGTTGCTGTTTCCAACATGTTCCTGAAGCTACATGATGCTGATACTGACTGAATAGTTCACTCTGAAGATGCTGTGATTTGATGACTCCACTGTTCCTAAAATACATATTCTGGAGGTTTTTCTTCACATTTAAAATTCATCCTGAATTGTGATCTTTGTAAACGTTGTGATCTTGAGTTGAATCAGTTTCTGTGGTTTGTATTTGTCTGGCTGCACATCATGAGTTAGTGTAGATGGAGCAGAGTCTCAGATGTGAAGTCTCCTCGTTTTATTGAAGTAGAAGCACGTTGTCTTTAATATGAATGAGAGCTCTTTCCCTCTTTCTGTATCTTACAGTTTTTAACCTATTTGGAGTTTCCACTTTCTGACCTTCTTCAGCTCTGAGCAGATTATTAAACCTGGAGTTATTTCAAACAGGAACATTGTTTTCTAAAGTTACATCTTGTTCTCTTTATTCAGACTGAGGAGCTGCAGCTTGTCAGAGATCAGCTCTTCTGCTCTGGCCTCAGCTCTGAAGTCCAACATCCATCTGAGAGATCTGGACCTGAGTGTCAACGATCTGCAGGATTCAGAGAAGCTGCTGAGAGATCTTCTGGAGAGTCCAGACTGCAGACTGGAGACTCTCAGGTCAGTACGGGGTCTCTGCTGGTTCAGCAGTATTGTATTAAACACAGGGAGGTGTTTCTCTCACTGGGGAATCTCAACAGATCAGTGATGTTTCCCACTGACTGCAGGTTCTTTCATTCTTCCATCAACTATATATTGTAAGCTGAAAATGCAAATCCACATTTAGTTAGTGAGCAACTTTCTAACAGACATATATGATTTTACGGAAGAGTGGAAAAGGTTTTCTGTTTTGTTTCCTGTCATTTTTTTAGTTTCTAGCCTAATGAGCAGTTACTTCCTGTGATGCAGCTGAGAGCTGTGGCAGTCAGTCGTAGTGTTTGCAGAGAAGATATCATGGGATGTAAAGCAAGAGATCAGTCAGGACTCTGAAGCTGACTCAAAGAACAAACACTTATTTTAAACTTTATCCAAAATTGTTGGATTGTGTTCATCCCTGCAGGATCAGAGATGATGAAACGATCAGAGCCAAGATCCAGAAGACCTGTGAGTACTGAAACCACATCCTCCATTCATCAAACTATTGTAGGCCTACATTAAATCTGATCTTAAAATATATTTATAGTACAATAATTATTATTATGTTTCTCTGTCCCCACCTCTCTCCATCAGGTGACTCCGATGTGGAGCAGGAAGTGAAGACAGACAGAAAGGTGAGAGAGGAGCAGTTGAACAGAGTGGAGTATATTTATTTCACCACTGAATGACATATAATTATTAGGGCTGTCAAGTTAAATGCACTAACGCTCGCAATTTATCTAGAAACCTAAACAATATCCCGCCCCAATGTACTGTGATTGGCTGGTACTACTGTGCTGTGATTGGCTGGTACTACTGTGCTGTGATTGGCTGGTAATACTATGCTATGATTTGCTGGTAATTCTGTGCTGTGATTGGCTGGTAGTGCTGTGACATGCAAACCCGTTAATATCCCGTTTGTAATTGACGATGAACTCAGATGATCCAGACTCATTAGCATATTTCCAATTGGTCTGAATATGTTGTGGAATTGTGGTTTGGTTTCATGAAGCTAGAACTTAACTTGATTTCTATTAAAATAACTAACTTTGTTTGTTCCAGGCCCCTGAATACTTCTCCCCTGAACACACAACTGAGTCTTCATACAGGTAATCCTATAACATGACCAAACATTATTTTAAACACATGAAAGATATATATTCATTTAATTGTGTTTGATTTCATGTCTTTCACCTTGAGGTATTGCATCCAATCTCTTTCCAACAGACGTAAATAAAATAATGCCTCTGTGTGTAGGAAGGATTGTTTTCTTGTACCAGTCTAGATCCTCGCTGGACTAGAGATTTTGTTAATTTAATAAAAATGTGTTTCCACACACATTCTGATGCATGTGGACACATCTTCAGTGATGTTTCTGTAATCATCAGGTGTTTCAGATCTTTCAACAAACCCTCCTCCAGGTCAGACTCCAGCTGGATGAACACCTGTCAGTCAGAACACAGGCCAGTGAAGGCTTGGTGTAGTAACCTGTCCCCTGTGTGTCTACAGGTTCAGGTGTCCTGGTCCAGGTGAGTTCCAGTGTGCTTCGACTGGCCTGGTGTTCGTCATGGCTCAGGAGGCGGAGCTTCTGTACAGGACGGTCCCTTGGGAGGAGAGCTTCCTCCAATCAGCTGGCAAGCAGGCAGCGGGGCCGCTGTTTGAGGTGAAGAGTTCTGATGAAGCTGCCGTCTGCCAGCTCCACCTGCCACACAGTGAGACAGAGGATGGTAAAGACATCTAGTGTTAACAAATACACTTATATAATGATTAGCACTTTATACTATTCACTAGCGTTCAAGAGTTATAAAGCAGCTTTATTAAACTAGTCTAACAAATATAGCAAACACGATAGCAAACAAATATTGTTAAAGAGCACAGGGGGCGGAACAATAATGAACCATTAGAATAAAAGGTGAAGGATATAAACTGGTACATCCTAGTGAGGCTCCAAAGTGAATGACATTAGATGAACATTAGCTCTGAGCTAAAGTGGTGTGACATTGAATATGATGAAGCTGTTTCAGCAGCAATGCAACAGATGACCAGCTCTTTGCTCCACAGCGCTGCTCCTGGACGGCCTGTTGTCTGTCGTCCACATCACTGATGAAGGCCTGAGCATCTTGGAGCCGCTGGAGGTCACACGCACTCACGTGGTGGTGAAGGTGCCTCACCTCTCTCTCTTTGGCCTGGTCTGGGATCTTCTTAAAAGGTATCTGCTTCTGCGGGTAGAGGGCAAGATTCTGGTGTTCCTACGACCCCCGGTCAGAGAGGAGCAAACACTGGATGTACATCTGCTGCAGAAAAACGTCCCTAAGAAGGAGGTAAGGCCATGTGCTCACCATCAGACTAAACACTGGTTTAAACCACAGCTGTTTCCTCACACACTGCTCCTCTTCTCAAACCTTCTCGTGCTGGGAGAAGAATAAGATCTATCTGAACTGTAAATCTTCAGATCGCTCTTTGTGGTTTTGTATGATTCTCTCTCAGCATATCTTTCTGTCTGTGGAAACTGATGGCATGAATGTTAAACACATCACACAGAACTGAAAGACCTGCTGAGATGAATCACTGCCAAGACAACGTGATCTCATCCCTACCAGCCACATGTTACAGCTTGGGCAGCAGCCTTTTGTGTTGTATAACTGACACAGACGGTTTGTGTTTGGTTAACGTTGGAATAGCTTATTCAATAGCTAATCTCAAAGAATTAAAATAATCTATTTGTAATATTCCTTTACAAAGGCAATACATACTTATAATTATGTTGTGATTGATTGTGTATCTCATCACTTTGTGGAGCAGGTCTGTTAACGTTTGTTGTTTTTTAATGTGATCTTTAAATAAAGTTGTCTTGACTATCTGAGCATAACTAAAGTTACTCTGTTACTGAAGGTTGCTGATCAACACAGACGTGCTGAGATCATCCCAATCTCCACCGACTGTGAGCTGGAACTGTACAAAGGTTACAGTGTGCACTGTGAACCTGAGGGCTTCTTCATTCAGCCTCAGGCGAGTCACTGATACTCCTCTAAAGGAACACAATGATCATTAACACACATGTATCTGCATGTGGATCCACAATCAGGAAAGAAACAGATAAACGTTTAACTTCTGCTTCTGGTTTTCAGAGTAAAACATTTGTATCAAGTTTTGGACCAGATTACGATCCGACATTTCAAGTTTCCCTGACGACGAGCACAGAGAGAGTGGATTTGAAGCTCAAGGACCAAGGTGGAAACGTAGTCTGGAATTATCTCCTGTCACTGGAAGGTAAAGACTCCACTTGAGCTCAGACCCAGTGATAGACTGATAACTCTAAAGCTCCATCTCATAGCCTTCTCTATTAAGGCTCCATGGCAACGCATCGTTACGACATTAAACACACAACCTGTAATGTTCTAAAACTATAGTAATAACTAGTGTGGTGTGGTGGTGAAACAGCGTGGCATCATGGGAGTTGTAGTCTTCAGCTTCTCATGCTTAAATGGATTAAGGCATTACAGGAGACCGTGATGAACGTACTTGTAGTGACCACGATATCCATTTGTTGTTTGTCCTTTGTTTGTGCCTCACTCGTGGGGCTGACCGACGAATAGACGCTTGTAGTTTGAGAGAAAAAATATAAATGTCCAGATGCGATTGAAAAGTAAGATAGTTTATTTCCAAAAAAGGCAAAAAGATATAAACGTTTTTAAACAAACTATTTGACTGATATTTCAATGCTAAAGAACCAAGCTGTGACGCTCCCAACCAGCAAGGTCTAAAAACTGTTTGCTTCAGTCAGCCGCACCAGTAGGCTGCAGCACCTCTCCTTTTATGCTGCAGCATCTCGACCTGCAGAGTAACGCACTCAAATCATAAATAAATAATATACACTAGGCTTGGGCGGTATGACGGTATTACGGTATACCAGGGTATTTCGAAATACCGTCGGTATGATTTTCAATACCTTGACGTCACAGACTGTGCGCCAAATCATAGATGCGTTTCATTCTATTACACGTACACGGAGTTTTGACAGGGACGACATTGGTTGTAATGCACAGCACGCGCCAGCAGAGGGCAGGGGAGGGCAGTCCGTCTTTCCCGCTCTCAGAGCTCAGCACAGAGCTGAGCTGAGCAAGATGGCGGCAGCATTTGCCGGCCCCGAACTCGGACAACTAGTAAAAAAGAAAAATGCCTCTGCGCCTGTTTGGGACTATTTTGGGTTTACTCGTCGCCAGTGACTTCATCCAGCACAACGAGAGACAGAGGCACTTCTTTGGGAATGTTTAAGACGGGGTGAGTGAGTGTTGACATTTTTTAATCCTATGCAACTGGTTGATGGTTTTGTAGTCGAGGTCGGACGGTTTTAAAAACGAAAGCATTTACGTGCTAAACATTCACGCGAGTAATCCAATGAATCAAATGGAAATAAGGTTTTTAACACATGCACGGAATAATATTGCCAAACTAGTTAGTGAATATAGCAAACTTTATTCAATAAGTGTTAGAAATTAAAATCAATGTTTTAATGGGGACATGTAGTTTAAACATGCCGTCAGTTTTAATGCTCTTTTATACTGAAAAACCAGAAATTCTTGTGCACAAGCAGTTAAGCTTTTATTCTGAAAATCCTTCATCTACGCACGTAGCATGTGGCCAATATACGATTTCCTAAAGAGGTGAATTAAGTAGCGAAATGATATGGAGTGGTGCAAACCGAAGCCTACTGATTTAACACTACAACTATAGATGTCGAGATACTACCATGCTGAATATTAAATGAAGGTAAAGTTTATTTGAATACATTAATGTTTACAGACGAGAGTAGCATGTGACAACATCCGGAATGACCGGAAACCAAACCAGCCGAGAAGTATTTTTTAGAGTATTGATTACAGCGTTTAGAATGTGTTAAATGAAAAGTGATGAAAGATAATCTGAGGAGAAAAGGCGTGTTGAGCATATATTGGATGTGAAAGGAGCCAATCCTCTGTTTAAATGCAACAACGGACATTGGAGACGAGGCGAGCCGGCAGCCCTTGTTTTGCACTTGCGCGCACGTCGCGGCACTTTGCGAGCGTCTACCGGCTCGGGCTGCATTTTACACCGAACATATAATATACCGTTCGAAACATCTATTTGCCGCCGAACGCCACCTCACTCAAGTCAACCCAAGTCATACCGTCAGTGGCGGCTGGTGGAAAATATTTTTGGTGGGGCTGGCTGTTGATATAGTGAGTAAAAAAAATTTTGGGGGGAGAAATTACCCCTTAAATTGGGACTGATACCGACATATACCGTATACCACGGTATGATGTCAGCAAGGTATGACGGTATGAAAAAAATGACACCGCCCATGCCTAATATACACCACAGAATCTCAGGTTACACTCTAAAAAGATAAGATACTATAATCTAAGGAAATGGCTCCTACAGTACTGTTACCTTTAACATGACACATCTCTCTGAACCATTTGGGATAATCTATGTACACAACTCAACCAAGTATAAATAATACAGGTGTAGAAGACGGACCTTTATTAATCCCCCGAGAGGATGTGTACACTCTGTCGTACACACACACCATTTTTTTTATATAGGTACGTACAGTACACACAGTACACACTTTTTACATCATGCACATACACAAATACACACACAGTTATATGCACACAGACACATGCAGTTGAGAAGTCAGAGCGGAGGTAGCCAGTCTAGCCGGCGCCAGTGAGCAGTTGGGGGTTAGGTGCTCCCTTGCTCTGGAGTTTTGATATATTTGAATGAGGAAATGCTACATATTATAACTTTAAGTGAACAGAAATCCACCTCTGGGAATGTCGAGTTACTTATATTTGTAAGACATCTGTTTAATTGATTGTTGGTTAACAAAAGTATCTTTCCTGTTTATCTACCAGGTCCAAGGAATGAATTATCCCAGAGACATGTCCCAGCAGAGAGCAGAGTCCCAGCAGAGAGCAGAGTCCCAGCAGAGAGCAGAGTCCCAGCAGAGAGCAGATTCTCAGCAGAGAGCAGAGTCCCAGCAGAGAGCAGAGTCCCAGCAGAGAGCAGAGTCCCAGCAGAGAGCAGAGTCTCAGCAGAGAGCAGAGTCCCAGCAGAGAGCAGAGTCCCAGCAGAGAGCAGAGTCTCAGCAGAGAGCAGAGTCCCTGCAGACCAGAGGCTGCTCTCAGTTCGGACAGAGTTCATTCAAAGAGTGACTCCAACTGTCCTGAACAACCTTCTGGATAAACTCTTTGAGTCTGAAGTGATCAGTGAATCTGAAATGACGTCAGCCATAACCAAACCCCAAAATGACGGAGCAAGAGAGGTGGTGGACGCGGTGCGAAATAAAGGAGCTGCAGCCAGCAGGGTTCTGATCAATGCTCTCCGAGAGCTGGACCCGTATCTTTACAGAGAGCTCAACTTGAGCTGAGGCTAAACCTTGTGGAGTGTTTGACAGTTGAACTCTAGTCCTCTGTTTGTTACCTGAACATGTTTCCCCTTGTCCTTGAAGGTAACACAGATTCTGAGCGAAGGCCACTTTCCTTCTCTCTTTTCTCCTGGACTCCCTCCTGAGAGCAGCTACCCGTATTGGCCTTCCTTTGGTGTATATATATATACATATATATATATGTATATATATATATATATATATATATATACATATATATATACACCATGGAGCAATTGTGGTGATAAAACTCAAATATAATCAGGGGTGCATATAACTTTTTTGCCCTGGTTCGCAAAGGAGCACCTGGAGATGTTGCTTGGTGCGCATCCTTAAGATGAAATAAACTGGACCTTTTGAGGGGTACTTTACTTTATGAACAGGGGGGGGGGGGGGGGGTAGGTGCGCTAGTGAGCACGCCCATGAACTGTTCGCCCGTGCCTCGCAGCTGGGTTACTGTGCGGAACGCATAAAGCAGACCCTTCACGCGATAGCGAGGGATCGCAGATGCCGTCGCGCTCGCGGACAGATTGAAATAATTAAACCTAAATGGCTCGCGAATTATACTTTGGCGGCCGTTAATATACCTGGGCGGCCCGCCCAAATAAAGTCTATGTGTGGGAAACCCTGCTATCTTACCAGTTCTTATGCAACTCGCAAATATCTCTTTCTCTCTTCTCTCTTTTCTATCTCTCTCTTCTCTCTCCTCTCTCTCTGCTCCTTTTTTGGCGGTGGGTTTATTTTTAATCGGTAGTCCCTGGACAGATAATAATAATAATTAGGTCTGTCAGTCGATTCAAATATTTTATCACGATTATTGGCATGATTGTCCATAGTTAATCGCGATTCATCACAAATGAATCGCTCGTTTTTTATACGTTTTTAATACTCTTATCAACATATGAGTGGACACATATTCATTGGACAATGACAATGACAAATATTCTCCTGAATATTCTCAACACAACAACCTGGAACCTCTCTCTCTCTCTCTCTTCACTCTCTCCCTGTTTACAGTTGTCGGCAAAATGCCGCTCCTTGGTCTTCATAACATTCAAAGCATGAGACTGAAGTTCCCACAGGGGAGTTTTCAGAGAACTTCTGCAGGTGTTTCAGTGTTGTGGGTGAAGTCTGCAGTGTAGAAGGTGAAGAGAAACGGTCCAGCATCCCGTACTGCTGATGATGGTACACCCTTTCCAATCCACACACACACACACACACACACACACACACACACACACACACACACACACACACACACACACACACACACACACACACACACACACACATACACACACACACACACACACACACACACACACACACACACACACACACACACACACACACACACACACACACACACACACACACACACACACACACACACACACACACAAACAGACTCCTGCAATCCTCCAATCAGACGCCAGCTGTCTCTACACAGGTGGAATGTGCTTCCAATGAAAATAAAAAAAGACAAATTGATAAATGATATTTTTTTCACAGATTATATTTCCATTCAAAGATTCAAGATTTGAAGGTTATATTGTCGTTCACGTTATTAATACAGTATGAGCAGATTAGTAACAAACCACTCAAAGATTGAAGTTAAATACTTATTTCATGTGCATTTGGAAAGCTTTGCTATTCTCTTACATTCCTCCAGAGTCAGAAAAAGTCTGAGTTAACTTTTTGGAGAACCATAAAAAAGGGCTAAAAGTGATACAAATGTATCTGTAAATAGTGCCTCATAATGCGTGTAGAGTCCCCTCAAACTCCCCTTACATTCCTCCAGAGACCAGTTCAAAAACTTAAAGTTTGGTAAGAACCAGGCTGGGGGGTCTCCAGGCAACAAATGTATCAGAGCCAGAGTGCACATGGAGCGGATACATTCCTCCATGAAATCAGACACCCGTTTTTTTTTTACTGAGTCCTCTCAAAAACCGGGTTTCCGATTTCGTGCAGACAGTAGTCTGAAATGGATGAATACATTTTTTTTGATGGAGAAGGGGAAGCTTGGTTTCCCTTCATGGCAGGCCACCTATGAGCCGCCTATGAGTACCCAAATTCTGCCTGGAACCTCCAGGATTTGTTTCTCCGTTTATATGCGTTAGCGTAACCGGTGATTGCAACAATGGGTCCAATGCTTTAATGCATGGTATACGACCGGGTTAAATTGTCCCACCTCCACACCAACAACATTGGGTCTGATGCATCAATTCACGGTGCCCCAACCATGAGAGGGTTTGGGGTTCCCCGGAACCAGGCAGTACCCCAGCAGGAAACATGTTTTATGGTCAAAGGAGGAAAGAATGCTAGAACCGGGTTAAAACAAAGAAAGTGTCCGACAATAGTGACTTGTGAGGCGGCCAGAGAGTCTGTCATATCTTGGTCCTATCCTCCAGGCAATGTGGTTACCAGAACTGGGTCAAATTGACCAAAATGTAAAAAAAATAAGTTTCAATTCATCCATGGAAAAGGGCTGAAAATGAAAAAAAGTATCCAAAAATAGTGCATCAGTCCCCTGTCAACTCCCCCTTGCATTCCTCCACAGTCAGAAAAAGTCTGAGTTCACTTTTTGGAGATCCATAGAAAAGGAGTGAAAGTGAGAAAATGTATCCCAAAATAGTGTCTCATAATGCAGGTAGAGTCCCCTCAAACTCCCCTTACATTCGTCCAGAGACCAGTTTGCAAACTTAAAGTTTGGTAAGAACCAGGCTTGGGGGTCTCCAGGCAACACATTTATCCAAGCCAGAGTGCATGAATTCCTCCAGGACCTTACACGGCCGTTTTTGTTCTGAGTCCTCTCAAAAAACGGGTTTCCGATTTCGTGCAGACAGTAGTCTGAAATGGATGAATGAACTTTTTCAACGGAGTAGGGGAACCTGATTTTCCCCTCTCCGTTGTAAGTTGTGACGGAGAAGGGGAAAAGTATCCAGGGCTTTGGACCGAAGCGCCAACAGGTTGAGCTTTTTCGAGCCCCTTCTCCGTTGGCACTCAGTCGTTTTTTCGACAATTTTTTAAAACTTCATTTTTGATTATTTTAAGATATAATTGACCGTTTTCTTTACTTTTTTCTTCTTCTTCTTTCCACGGGTGGGTGTGCATGGCAGGCCGCCTATGAGCCGCCTATGAGTACCCAAATTCTGCCTGGAACCTCCAGGATTTGTTTCTCCGTTTATATGCGTTAGCGTAACCGGTGATTGCAACAATGGGTCCAATGCTTTAATGCATGGTATACGACCGGGTTAAATTGTCCCACCTCCACACCAACAACATTGGGTCTGATGCATCAATTCATGGTGCCCCAACCATGAGAGGGTTGGGGGCTCCCCGGAACCAGGCAGTACCCCAGCAGGAAACATGTTTTATGGTCAAAGGAGGAAAGAGTGCTAGAACCGGGTTAAAACAAAGAAAGTGTCCGACAATAGTGACTTGTGAGGCGGCCAGACAGTCTGTCATAGCTTGGTCCTATCCTCCAGGCAATGTGGTTACCAGAACTGGGTCAAATTGACCAAAATGTAAAAAAAATAAGTTTCAATTCATCCATGGAAAAGGGCTGAAAATGAAAAAAAGTATCCAAAAATAGTGCATCAGTCCCCTGTCAACTCCCCCTTGCATTCCTCCACAGTCAGAAAAAGTCTGAGTTCACTTTTTGGAGATCCATAGAAAAGGAGTGAAAGTGAGAAAATGTATCCCAAAATAGTGTCTCATAATGCAGGTAGAGTCCCCTCAAACTCCCCTTACATTTGTCCAGAGACCAGTTTGCAAACTTAAAGTTTGGTAAGAACCAGGCTGGGGGGTCTCCAGGCAACAAATGTATCAGAGCCAGAGTGCACATGGAGCGGATACATTCCTCCATGAAATCAGACACCCGTTTTTTTTTTACTGAGTCCTCTCAAAAACCGGGTTTCCGATTTCGTGCAGACAGTAGTCTGAAATGGATGAATACATTTTTTTTGACGGAGAAGGGGAAGCTTGGTTTCCCCTCTCCGTTGTAAGTTGCAACGGAGAAGTGGAAAAGTGTCCGGGGCTTCGGCCGGAAGGAGCTTTTTTGAGCCCCTTCTCAGTTGGCACTGAGTAATTATTTCGAGAATATTTTTAAACTTAATGTTTGATTATTTTAAGATATAATTGACCGTTTTTTTCACTTTTTTCTTCTTTCCACGGGTGGGGGCTCATGGCAGGCCGCCTATGAGCTCCCAAATTTGGCCTGGAACCTCCAGGATTTGTGGGCTAAGTTCCATAAACTGACAAAGTCACCCAGAAATGTCACTTTTATTGCCCAAAAATATATAATACAAATACATTTAAATAGTAAAGGTTACAATTGTGCTCCGAGTAACCCGGAATTTGATTAATTTAGCCCAATGATAGTGAATAAAAATCATGTTCATGGAAAAAAGTGTTAAAACGCCTGATTAATGCATATGCAGGACCCCAGACCCCAGTGAGCTCAAGACTATGTGCATTGTGTTAGGGAACCATATTACTAAAATGAAATGTGTAAGTAAGCCAACTGTATGTAAAAAAAACACCTGTATGTAAATTGTAAATAAGCTATCTGTATGTCAAATATGTCTTGTATGTCTTAAATGATATGATGAATTGGAAATGGGGGACCCTGATGTAAACAAGACGAAAGTCATTCTCTGGTCTGCATCCCCTTAACAATTGTATGTTTTGAGCTGTACTGTACTGTACCCAATATACAAGCTGTTAATAAACTTGTCAATCAATCAATCAATCAATCAATCAATCAATCAATCAATCAATCAATCAATCAATCAATCAATCAATCAGCAGGGTCTCAGACTCACAGGCACATATGCAGAGATCCAGGGTGATGCACATGGCTTTTCTACCCAGGAATAAGTCTTTGAAAGCTGGGGGAAAGTGGTGTGAATAGAGGGAGAGAGCCCCCAGAGAGAAGCGGAGTGTGAGACTCAAAGAGCGCACCCATTTTGGCAATGTACGGCAACCCAAGAAGGACATTTGACACAGCGGCGTTTCACAAAGAAGAGAAAATAACGCTCAAAAAACCAGACGACATTAATAATAATAAACTTTATTTATATAACACCTTTCATGCTTGAAGTGCTTTTACAGAGTATGACATAAAATGACAATAACAAATGAGGAACAATAATTAAAAACAAGGTGTAAACAAACAGAAAGAGTTATATCTTAAAACATGAACAGTGATACTACTAACAAATTACTATTGCCCCAAATTATAAGCCAAATTAAAAAGAAAAGTCTTTAATTTACTTTAAATGTTTTGAATCGGAACGAGAGAGATGAGCTATTGTTATTACAACGTGAGTTCCAGATCATTTGAGAATAACTCCTTTTAGTGGGTTCATTACATTCTTATAATAAGTGAGAAATTGATTTAACTATCAAACTGCAGAAATTAGAAACTTTAAATGTAGGCAATAATTTATGGCATTAATAATTAACATCTTAACTGTGAATGTCTTTCATTTTACATCAAATCTCAAATGTTTTAGTCCAGCCAAAACATTCTCTGTTGAGATTCCTGGAAAAAAGGGAAATTTCATTTAAAAAAAAGTTGATTAAAGAACAAATCTCTGTGTTTTTCAAATATAGGACAATTATTGAAAAAAAGAAAAAAAAAGAAAAGTAGAAAAGTATTCTCATCAAAATATAGTGAAAGTAGAGACAGTAAAAGTAGTCATTGTGCAGATTGGTCCATTTCAGAATAATATATATGATATGTTTTATAATGATTGATCATGAAAGTGTTCTCAAAGCTGGTAAAGGTGCAGCTAGTCTGAATGACTTTGTATACGGCAGGGTAGCTTGTGGATTTACTCCAGGTGGAACTAAAGTCTGATTTAACACTTGATTATATTTCACATCATTCATCCAGATCTGTGAAGTAACTAAAGGTATTAAATACATGTAGTGGAGTAGAAGTACACCATTTACCTCTGAACTGTAGTGGAGTAGAAGTACACCTTTTAACTCTGAATTGTAGAGGAGTAGAATTACAAATTAGCAAAACATTGAAATACTTAATAAAGTACAAGTATCTCAAAACTGTACCACCGTATAGTACTTGTTGAGTTTATGAACTTAGTTACTTTACACCAGTGGCTATAAAGATAGAAAGACTAAGCCTTGCACATAGGCATGAAAAAACATTTTCAAAATGCTCAACAGTGCTGCCAAAATTATAAACTGACTGCTACACAATTTAAAATAAATGCTTTTATATATTTCTATTAGATGTGACTCTTTGGCATTTCTGTTATTATTGACACTGCTGCTTTAGTTGTTCTGCTAAAATCCTGTTATTCCTAATTTTAAAGCCGCGATTCCGTGGGGTCGGGGGGCTCGGATCCTTGTCACCTTTTTCATACCTGATGAGTTTGCATCCCTGACTACAGTTGCTTTAGCGTGTAGAAGCTAGTAAGCCTACTATTTGATTTGTTTTAGATAGGCACAAAATGTTTCATATGCAGACCTTATTTTCCTGTTCCATGTTAAAATAAACCATTTTCAGTCATACATTTTTTTTTGGTCATGGAAAATTAGGTAAAGGTAATTGAGAAGTCATGGAAAATTCATTGAAAATCATTGGTGAAAAGGTGTATGAACCCTGATTATTGCTAAATCTGAAAGAGCTTCCCTAGCTTTTGAATTTCTATGATGTCCTATTTGGGTCGCATTTCGTAAAATCGGGTGGTCATACTGTATTGGACAGTTACGTACGGCAACCCAAATAGGACATTTGACGTCCAGGCGGCTGCCTGAGTTGCACTGCGCAAGAATGTGTTGGTCTGCCATAAAGTTATAAATGATAAGAAATAACAGAGAAATTCAAAAATTGGGAAAGACCTTTCAGATTTAGCACTAATTGTCTTTTAGGAAAAAAACAGATTTAATAACAGAGTTTCTTTCTTGAATAAACTTTTTTATGGAAAATATTTAATGTAATTTCCCTTTTTTCCAGGATGCTCAACAGAGAACGTTTTAGCCGGACTAACACATTTTTAATTTTACATAAAATGAAAGACATTCACAGTTAAGAATTATGTATAAATTATTAATGCCATAAATGATTGAATTTACTCAACCCACTAAAAGGAGTTATTCTCAAATAATCAGGAAATTACATTGCAATAAAAATAATTAGGTTGTCGGGATTTTGGAGTTTTTTTCTCTTCTTGGCGAAACACTTCTGTTTCATATGTCCTACTTGTGTTGCCGTACATAGCTCTTCAAAATGGCGGATATCGGGAAGTCACAACGCCATCTTGTATACGGGCGTCTTGAATTCATATATCTTATAAACAAGATCAGCGCCACAGTATCATACTATATTTCCATTCTTTTTTGTAATACACATAGAGAATTGTTGCACTGTTTATTGTTCATGATTATTTATAGCTTGTTGTTATAAGTGTGTACGGAGGAATGTGTCAGAAAACGATGGATTCAGCAAGTGCCTCGATCTGTATTCATTGTTAATATTCCTCACGTTATTTATCAGAACAAGGCCTCCTATTCTCAGATTATACATTTCTAAACCTTCACCCTCACACAGAAATCCTCTCTTGATCTAATTGTTATTGATTAGCTGGAATCAGAAATATTAGCCAGTTTATATTATTGTTTTTCTTTGACTTTGTATTAAAACGTGACCTTTTGAAATATTGTAAAGTACTGTAAGAGAATAGCAAAGCTTTCCAAATGCACATTAAATACGTCTTTTAACTTCAATCTTTATGTGGTTTATTATGAATCTGCTAATACTGTATTAATAACGGACACAAAAATATGACAATGACAATATAACCTTCAAATCTTGAATGAAAATATAATGTGTGAAAAAAAATCATTTATTATTATTTATTTTTTTCATTGGAAGCACATTCCACCTGTGTAGAGATAGCTGGCGTCTGATTGGAGGACTGCAGAAGTCTATGTGTGTAGATTGGAAAGTGTGTGTGTGGCCTAGCATTACTATACTTGTGGGGACCTAAATCTGTTTACACAGTCACGTGTGGGGACTCGCCTCCCTTATGGGGACAAAATGGAGGTCCCCAGAAAGGGAATCATTCATTTTAGGGTGAAGACTTGGTTAGGTTTAGGGTAAGGGTGTTGGGGAACGGGCTCTCGGGTCAATATTTTGTGTTTAAAAACCTGTTTAAAAACTCCTGTAGTAAAACCAAAAGTTTATAAAAGCCCTGTTATGGATAAAAGAGAGCAGCGGCTGCAGCACAGAGTGTATGCGGCGGGGTTAAAACCTGTACTCCTGCCCCCCCGAAGGGGTTCTCCCCCGGTGGAATGTCCGAGGCTGCGTCCCACAGCATCTGGTAAAATACCTGGTAAGTGGGTTAAAAAACATCTGTCTAAACGGACCGAGGTTGACTTTGTTTAAAATCTGCATGCGGGTAAAATTAGTGCTGGTAATAAAAATCACATCAACCCAAATGTTAAAATATGTATAATAGAAAACAAATATGTAAAATATAAAATACACAGGGAAGGGAAATATCTTAAAATAAAGTCAACCAAGTGTCCCTAAAAGTGTTTAAAACCCAGGCCGAGATCTAGAGAGGTGGGGCGGGTGAGACATGGGACACGCCTTGGATGATGTTTAAAAATACTTTTATTAAGGGGTTATTTCAGGGTGTTTCCCTGCAGAGCAGATGGCAGGGTTGGGGGTGACCAATACAGAAGGCACGGCAGATAACAGACAGTTAGTGAGACAGTACTGATCCCATTCAATGATTCTCCCTTTAGCCCAATCAATGTGTGGGTTATTGGTGCGAAGCCACGGAAAACCCAATACCAGAGGTGTGGATGGTGCGGAGATTACCTTTAACTGAAAGAGCTCTCTGTGGTTCCCGGAGGTGATCAGTGTCACAGGGCTTGTCTGTTCTGTAACTGAGGAGATTATTTGCAAGTTAAGTGCATAGGCAGTTAATAGATCCAGGCAGAGTCCCAGCTGTTCAGCTAGCTCACGGTCCAAGAAACTATCCTCAGCACCCAAATCAATGATGGCTTTGAGGGGCAAAGTCATGGTGTTAACACAGATCTTGGCGGGTATTAGAAAACGGCACAGGGAAGGGGGTTGAGAAGTTGGCTATGGACTCCTCAGGACCCCCATTCTCACTGACGAGCTCCCACGTTTGTGCGGACTAGGCAGTTGGCAATGAAATGCCCGGCGTTGCCACAATACATGCATTGGCCAGCACTCATCTGGCGCTGACGCTCCTCCGTTGAAAGTCTAGTATGTCCCAGTTGCATAGCCTCCTCATGAGAAGTGGTGCGCATGCTGGGCGGTTAGAGGATGGAAGGAGGTTCAAACACAGAGGGAACAGAGTAAGTGGAAAAACTGGGCCTACTTAGTGAGACTGGTGGAGTACGCTGTGTCCGCTCTGCTCGGCGTTCCCAAAAACGTCAGAAAACTGATCTGAGAAACACTCAAAACACAGAGAGTCATAATCCACTGATGAGCTCAAAGCCTCTGCCCAGGTTAAAGCCTTGCCTCGGAGCAAACTCAGAACATAATTAATCCTGGTGACACGAAACGAAACAGGACGCTTGCGAAAAACCTTGTTGCACTGAAAAAGAAATCTTCTGCATTTCTCCACTTCTCCGTGTGAGGGAATGCGATCATTGTACGTACTTTGTCTCACTGGAATATTAACGGTCAGATTGAATACAACATCGACCCCATTTCTCTGGCCAATGACGGGAGAGTTTTGAAAGTGACAAAACACTGTTCCACACATTTAAAAACACTTAAACAATTAAACAATGTTTACCCAGGATTCAGGCACCTTCCCTGGCTTGTAAAATGCGGTGATGCGCCCTGGAGGTATCAGACTATTTAAAACATGTATACCCAGGATTCAATCACTTGTCCTGGCTTGTAAAGTGCTGTGGAGCAGCCTGTTCTCTGGGTAAACTCTCTTCGCATTGTAATCACTATTTCTGCTATCACTATCACCACTTTTCCCCAGGTTTCAAACACTTATTCCTGGGTAGAAAATCAATGTGCTGCATGGTGCTCTCTGGGTAAAGTCTCCTCCTATTTACACCACTTTTCCCCACCTTTCAAACACTTATTCCTGGGTAGAGAAGCCATGTACTGCATGGAGCTCTCTGGGTAAAGTCTCCTCCTATTTACACCACTTT
Organism: Notothenia rossii; assembly: GCF_949606895.1. Lineage (NCBI taxonomy): Eukaryota > Metazoa > Chordata > Actinopteri > Perciformes > Nototheniidae > Notothenia > Notothenia rossii. The sequence goes on along the minus strand of NC_136902.1, from coordinate 92,579,991 downwards.
TCCCCGCCTTTCAAATACTTATTCCTGGGTAGAAAATCCGTGTGCTGCATGGTGCTCTCTGGGTACACTCTCCCTCTATCCACACCACTTTCCCCCACCTTTCAAACACTTATTTTTGGGTAGAAAATCCATGTGCTGCATGGTGCTCTCTGGGTACACCCTCCCTCTATTCACACCACTTTCTGCCGCCTTTCAAACACTTATTCCTGGGTAGAAAAGCCATGTACTGCATGGAGCTCTCTGGGTAAAGTCTCCTCCTATTTACACCACGTTTCCCCGCCTTTCAAACACTTATTCCTGGGTAGAAAAGCCATGGTGCTCTCTGGGTAATGTACCCATGATTCAAGCTGCTTTCCTGGGTTCTAAAGTGCTGTGAAGCAGCCTGTTCTCTGGGTACAGTCTGGGTGGAAGAGCCATCTGCTGCATGGAGCTCTCTGGGTATCTGTGAGTCTCACACCATGTTTGTCTCTGGGTCCTCTCTCCCTCTATTCGCACCACTTTCCCCCACACTTGAAACACTTATTCCTGGGCAGAAAAGCCATGTGGTGCATGGAGCTCTCTGGGTCACTGTGAGTCTCACACCCTGCTTGTCTCTGGGTCCTCTCTCCCTCTATTCACACCACTTTTCCCCAGGTTTCATAGACTTATTCCTGGGTAGAAAAGCCATGTGCTGCATGGTGCTCTCTGGGTCTCTGTGAGTCTCAGGCCCTGCTAATAGCAGTGACCCTGCTGCCAGTATTATGAACAGATTTATCAGTTTCTAACAATACTTTAGCCCACATCAGAGCCCTGTTCCCTGGGTAATAGAGGAGGGTGATGTGCCCTGGGTCTATGGGTGTCTGGGTGTGTGGGTATCTGGGTCTCTGTGGGTCTCTGTGAGTCTCAGACCCTGCTAACAGCAGTGACCCTGCTGCCAGTATTATGGACAGATTGATCAGTTTCTAACAACACTTTAGCCCACATCAGAGCCCTGTTCCCTGGGTAATAGAGGGGGGTGATGTGCCCTGGGTCTATGGGTGTCTGGGCGTGTGATTCTCTGGGTCTCTGTGGGTCTCTGTGAGTCTCAGACCCTGCTTCTCCGGGGTGCTGGAGTCATTTTCAGGCTCCTCTCCACAGTTGTCCGCCTAAAAATGAATTATAATCATTACGTTTGCATTTAAATGATTTATTTTGTCATTAATATGGTTCCCTAACACAATGCACATAGTCTGGAGCTCACTTGGGTCCTGCATATGCTTTAATCAGGCATTTTAACACTTCTTTCCATGAAAATGATTTGTAATCACTATCACAGGGCTATATAAATCAAATTCCGGGTAATTTCGAGCACAATTGTACCTTTTACTATTTAAATGTATATGTATTATATATTTTTGGGCTATAAAAGTGACATTTCTGGGTGATTCTGTCAGTTTATGGAGCTTTGTTCACAAATCCTGGAGGTTCCAGGCCGAATTTGAGTACTCATAGGCGGCCTGCCATGCGCACCCACCGGAGGAAAGAAGAAAAAAGTAAAGAAAACGGTCAATTATATCTTAAAATAATCAAAAATGAAGTTTTAAAAAATTGTCGAAAAAACGACTGAGCGCCAACGGAGAAGTGGTTCAAAAAAGCTCAACCTGTTGGCGCTTCGGTCCGAAGCCCTGGACACTTTTCCCCTTCTCCGTCGCAACTTACAATGGAGAGGGGAAAATCAGGTTCCCCTACTCCGTTGAAAAAGTTCATTCATCCATTTCAGACTACTGTCTGCACGAAATCGGAAACCCGTTTTTTGAGAGGACTCAGAACAAAAACGGCTGTCTGATGTCCTGGAGGAATTCATCCGCTAAATGTGCACTCTGGCTCGGATAGATTTGTTGCCTGGAGACCCCCCAGCCTGGTTCTTACCAAACTTTAAGTTTTTGAACTGGTCTCTGGAGGAATGTAAGGGGAGTTTGAGGGGACTCTACCCGCATTATGAGGCACTATTTACAGATACATTTTTATCACTTTTAGCCCTTTTTTATGGTTCTCCAAAAAGTTAACTCAAACTTTTTCTGACTCTGGAGGAATGCAAGGGGAGTTGGCCGGGGACTCTACCCGCGTTATGATGCACTATTTTATCATTTTTAGCCCTTTTTGTGGTTCTCCAAAAAGTTAACTCAGACTTTTTCTGACTCTGGAGGCGTGTAAGAGAATAGCAAAGCTTTCCAAATGCACATGACATAAGTATTTAACTTCAATCTTTGAGTGGTTTGTTACTAATCTGCTCATACTGTATTAATAAAGTGAACGACAATATAACCTTCAAATCTTGAATCTTTGAATGGAGATATAATCTGTGAAAAAAATATCATTTATCAATTTGTCTTTTTTTATTTTCATAGGAAGCACATTCCACCTGTGTAGAGACAGCTGGCGTCTGATTGGAGGACTGCAGGAGTCTGTTTGTGTGTGTTTGTGTGTGTGTGTGTGTGTGTGTGTGTGTGTGTGTGTGTGTGTGTGTGTGTGTGTGTGTGTGTGTGTGTGTGTGTGTGTGTGTGTGTGTGTGTGTGTGTGTGTGTGTGTGTGGATTGGAAAGGGTGTACCATCATCAGCAGTACGGGATGCTGGACCGTTTCTCTTCACCTTCTACACTGCAGACTTCACCCACAACACTGAAACACCTGCAGAAGTTCTCTGACAACTCCCCTGTGGGAACTTCAGTCTCATGCTTTGAATGTTATGAAGACCAAGGAGCGGCATTTTGCCGACAACTGTAAACAGGCTTGTCTGTTTGAGCAACTAGCTCAGTGCAAAGAAGTAGAAAGGGTTGGGAGAGAGTGAAGAGAGAGAGATGTTCCAGGTTGTTGTGTTGAGAATATTCAGGAGAATATTTGTCATTGTCATTGTCCAATGAATATGTGTCCACTCATATGTTGATAGGAGTATTAAAAACATATAAAAAACGAGCGATTCATTTGTGATGAATCGCGATTAACTATGGACAATCATGCGATTAATCCATTGAAGTTTAATTTTTTCAATCTGTCCGCGAGCGCGACGGCATCTGCGATCCCTCGCTCTACCCCTCGCTATCGCGTGAAGGGTCTGCTTTATGCGCTCCGCACAGTAACCCAGCTGCGAGGCACGGGCGAACAGTTCATGGGCGTGCTCACTAGCGCACCTACCCCCCCCCCCCCCTGTTCATAATGTAAAGTACCCCTCAAAAGGTCCGATTTATTTCATCTTAAGGATGCGCATCAAGCAACATCTCCAGGTGCTCCTTTGCGAACCAGGGCAAAAAAGTTATGTGCACCCCTGATTATATTTGAGTTTTATCACCACAATTGCTCCATGGTGTATATATATATATATATACATATATATATATATATATATACATACATATATATGTATATATATATATACACCAAAGGAAGGCCAATACGGGTAGCAGCTCTCAGGAGGGAGTCCAGGAGAAAAGAGAGAAGGAAAGTGGCCTTCGCTCAGAATCTGTGTTACCTTCAAAGACAAGGGGGAAACATGTTCAGGTAACAAAACAGAGGAGTAGACTTCAACTGTCACACACACCACAAGGTTTAGCCTCAGCTCAAGTTGAGCTCTCTGTAAAGATACGGGTCCAGCTCTCGGAGAGCATTGATCAGAACCCTGCTCGCTGCAGCTCCTTTATTTCGCACTGCGTCCACCACCTCTCGTGCTCCGTCATTTGGGGGTTTGTTTCTGGCTGACGTCATTTCAGATTCACTGATCACTTCAGACTCAAAGAGTTTATCCAGAAGGTCGTTCAGGACAGTTGGAGTCACTCTTTGAATGAACTCTGTCCGAACTGAGAGCAGCCTCTGGTCTGCTGGGACTCTGCTCTCTGCTGGGACTCTGCTCTCTGCTGGGACTCTGCCCTCTGCTGGGACATTTCTCTGGGACAATTCATGTCTTGGACCTGGTAGATAAACGGGGAAAATACTTTTGTTAACAAACATTCTCATTAAACAGATCTCTTAAAGTCACTCGACAATCCCTGAGGTGGATTTCTGTTCACTTAAAGTTATAATATGTAACATTTCCTCATTCAAATGTATAAAAACTCCTACACCTGTATTATTTATACTTGGTTGAGTTGTGTACATCGATTATCCCAAATGGTTCAGAGAGATGTGTAATTTTAAAGGTAACAGTACGTTTCATCACGGTCTCCTGTAATGCTGTAATCCACTTAAGCATGAGAAGCGGAAGACTACAACTCCCATGATGCCACGCTGTTTCACCACCACACCACACTAGTTATTACTATAGTTTTAGAACATTACAGGTTGTGTTTAATGTCGTAACGATGCGTTGCCATGGAGCCTTAATAGAGAAGGCTATGAGATGGAGCTTTAGAGTTATCAGTCTATCACTGGGTCTGAGCTCAGGTGGAGTCTTTACCTTCCAGTGACACGAGATAATTCCAGACTTCATTTCCACCTTGGTCCTTGATCTTCAAATCCACTGTCTCTGTGCTCGTCGTCAGGGAAACTTGAAATGTTGGATAGTAATCTGGTCCAAAACTTGATATAAATCTTTTACTCTGAAAACCAGAAGCAGACGTTACACATTTATCTGTTTCTTTGCTGATTGTGGATCCACATGCAGATACATGTGTGTTAATGATCATTGTGTTTCTTTAGAGGAGTATCGTTGACTCACCTTAGGCTGAATGAAGAAGCCCTCAGGTTCACAGTGCACACTGTAACTGTGATACAGTTCCAGCTCACAGTCGGAGGATATTGTGATGTTCTCAGCACGTCTGTGTTGATCAGCAACCTTCAGTAATATAGTAACTTTAGTTATATATCTCACAGGCTCCGCCCTCTACTGGACTCTATGGGTACTCCCCTCAATCCTATCTATGCACGCATTCTTTCACTGAGACTCATACCCGTAGCCGGCCCCCTGGGAGAGCCTACCTGAATGCGCGCGCATCCACTGCATAAGAGGCGGCCTCGCCCGCTCACTGCTATCCCTTTCTCTTTCAGCTAAGCAGCTATCGAGCAACTGAGCGAGAGATAAACAGGATAGAAAGAACAAGAAACAGTTTTTTCCTTCCGACAAATAGAATATGGACTCACCTGTGGAGCGCCTGTGTCCTTCGTGTCCGGGTTCTATCGGGAGTGATGATCCTCATGCTCGATGCATCGTGTGTGTGGGGTCTGACCACGCAGCAGCTAACCTGCCTCCATTGGCAACTTGCAGCGCCTGTCAGATGTTGACCCGGTCCAGCCGCCTGTACAGAGTGGCGGTGTTCAAGGGGTGTTACGTCTTGCCGGTGGAGTACCCAGAGCTTGACGTGGTGGAAATGGAGGACCTCGTGCAGGGAGTGCCATTTGTCTTCGCCGTTCCCGGCATCGGAGAGGAGGACGACGATGATGACACTTAGTCGTCCGGGATTTCCGCTGACCGCCAGGAAAGCCATCAGCAGAGGTCGGCTCGTCAGGACTTCTCGGCGGTAATGGCTATGGCGGAGCGTGCAGGCTTGCCGCTTCCCCCACCGATACCTCCGAGGCCGGACTTCTACGGCACGGGCCGTCCAGCATAGCTGGCCTTCGTTTCACCCCCTCTGCCGGACATCAGGCGGTGTGTGGAAGCCACGTGGCGGCAGCCACTGAAAACGAAGGCTACGGTGGCTACTTGGGCAGGAATCCTCAAGGTGGAGGGCCACTCAGACACGGAGCAGGACGCTCCCACACCCCCGTCTGAGGAAGGGAGTTATTATTCGGACCGCTGCATGGGCCAGATGAATAATTTGGTCCACGGCATGGCTACCGCAGCCGGTTGGGTGATGGCCCTGACCACCGTGGCATCGCGTCACGTGTGGTTAGGTTCGACCGCCCTGGCTAAGAAAGACCGGGATGATCTCCTTGGAGGGCTTTTTGGTTCGATAGCCTCGGTCACTCAGCGTTTCAACCGCCTGGAATTGGAGAAGTCTCAGCTCAGCCGCATGGTGCCGCTGGCTCAACCTCAGGCCCCCCCGCTAGGGGGAGTGCGTCCGGCGGTGGTAAGACGGAGAGAGAGGCGTCGGGTGAGCATGTTGGGTCGGGGCCGACCCCCGCAGGGACAGGCCGACAGAATCTAACAGAGACCCGGCACATCAAGCTCCTAGAGCTGCGGGCAGTGATATTAGTCCTCCAACATTTCAAACCCTTAATCCAGGGGAAATATGTAATGATCAGGAGCGACAACAGCACCACGGTCATGGGCTGCAGAGGTGGTGTTATCTCTGAGAGACCTCCACATTTCGGGTCTGGAGAACAGGGGGGCCAACCTCATGTCGAGGGGCGGACCCCTGCCAGAAGAGTGGACGCTTCACCCAGAGGTGGTGAAGTGGATCTGGGCCCGGTTCGGGACAGCAGAGGTGGATCTGTCCGCCAGCCGGCGCAACACCCACTGTGCACTATATGGTTCTCCATGGCTCTGAGCGACGACTCTCCTTTGGGGGTGCCTTTCTACCGTTACGTCTCATCCTCCCTCTGTGAGTGAGGCGGGAGCGTCTATCAATCATCCTAGTAGCACCGGATCATGTAGGGGCGCCATGGTACTCGGAGATGACACAGATGAAGGTGGAACAGCCCTGGGCGCTTCGCCAAGTTTGGGGGGTAATCTCCCAGGAGGCAGGTGCAATCGGGGCATCACCCACGCTGGGCCAAGCCTGGAGAGGTTTCCTGAGGGGGAGAGGCTGAGGCAGTAGGGATTGTCTGATAGTGTGATTCAGTCTATCCAGACAGCTAGCGGGATCCACCACAGCCTGTTACAGGCCGAAGTGGCTGGGATTCTGGCGATGGTGTGAGGAGCGAAAAATAGAGCCCCTATCTTGTAAATTGGGATCTATTTTGTCGTACTTACAGTTTTTGGTGGACAGAGGGCTTGCTCATTCCACAGTGAAAGTGTATGCAGCAGCCATCTCGTCCTGCCATGAGGGATTTGGCAACAGGTCAGTTTTTGCTCACCCGCTGATGTCGCGGTTTTTGCGAGGTGTCAGCAGGCTGTGCCCAGTGGTGCGCACCTCTGCCCTGCAGTGGGATTTGCCGCTGGTGCTCGAGTCTCTGGTCACAGGACCATTTGAGCCTCTGGAGCTCTCTTCCCTGAAAGCACTATCATGGAAGACAGCATTGCTACTTTCCTTAACGTCAGCCAAAAGAGTGTCTGAGTTAACCGCTTTATCAGTGCACCCGAGTTGTTTAAACATCTGGGGTGACCAAAGCGGTGCAACACTCAGACCGAACCCCTGCTTTGTGCCTAAGAGCCTAACGGCCCCTACACACGGCGGCGTGCGTTGCCGCTTCAACGCAAGCGACAACGCACGCCGCCGTGTGTAGGAGCCCTGAGGAGTAAGTTCAGGTCGAGGGCTATTCAGTTGGGGGTTTTAATCTCTCCCCCCCCCATAATTGGGCAAGGGAGGCTAAATTGCACCTCCTCTGCCCGGTGCGTGCGCTGGCATGTTATGTAGAGCGCACGGCTGCCCTTCGGCAGTGCGGTAACTGGAAAAGCTCTGTCCAAGAAACGCCTGGCAGGCTGGCTTTGTGAATGCATTTCACATACGGACAGGCGGGGAAAGCCTTCCCCACGGGGGTCCGTGCACACTCTACACGAGCCATGGCTGTGTCAACAGCCTTATTTAATGGCGTAAATGTGGAAGCACAGAGGCATCTTGGTCAACACCAGGTCCCTTCATTAAAGGAGACCTATCATGCTATATTTAAATGATATAGTGTATTACCATACCTATATAAGGTATATTTATACATTTTATTTGTCAAAATACCAAATAGATCATTTTTTAGCCATGCCTCGTTTCGCTCATTTTCGCTCTATTCCAAGCCTGTCTTTGAAAATTCTGAGCATCAGCTGACCACGCCCCCCTGCAGAAGAGGGGGCATGAGCCGGCGAGAGTCACGTTACCATGTTTGCTTTGATTACGAGTGTGGAATAAACATGTCATCTCAGAGCAATGCATGTGTTCAAGCATATTATCAATTTGATCAAGAAACTGACCCTGAAGCAGCGGAGGTTTTGGTGGAGGTGCAAACATCTCTGTTGCAGCAGGACGTTTCTGAATGGTTAGTTGACAACATACTTGTCAACCCTCCCGATTTTTGCGGGAGACTCCCGATTTCATTGCCCTCTCCCGATTTCCTCCCGGGGTCATATTTCTCCCGCATTTCTCCCGATTTCTGACAAAATCAGATTTACACACGACTGTTTCCACTCGGACTTTAATACAGCTACACCATTGTTTGGTTTCCATGGTAACACGTCTCTTTAGTAGCGCGCGCTACTCAAAGTCTGAGAGGGTGAGGCAGATATTCACAGAAAACAGAACAAGAATCGACAACTACTCGACTCTCTGCTCACTCCTTTCCTGTAAAATACAGGTCCAGCCCACACATATGCTCCATCAAGGACGGTGCTACAGGCCGCAAGGCAGTGTACTTACAACTACAATAAGCATGTTAATGTTAATCTAACAGCTCCGGCGATCCATGAGCACCCCCGCCCCCAATTTTGCATTTTGAAATGCTCCCGATTTCTGAGGTCTAAAGGTTGGCAAGTATGGTTGACAAGCTGTTTTCCCTATTTATTTTACTCTGTTTGTTACGATGCTACTTATTCCGTTCATATTTTGGCTAATTAGCAAGAATGCAATGTGTACAGTTTGTAACTTAGAGTTTGACCCAGCAATAAGTCTCTGAAAGGCGGAGAAAAGTTGTGTGGATAGAGGCAGAGCGCAGCGGCAGGCAGGCGGAGAGGATAACGCCCCCCCCCCCCCCCCCCCACAGAGCGCACCCACAGCGCACCCAGAGGACAGGCTGCGTCACCTCACTTTGTAACCCAGGAAAGGAGCAGGAATCCTGGGTACGTGAGTGTTAAAAATGCATTAAACTGTTTTAATCCGACAGCCGCTGATTTGCATGGAAGTCTGTCCGTTTGGTTAACATTTGAATAGCCTAATGGACGGAAATCTGTCCTGCAGTATATGCAAATGAGAGGTTTGACAATGCACGTGACCGTGGCTCATTCCCCTGATAGGTGGAGAGTTGACCAATAAGCGGAGCACCTCTTTGTGACGTAGAAAAGTGTTGAAATCTGGATCCGTTTTTTTCAGATCCGTTGCAGCCCCTTTTTTAGAGATTTGGCTAAGGAGGAAAATAGAGAGGGTTGTGTTTTCTGACACTTGGTGAGTTCCCTGGAACACCGGGGACACATATTCATGTATCCCCGGTGCATGATAGGTCCCCTTTAAGTTTTATCTCTTGGACATGTCTGGCTCATTTTCATCGCCTGTTCTTGCTGGGGCAACGCAGGACTGGTGAGGAGGGAGAGGGCCGACCCCTTCCCCGAACGTAATGTGCTTATGTTTCCTGGGCCCCCGGCCCCACGGGACGTTACGCGCACATGGGCTCATAGGGGCTGGAGGTTTTTCCTTTTCCCTGCATTAAGACAGGAGGAGGAAATTCTCTACGTTATGGCACACCTCCGTGGGGTAAGCGTGTCACGGTGTGCCGGGCCCGCCGCAGCCTCTTTTACTTCTCTCCTTGGCTATGGCCGAGGGAGAGGTGAGGGAGGCTCAGCGGCTGCTAAACAGAAAGCCGGTCTGAAACAGGGGGATGGAGCGGTATTCTCGCGGGACAGCAGAGTGGGTATACGTCAGCCTGTGAAAGATATAACGTATGGTAACCCATGTTATATAAGCAAAGCGGAGCCCTCTACTTATGGAGCACTGCTGCCTATGCTGCTCAGCTAAAAGAGAAAGTAAAGGGATAGCACGCATTCAGGTAGGCCCGCCCAGGGGGCCGGCTACTGGTATGAATCTCAGTGAAAGAATGCATGCATAGATAGGATCGAGGGGAGTACACATAGAGTCCAGTAGAGGGCTCTGCTGTGCTTATATAACATGGGTTACCATACGTAACCCTACGTTATGCTCAGATAGTCAAGGCAACTTTATTTAAAGATCACATTAAACAACAACAAACGTTGACAGACCTGCTCCACAAAGTGATGAGATACACAATCAATCACAACATAATTATAAGTATGTATTGCCTTTGTAAAGGAATATTACAAATAGATTATTTTAATTCTTTGAGATAAGCTATTGAAGAAGCTATTCCAACGTTAACCAAACACAAACCGTCTGTGTCGGTTATAAAACACAAAAGGCTGCTGCCCAAGCTGTAACATGTGGCTGGTAGGGATGAGATCACATTGTCTTGGCAGTGATTCATCTCAGCAGGTCTTTCAGTTCTGTGTGATGTGTTTAATATTCATGCCATCAGTTTCCACAGACAGAAAGACATGCTGAGAGAGAATCATACAAAACCACAAAGAGCGATCTGAAGATTTACAGTTCAGATAGATCTTATTCTTTTCCCAGCACGAGAAGGTTTGAGAAGAGGAGCAGTGTGTGAGGAAACAGCTGTGGTTTAAACCAGTGTTTAGTCTGATGGTGAGCACATGGCCTTACCTCCTCCACAAGGACGTTGTTCTGCAGCAGATGTACATCCAGTGTTTGCTTCTCTCTGACCGGGGGTCGTAGGAACACCAGAATCTTGCCCTTTACCCGCAGAAGCAGAACCCTTTTAAAGATATCCCAGACCAGGCCAAAGAGAGAGAGGTGAGGCACCTTCACCACCACGTGAGTGCGTGTGACCTCCAGCGGCTCCAAGATGCTCAGGCCTTCATCAGTGATGTGGACGACAGACAACAGGCCGTCCAGGAGCAGCGCTGTGGAGCAAAGAGCTGGTCATCTGTTGCATTGCTGCTGAAACAGCTTCATCATATTCAATGTCACAGCACTTTAGCTCAGAGCTAATGTTCATCTAATGTCATTCACTTTGGAGCCTCACTAGGATGTACCAGTTTATATCCTTCACCTTTTATTCTAATGTTTCATTATTGTTCCACCCCCTGTGCTCTTTCTGGATGTGAGCATTTGCTGTTATGCATAAACTTTATTAATTCTTTTTTATTCACCAGACTGCTGAAATGTTTGTAATCTGCTGCCAGAACAGCTTGGCTGTGTGTCTGAGTGATTCTCTAGATGTGTGAAGAGTTTTCTAAAGCTTTAAGGGCGTAGGAAGTCTACAGCTGAGCATGCTGTGGACTGACCAATCACAGTTTAAATCTCTTTAATATTACAGAGACAGCAGAGGGCCCAAAGAAAAACGAACTCAGTATTTAGAGCTGCATTGCATCGTATGTTCAATAATGATGTCATGCAACACATCGACTACGGTAAATGGATGATTTAATAATTTCATTCTTCTTCTTTTGAAACAGATTTGGTGCCTGAATTATACTGTTGCTATATTTGTTAGACTAGTTTAATAAAGCTGCTTTATAACTCTTGAACGTTAGTGAATAGTATAAAGTGCTAATCATTATATAAGTGTATTTGTTAACACTAGATGTCTTTACCATCCTCTGTCTCACTGTGTGGCAGGTGGAGCTGGCAGACGGCAGCTTCATCAGAACTCTTCACGTTGAACAGCGGCCCTGCTGCCTGCTTGCCAGCTGATTGGAGGCGGCTCTCCTCCCAAGGGACCGTCCTGTACAGAAGCTCCGCCTCCTGAGCCATGACGAACACCAGGCCAGTCGAAGCACACTGGAACTCACCTGGACCAGGACACCTGAACCTGTAGACACACAAGGGACAGGTTACTACACCAAGCCTTCACTGGCCTGTGTTCTGACTGACAGGTGTTCATCCAGCTGGAGTCTGACCTGGAGGAGGGTTTGTTGAAAGATCTGAAACACCTGATGATTACAGGAACATCACTGAAGATGTGTCCACATGCATCAGAGTGTGTGTGTAAACACATTTTCATTAAATTAACAACATGTCTAGTCCAGCGAGGATCTAGACTGCTACAAGAAAACAATCCTTCCTACACACAGAGGCATTATTTTATTTACGTCTGTTGGAAAGAGATTGGATGCAATACCTCAAGGTGAAAGACATGAAATCAAACACAATGAAATGAATATATATTTGTAATGTGTTTAAAATAAGGTTTGGTCATGTTATAGGATTACCTGTATGAAGACTCAGTTGTGTGTTCAGGTGAGAAGGATTCAGGAGCCTGGAACAAACAAAGTTATTTTAATAGAAATCAAGTTAAGTTCTAGCTTCATGAAACCAAACCACAATTCCACAACATATTCAGAACAATTTGAAAAATGCAAATGAGTCTGGATCATCTGAGTTCATCGTCAATTTCAAACGGGATATTAACGGGTTAACATGTCACAGCACTACCAGCCAATCACAGCACAGAATTACCAGCCAATCACAGCACAGTAGTACCAGCCAATCACAGCACATTGGGGCGGGATATTGTTCAGGTTTCTAGATAAATTGCGAGCGTTAGTGCATTTAACTTGACAGCCCTAATAATTATATTTCATTCAGTGGTGAAATAAATATACTCCACTCTGTACAACTGCTCCTCTCACCTTTCTACCTGTCTTCACTTCCTGTTCCACATCGGAGTCACCTGATGGAGAGAGGTGGTGACAGAGAAACATAATAATAAAACAATAATAATAATTATTGTACTATAAATATCTTTCAAGATCAGATTTAATGTACAATAGTTTGATGAATGGAGGATATGGTTTCAGTACTCACAGGTCTTCTGGATCTTGGCTCTGATCGTCTCACCATGTCTCCTGCAGGGATGAACACAATCCAACAGTTTTGGATAAAGTTTAAAATAAGTGTTTGTTCTTTGAGTCAGCTTCAGAGTCCTGACTGATCTCATGCTTTACATCCCATCATATTGTTATATCAATCTTGGACCTAGTCATAGTAACTAGGTTATGTTATTGAATTACATTTATTTGATTGTATTTCCTTGAGGCTGGGGAAGATATCCAGCATGTGGTTCAACATGTAATACAAGTAAGTATATGTACAACATGGAAAAGTAAATAAAATAAGTTTAATAGGAGGCTGTGGATTTATTTTCTCACACCGTGTAATTACACAATCAAACAATCTATAATTTAGCTCTGGCCTTCACAAAAACATTTTGTTGAATTGGACACATTTTTCGAAGCTCTATTGACTGACATGCGATGACTGGGACTGATGAAAGAATCTGCGAGGAACGAATTAGGAGCAGAGAAATAATCATATTTAAAGGGGACCGAGTGTCAGAAAACACAACCCTCTCTCTTTGCCTCCATACCCAAATCTCTAACGGGGCTGCAACGGATCTGATACAGACTGATACAGATTTGAAATATCTCTGACGTCAGTGATGAGGAGCTCCGCCTATATGGCCAACTCTCCACCTATCAGGGGAATGAGAGGTTGCCGTGGCATGGTAACAGCATGGTAACATAACGCTCTTAACTCGGCCCCCTCCTTTGCAGGGGGGCGTGGTCAGCTGCAGCTCATGCAAAGACCGGCTGGAGGAGAGCAAAATAGAGCGAAATGAGGCATGGCTAAAATGCATGATCTGTTTGGTATTTTGAAAAAGAAAACGTATAAATATACCTTATATAGATATGGCCCTACAATATATTATTCAAATATAGCATGATAGGTCTCCTTTAAAAGACAGCAGCCTCATAAGCCAAGAAGAGTCACAAGGGTGTGTCACTTTGCTGAAGGATAGTTGTGACCAGCTATCCAGGCCAGACTCTAAAGACTTTCCAAGGTGTAAAATGCGGCTTTAAAATTGTATTTGTATCATTCATCAGAGATAGCAGAAAACATGCATTATGTACTATGGAGGGGACTCTGACAGAGGATTACTCAAAAAGTACACAGTAAAAGTACTTCATTTTATTTCTGGTTGCAGTCAAACTAGTACTGAGTCCAACGGTATCAGTTTTATTCAGAACTTATGGTAAAAAATATTTGTATCACTCATTGAATATAGCAGGAATGAAAATGAAGAGCAGCTGATTTGAAAAGACAAACTCGAGAGACGGCTGAGTGACTGCAGTGCAGAATCGCTGTATAGTTTAATCTCCTTACAATGTTGTCCGTTTTAGACACAGGCTTATTATATTTACAGCCCGTAATAACATTCATTTTCTGGGCTCAATGTGTGTCTTGGCTGTTTTCGTTGTGATCGCTAAATTCACCTTGTTTATAATATTATCACTATAACACTGACCCAGATCGCTGGATCGCTAGAAACACCTGCCATCAGACTGGCAAGGGCTGTTCCATGCTCTGCTCAACCTCCCGCCATCCCAATGGACTCAGTAGCGCCCCCTGCTGCCGTGGAGCATGTGTTAGTGTGTATGAGCACAACGTGACTTTGGCAGTAATATTCCACCGTGAGAAGAAAAAGTTTTGTACTTGTAAAAAAAAAGTTGTACTTGTAAAACCCATGCTGAATTTGTCTCTGAAATATGATTTATTAGAAAATTGTTATGTGTTTGTTTGATAGGTACGATTTTTATTTGCAAAACTGAATGCATTAGTTTGTAGATGGTGTTTTGTATTTGCAAACCACATTGTGTTTGTTAGTGAATCACAAGGCATTTGTAAAACTTGTTTAGTTTGTTTGTGGAGTTATGGCAGGAAATTAGCTCCATATTTTCCACTCTTCTGTAAAATCCTATATGTCTTTTAGAAAGTTGCTAACTAACTAAATGTGGATTTGCATTTTCAGCTTACAATATAAAGTTGATGGAAGAATGAAAGAGCCTGCAGTCAGTGGGAAACATCACTGATCTGTTGAGATTCCCAGAGAGAGAAACACCTCCCTGTGTTTAATACAATACTGCTGAACCAGCAGAGACCCCGTACTGACCTGAGAGTCTCCAGTCTGCAGTCTGGACTCTCCAGAAGATCTCTCAGCAGCTTCTCTGAATCCTGCAGATCGTTGACACTCAGGTCCAGATCTCTCAGATGGATGTTGGACTTCAGAGCTGAGGCCAGAGCAGAACAGCTGATCTCTGACAAACTGCAGCCCCTCAGTCTGAATAAAGAAAACATGATGAGGATAAAAATCTGTTTCTAATCCAATCAGATGTTCAGGTTTATTAAGTGTAGCTCAACATTCCTGTTTCCTAATCAATGAGCTTTCCCCTGAATTACAGTGACTGTCTTTCTGTTATTGTGGATCATCATAATATCAGCCTTCTGTTCATTATCCGTGAAAACATTGAAATCAATGGGAAGCAAGAAAAACATGTATGCTTCAGAGATCAATGTAAAACTAATATTAGTTCAGATGAACTTCTTTATTCAGATGTGACCATTTACTAAAGACAACACACATTTACTTGAACAACTAGCAGTGGATATCTAACATATATATTTGAAGAAACAGTCAACTTTTATGACTGCAGACTAAATGTAGTACAAGAAAAATAAGAATATGAAGAAAAGGACTGTGGCAGTGGGGTGTGGTTAGAGCGCCGGCTGCTGGAGGGATGGGGCTGGCTCCAGACAGCTGGACAAGGATCAGGTAACCAGGTGAACAGTAAAGCATGTCAGTAACCTGGTTCTTGTCTCTTGGTCTGGGTCCTGGGGGCAGAAGGACTCGCCCCAAGAAAGCCTGTCACTGGCAGCAGTGTTCTGTCTGTTTCCTAAAGTATGGATGTATTGTTTGCAAGCTGTGGCCAGTCAATAAAGCTTTCTTTTAGGCAAGCCTTCCTCTCCTTCTGTCCTTTTTAACTGGGTGAGCAGGAAAACTATCACAACGACATACACAAATGTATGGTTGTTCAAGCATTAGGTTCAACTGTTAATGAAACACATGAGATCTCCAGCAGTAACAGAGAGTCAGTGAACTGACCTGAGAGTCTCCAGTCTGCAGTCTGGACTCTCCAGAAGATCTCTCAGCAGCTCCACTCCTGAATCCTGCAGAGCGTTCTGACTCAGGTCCAGATCTCTCAGATGGATGTTGGACTTCAGAGCTGAGGCCAGAGCAGAACAGCTGATCTCTGACAACCTGCAGCGCCAAAGTCTGAATAAAGAGAACATGATGTAACTTTAGAAAACAATGTTCCTGTTTGAAATAACTCCAGGTTTAATAATCTGCTCAGAGCTGAAGAAGGTCAGAAAGTGGAAACTCCAAACAGGTTAAAAACTGTAAGATACAGAAAGAGGGAAAGAGCTCTCATTCATATTAAAGACAACGTGCTTCTACTTCAATAAAACGAGGAGACTTCACATCTGAGACTCTGCTCCATCTACACTAACTCATGATGTGCAGCCAGACAAATACAAACCACAGAAACTGATTCAACTCAAGATCACAACGTTTACAAAGATCACAATTCAGGATGAATTTTAAATGTGAAGAAAAACCTCCAGAATATATATTTTAGGAACAGTGGAGTCATCAAATCACAGCATCTTCAGAGTGAACTATTCAGTCAGTATCAGCATCATGTCGCTTCAGGAACATGTTGGAAACAGCAACCACTGAACATACTTGTTAGTGTTGGATCGTTTTAATATAACTATTTCATTATTGTATTTGATATCGTTAGTTAAAATCATGATGGAGAATACAAGATGAATTTCAGCTGTTTAAAAGGTTCAGAGTGAATTCTGCAGTGAAGGTTTTAGTTGTTATATTTAAATGTAAAGATCAACATTGCATTATGCAACTCTAGCTTTAAGAGGCTCAGTGAGGATCAGAGTGATATCAGCCTGATGTCTGCAGCTCAGAGTCAACACAACTCTATTCATCTCAGCACACAAGTTCAAGATGGAGAACTGACCTGAGAGTCTCCAGTCTGCAGTCTGGACTCTCCAGAAGATCTCTCAGCAGCTCCACTCCTGAATCCTTCAGAGCGTTGAAACTCAGGTCCAGATCTCTCAGATGGATGTTGGACTTCAGAGCTGAAGCCAGAGCAGAACAGCTGATCTCTGACAAACTGCAGCCCCTCAGTCTGAATAAAGAGAACATGATGAGGATAAAAATCAGTTTATAATCCAATCAGATGTTCAGGTTTATTAAGTGTAGCTCAACATTCCTGTTTCCTAATCAATGAGCTTTTCCCTGAATTACAGTGACTGTCTTTCTGTTATTGTGGATCATCATAATATCAGCCTTCTGTTCATTATCTGTGAAAACATTGAAATCAATGGGAAGCAAGAAAACATGTATGCTTCAGAGATCAATGTGAAACTAATATGAGTTCAGATGAACTTCTTTATTCAGATGTGACCATTTACTAAAGACAACACACATTTACTTGAACAACTAGCAGTGGATATCTAACATATATATTTTAAGAAACAGTCAACTTTTATGACTCCAGACTAAATGTAGTACAAGAAAAATAAGAATATGAACAAAAGGACTGTGGCAGTGGGGTGTGGTTAGAGCGCCGGCTGCTGGAGGGATGGGGCTGGCTCCAGACAGCTGGACAAGGATCAGGTAACCAGGTGAACAGTAAAGCATGTCAGTAACCTGGTTCTTGTCTCTTGGTCTGGGTCCTGGGGGCAGAAGGACTTGCCCCAAGAAAGCCTGTCACTGGCAGCAGTGTTCTGTCTGTTTCCTAAAGTATGGATGTATTGTTTGCAAGCTGTGGCCAGTCAATAAAGCTTTCTTTTAGGCAAGCCTTCCTCTCCTTCTGTCCTTTTTAACTGGGTGAGCAGGAAAACCCTCACAACGACATACACACATGTATGGTTGTTCAAGCATTAGGTTCAACTGTTAATGAAACACATGAGATCTCCAGCAGTAACAGAGAGTCAGTGAACTGACCCGAGAGTCTCCAGTCTGCAGTCTGGACTCTCCAGAAGATCTCTCAGCAGCTCCACTCCTGAATCCTGCAGAACGTTGAGACTCAGGTCCAGATCTCTCAGATGGATGTTGGACTTCAGAGCTGAAGCCAGAGCAGAACAGCTGATATCTGACAAACTGCAGCTCTCCAGTCTGAATAAAGAGAACAAGATGTAACTTTAGAAAACAATGTTCCTGTTTGAAATAACTCCAGGTTTAATAATCTGCTCAGAGCTGAAGAAGGTCAGAAAGTGGAAACTCCAAACAGGTTAAAAACTGTAAGATACAGAAAGAGGGAAAGAGCTCTCATTCATATTAAAGACAACGTGCTTCTACTTCAATAAAACGAGGAGACTTCACATCTGAGACTCTGCTCCATCTACACTAACTCATGATGTGCAGCCAGACAAATACAAACCACAGAAACTGATTCAACTCAAGATCACAACGTTTACAAAGATCACAATTCAGGATGAATTTTAAATGTGAAGAAAAACCTCCAGAATATGTATTTTAGGAACAGTGGAGTCATCAAATCACAGCATCTTCAGAGTGAACTATTCAGTCAGTATCAGCATCATGTAGCTTCAGGAACATGTTGGAAACAGCAACCACTGAACATACTTGTTAGTGTTGGATCGTTTTAATATAACTATTTCATTATTGTATTTGATATCATTAGTTAAAATCATGATGGAGAATACAAGATGAATTTCAGCTGTTTAAAAGGTTCAGAGTGAATTCTGCAGTGAAGGTTTTTTGTTGTTATATTTAAATGTAAAGATCAACATTATTATTATTAATGCTAGAGTTGCATAATGCCGCATGATTGCCAGTATGGCTGCAGCTAATTTTGGTTTATTTCATTTTTCAGTTATTCTGTGCTTTTGCCCCCACTTATTGTGTTTTCCCTTTGTTCCTGTTTCAGTTACTGAGAGCTGAAGGTGATGGTGTTGGTGTCCGAGGTGGTGGCTTCCCCCGGGTTTTTGGATATTTTCTCCGTGTGATTGTGTGAGTGTGGAACACGTGTGACCGGGGTGACTTAAGTTTGTTTTTGCGGGATCCCTCCACTCATTCGTTGACCCTCTCCCCCACTGGTAAGCCTCAGCCCCCTTGTTAGTTTTCCTTTTTGGATATAGCCCTGTGTGAGTGTTTTTAAATTGTATTTTTACTATTCTACACAAATAAACTGTTCTATTTTTGATAGTTGAACCACGTCTCTTGTTCCATGAGTAACCAAACCTGTGTGTCCTAGTGACTTAAAACTTGTTATATTTCCCTGGGTGAATTCCCGGGGTGGCGTTGTCGGACTTAGTGGTTTAACCAAACTACTGTTAAATCAATATATTTATTTTGCGGCCGCTGCCACAAACTGGCATTATGCAACTCTAGCATTAAGAGGCTCAGTGAGGATCAGAGTGATATCAGCCTGATGTCTGCAGCTCAGAGTCAACACAACTCTCACATATTCATCTCAGCACACAAGTTCAAGATGGAGAACTGACCTGAGAGTCTCCAGTCTGCAGTCTGGACTCTCCAGAAGATCTCTCAGCAGCTCCACTCCTGAATCCTTCAGATTGTTGTGACTCAGGTCCAGATCTCTCAGATGGATGTTGGACTTCAGAGCTGAGGCCAGAGCAGAACAGCTGATCTCTGACAAACTGCAGCCCCTCAGACTGAATAAAGAAAACATGATGAGGATAAAAATCAGTTTATAATCCAATCAGATGTTCAGGTTTATTAAGTGTAGCTCAACATTCCTGTTTCCTAATCAATGAGCTTTTCCCTGAATTACAGTGACTGTCTTTCTGTTATTGTGGATCATCATAATATCAGCCTTCTGTTTATTATCTGTGAAAACATTGAAATCAATGGGAAGCAAGAAAAACATGTATGCTTCAGAGATCAATGTGAAACTAATATGAGTTCAGATGAACTTCTTTATTCCGATGTGACCATTTACTAAAGACAACATACATTGACTTGAACAACTAGCAGTGGATATCTAACATATATATTTTAAGAAACAGTCAACTTTTATGACTGCAGACTAAATGTAGTACAAGAAAAATAAGAATATGAAGAAAAGGACTGTGGCAGTGGGGTGTAGTTAGAGCGCCGGCTGCTGGAGGGATGGGGCTGGCTCCAGACAGCTGGACAAGGATCAGGTAACCAGGTGAACAGTAAAGCATGTCAGTAACCTGGTTCTTGTCTCTTGGTCTGGGTCCTGGGGGCAGAAGGACTTGCCCCAAGAAAGCCTGTCACTGGCAGCAGTGTTCTGTCTGTTTCCTAAAGTATGGATGTATTGTTTGCAAGCTGTGGCCAGTCAATAAAGCTCTCTTTTAGGCAAGCCTTCCTCTCCTTCTGTCCTTTTTAACTGGGTGAGCAGGAAAACCCTCACAACGACATACACACATGTATGGTTGTTCAAGCATTAGGTTCAATGTTAATGAAACACATGAGATCTCCAGCAGTAACAGAGAGTCAGTGAACTGACCTGAGAGTCTTCAGTCTGCAGTCTGGACTCTCCAGAAGATCTCTCAGCAGCTCCACTCCTGAATCCTGCAGAGCGTTGAGACTCAGGTCCAGAAATCTCAGATGGATGTTGGACTTCAGAGCTGAGGCCAGAGCAGAACAGCTGATCTCTGACAACCTGCAGCTCCTCAGTCTGAATAAAGAACACATGATGTAACTTTAGAAAACAATGTTCCTGTTTGAAATAACTCCAGGTTTAATAATCTGCTCAGAGCTGAAGAACGTCAGAAAGTGGAAACTCCAAACAGGTTAAAAACTGTAAGATACAGAAAGAGGGAAAGAGCTCTCATTCATATTAAAGACAACGTGCTTCTACTTCAATAAAACGAGGAGACTTCACATCTGAGACTCTGCTCCATCTACACTAACTCATGATGTGCAGCCAGACAAATACAAACCACAGAAACTGATTCAACTCAAGATCACAACGTTTACAAAGATCACAATTCAGGATGAATTTTAAATGTGAAGAAAAACCTCCAGAATATGTATTTTAGGAACAGTGGAGTCATCAAATCACAGCATCTTCAGAGTGAACTATTCAGTCAGTATCAGCATCATGTAGCTTCAGGAACATGTTGGAAACAGCAACCACTGAACATACTTGTTAGTGTTGGATCGTTTTAATATAACTATTTCATTATTGTATTTGATATCATTAGTTAAAATCATGATGGAGAATACAAGATGAATTTCAGCTGTTTAAAAGGTTCAGAGTGAATTCTGCAGTGAAGGTTTTTTGTTGTTATATTTAAATGTAAAGATCAACATTGCATTATGCAACTCTAGCATTAAGAGGCTCAGTGAGGATCAGAGTGATATCAGCCTGATGTCTGCAGCTCAGAGTCAACACAACTCTCACATATTCATCTCAGCACACAAGTTCAAGATGGAGAACTGACCTGAGAGTCTCCAGTCTGCAGTCTGGACTCTCCAGAATATCTCTCAGCAGCTCCACTCCTGAATCCTGCAGATCGTTGAGACTCAGGTCCAGATCTCTCAGATGGATGTTGGACTTCAGAGCTGAGATCAGAGCAGCACAGCTGATCTCTGACAACCTGCAGCCCGTCAGTCTGAATAAAGAAAACTTGATGTAACTTTAGAAAACAATGTTCCTGTTTGAAATAACTCAATGTTTAATAATCTGATCAGAGCTGAACAATGTTTTAACGTCAGCAATGATGTAGAAACAAATCCCTGATCATCTGGAACTCTCTGCAGCAGTTTCTCTCATCAGATGTTTAACAACTCCTTCATCTCCCTCACAGCTCATCAGTACTGACAGCATCTCCACTGACTCATGGAGCACAGAGTGAGTCTGTGGAAGCTCAAACACTCTCCCTCACACATTCACCTTCTCTGATCTTTGTTTTTCTTAAAGTTTGGATTCCATTTCCATTTGGAAATACAGAAACAAATACAAGCATTAAAATGTCTTCAGGCAAATTCTGAAAATCATAAACACAAACAGATCTGTATGAACTGCAGTCAGTGAACTGACCTGAGAGCCTCCAGTCTGCAGTTTGGACTCTTTAGTCCAGAACTCAGCAGCTCCACTCCTGAATCCTGCAGCTTGTTGTCACTCAGGTCCAGCTCTCTCAGATGGGAGGGGTCAGACTTCAGAGCTGAGGCAACGACTTCACATTCAGTCTCTGAGAATCCACACCTAGAAAGTCTATAATGACACATATATCACAACTTGTGTTAGTATAAAAACAGAGGAAACATTTATTTAACTTACTGAATTGGAAATGGAACAAGTTTTAACATATTATTAACATTTAATTTAATAATAGAGTTTTCTTTATTCATTGTCAGCCTGTCAGACATTATTTTAAACTCTTAAGCATTGTGGTAAACACAGATCTGATTTCATGTTTAAGAAACTGCAATGATATATTAATAACTGCTTTCACCGATAACTGTAAATACTGCTGTATGTTGTGATCACATGCTGCTCTGAGAAAACCTCTAAAGTCCTTCATGTGTTTGACATGTCGCCTCCATCACTCAAAATAATGGGAAGAAAAGAAAAAAATGTTAAAATATATAAATAGAATAACTGGATCATTTAATTTTGCTCTCAGAGTATTTAACATCAAACATTTTATAATGTTTATTTAAAGAAATAAACTTCTGATCCACATCAATTTATAAAGCTAATCACATCTGGACTTACTCAGCCTTCCTGCAGTTCCTCACAGCTGGAAGCAGTCTACGTCGTCCCTCCTCTGATGTGTGGTACTTCTTCAGGTCCAACTCATCCAGAACCTCCTCTGACATCTCCAGCATGTAGGCCAGAGCAGAGCAGTGGATCTCAGAGAGTTCTTTCTCTGATCTGTTCTCTGACTTCAGGAACTCTGTGATCTCCTGATGTACTGAGTGGTCCTTCATCTCTGTCAGACAGTGGAAGATGTTGATCATCCTCTCAGGAGAGATTTGATAACTTCTCATCCTCTTCAGGTTCTTGATGGCTCTCTGGATGATTTCTGGACGGTTGTCTGTGCGACCCCGCCGGCCTCCGAACAGTCTCTGGATGATCTTTGGACGGTTGTCTGTGCGACCAAGCAGGCCTCCTAACAGTCTCTGGTTGGACTCCAGAGAGAGGCCGTGGAGAAAGCGGACAAACAGGTCCAGGTGGCCATTTTCACTTCTGAGGGATTTCTCCATGGCTCCCTTCAGGAAGACATCCAGGGATGGGTAAATCCAGCCTATCTGTAGGAAGTCCTTCAGTACCTCTGTGTTCCTGTTGGTGTAACAGTGGAACATGTAGACTGCAGCCAGAAACTCCTGAACGCTCAGATGAACAAAGCAGTAGACTGTTTTCTGGAAGATCACACTCTCTCTTTTGAAGATCTCTGTGCAAACTCCTGAGTGCACCAAGGCCTCGGTGATATCAAGACCACAGCGCTGCAGGTCTTCTTGGTAGAACATGATGTCTCCTTTCTCCAGATGTTCAAACGCCAGCCTCCCCAGCTTCAGAAGAAGCTCCCTGTCAGCCTCCGTCAGCTGCTGTGGACTCGTCTCATGTCCCTCTTCATACTTCTGCTTCTTCCTCTTGGTCTGGACCAGCAGGAAGTGTGAGTACATGTCAGTGAGGGTCTGGGGCAGCTCTCCTCTCTGGTCTGTAGTCAACATGTGGTCCAGAACTGCAGCAGTGATCCAGCAGAAGACTGGGATCAGACACATGATGTGGAGGCTCCTGGAGCTCTTGATGTGAGAGATGATTCTGCTGGACAGGTCTTCATCACTCGATCTCCTCCTGAAGTACTCCTCCTTCTGGGCGTCAGTGAAGCCTCGTACTTCTGTTACCCTGTCCACACACTCAGGAGGGATCTGATTGGCCGCTGCAGGTCTGGAAGTTATCCAGACGAGAGCCGAGGGAAGCAGCTTCCCCCTGATGAGGTTTGTCAGCAGCACGTTGACTGAGGACTGCTGAGAGACATCAGACACAACCTCATTGTTTCTGAAGTCCAGAGAAAGTCTGCTTTCATCCAGGCCGTCAAAGATGAGCAGCACTTTGCAGACAGCCAGCTGCTCTGCTGTGAGCTTCTGTAAGGTTGGATGGAAAACATGGAGCAGCCTGAGAAGACTGTACTGCTCACCTTTGATCAGGTTCAGCTCCCTGAAGGAGAGCGGGATCACCAGACTGACATCTTGGTTTCCCAAACCCTCGGCCCAGTCCAGAGTGAACTTCTGCACTGAGAAGGTTTTTCCAACTCCAGCGACTCCGTTGGTCAGGACCGCTCTGATGAGAGTCTGTTGGTCAGGTGAGGCTTTAAAGATGTCCTGGCACTTGATTGGAGTGTCATGGAGGGTCTCTTTCTTGGAAGCTGTCTCCAGCTGCCTCACCTCATGTTGGGTATTAACCTCTTCACTCTGGCCTTGTGTGATGTAGAGCTCAGTGAAGATGCTGTTGAGGAGGGTTTCACTTTGATCAGTTCCTTCAGTCACACGTTCACATCTCCTCCTCAGACTGAGCCTATGTTCATCTAAAACCTCCTGCAGACCACTATCTGCTGGAAGAGAAGGAAACATGAGAGAATCAGGAAAATGATTTTGAGAATCTGAACAGTCAGGATTTTAAATGTCATGATTTTTATAAAACATTTTAATGTCTATACTTTACAACACAGAACATCCTGGACATGGAGACTCCAGAAGGAACCACAAATACTAGCTGCCAGATATTTATACTCTCATACGTAAATGTTATATAAGTGCTGGGCTAATGTAGTAATGTCTGAGTAAGACAGAAAGCGTTTTTTAGGGAAACACTGCTGTCCCACGTGAAATATTTGTGTACACACTTTAAAAGCAAAGCCTTGAAGAAGGGATCAGATGATACAGTGTTTCTATAGAAGAGCAGACACCCAGCACCCACACAGCGGGAAAGAGGCTGCACGTGTTCGGCCTCTTACTTTGTAAAATGCTCCATCTTTCTCCACACTGAGGACAGCAGGAGTCTCCTGATGGAGGAAGCTGCTCCCAGTATGAGGCGATGCACTGTCTGCAGAACCAGTGTCCACAGCTGGTAGAGACTGGATCCTTCAGGACGTCCTGACACAGAGCACAGCTGGACAGCTGTTCCTCCACAGGAACAGGACTCTTCCTCTTCCCTCTGTGGAGATGAACACATCCTTTACAGCACTTTACATTAGAGGAGCTGATTCTCACCAAAGGTACAACAAGGTGGCAAATTCTACTTTCATATTTAAATTAAGTCTGTATCTCTAGATGATTGTTCATCCTGGTAAGGTAGATAGAGGTTAGTTCTTCATATCATTAGGAAACCACACAGCTTTGTGTCTGGATTCATAACATCAGCTGAATTCATCTGGAACACTTTAGCACTTTGAACCCAATTTACATTGAATTTGCTGTGAATACATTTCAATAAACAAATGGAAAGGATACCAAGATAACAACGTAATGATATTGATTTGAGTTAATGCTTCGTCAGGTCTGTCTGCAACACAACGAGCAAAACACTTTAAAATGTTTGTTTTCTGAATGAAATCAGTTTCATTAAAGCTAGGCTAACATTGTAGCTGCTCCATCAACACTCAAAATAACTCCATCCAGTCATTAGAACAGCAGCTATTATATTGTTAGCACCACAGACAGTCTCTGGTTTATACAGGTACATGAATAACCCTGATTTAATATGAGGTGCTGTAGAGCTCTGGCTGCTGATGTTCCCTCTTCTGATTTATCTCAGCATGTCAGTGACGACAGGAGCAGAATCCCAACACTGTTTTTGTATCAGAGCGTCACAAACTTTACTCTCAAGTTGTAACTTTTCAAGTTGTGTCAATACCCGGGGGATATGAATTTCAAATCTTTACTTCATTCGTGTTGCCAGGCACAAAATTGTGTCTGCGGATTGACCCTACATTTTATCGCACCGCACAAAATAAATATGCTAATTATAAATACAACCAGCTCACCCGGTTGTTAGACTCACTATACTATACTCTACACATTGTTTCTGTACTCTACTGCCCTCATGTAATTATAATTATAAAATAACCGTTTTGATTATCAGATAATATAAAATCTGAATCCTCTCCAGGTCAGGTTACAGTAGAAACAGACTCTTACTTCCTGTCTGAGGGTCCAGGTTCATCTCTGAAGTCTGGAGGTTCCTCTTTAGACCGGTCACTCTCCAGAGACAGACAGCGGGGGACTGGAGATTTGTCCTCTTCGTCTTCTTTAAAATCATTCATCTTCTCCAGTCTGAGAGATAAACCAGTATGTGAATCCAAACCATCATAATGACAAACTTGGGTTTCAATACAACAACACAGTCAGACTTCAGGCAGGCTGCTCTCCATGTTGACTGCGCTGGGCTGTTACATGTTATGTGACTCTGATGAATCAGAAACCAGGAAATGGATAAAAAAGTTCACAACATTTGAAGATGTCACTTTCGACTGCAGGAAATAAATATATTTAAATCTACAGATTATTTTCTGACATACAGTATAACCAGGGTTCGAGTTATAAACTGAGCCCTATGTTTTTTTTTTAAAACTAACGCACAGGTATGAGGTGTGATTTGTGCCAAAGACCGAACTAACTGAGCAGCCAATCGTGTCGATCGTTGCCTACCAAGCCGTGAACAATGCCGCGAGAGAAGTAACGTGACACTCTCGTCGCCACCCCTCTCGTCTGAGAAGCTAAGTGACGTCTGCGTCTGAAGTTACTTTACTTTGGTTGTTATCACCAAATAACCCAGTGAAGTTACAGCTACTTAGTTGCTGTAACTTCACTACATAAATAAACACAAGGATAATTATGTGTTATTGTTGAGTAAATGGAGAATTGCACAGGGGAAAATAACGTATCTATGCCACAATTTTAGATGCAGATTTTGTTAAACTAATACGTTTGCGCTGTGGAGCAACACTATAAATTGACGGGGAAGGGGGTAGCAATAAAGATAACACCATTAAACAGTTACACAACATAACAGAAATAATATCCATAGCAGCGTCCCTAGCAACCACCTTGGTAACAATGAAAACGTTGTATAGACACAATTTCCTGAAGTAATCTTCGTAATAACTAGCAAACTAAAGATCATGTACATCCACTGCACACATAATCTGAAGTAACAACTCATATTTCTCGCATCAAATGACATCAAAACGCATTTTAATGGCCAAACTAACCTTAAAATAGGCATTTTACACCGAGAATAAAATGAAGTTCGGCCATGTTTTTTTTTTCATACATTTCAGACGTTTGAAGATCACGTGACATAGACGCCAACTATTGGAATGAATGGTGAAAAAAAACGTAGGGATCTTACAATCTTACAATTTCAGAGGCGTTTTTGTAGAAATACTACGTCCCAAGTTGTGGACCAACGTAGTTATTACACTGGGTTGGATATTCTGCCACTTTCTGTGTTCAAATGGATGTCATATAAAACCTTAACAAGTGAAGTCTCAGTGCTGTGGTTAGGTCGAAATCCCGACTGAAACACTACCAGTTTTTTTGGGGGGCGTTTTGCTGGATTTTTTGTCAATATCTACAACGTTGCTGCCCTTAGTGATAGCCCTACAGTTTAAATCTACTACTCAAATAGAAACATATGGACATAGGATATTGTTAAAAGTGTACATATGTATTTGGGAACCTATCCATGTGAACATGTTTTATTTCGGGGTGGACCTCAAGTCCTATAGGGGGGTCTGGGGGCATGCTTCCCCGGGAAGATTTGTTTTTTTATTTTGGAGTTAAATGCATCAATCTTGTGCACTTTTTTGGCTGATATCAGCTCTGCTTGCTCTCAGGGAATATGCATCTGCACTATCTCGATGCAACCCACTTCTTTCATGCTTTTCAATTAATGGTGAACATGCTTCCATGCCTCCTTTAACAAAAGCATTGTCACTGGCAGGCCTGGCAAACATGAGAAACAGCAAGCAATATAGAGAGTGCGATGATTCACAGTAAGTTAACCATTTTCTATTTGTCCCATCCTTGCTGTGGAATACTTTGGGAATGGCTTTCATGGAAGTTTGTTGTGGGTGGTTGGCTGAGGGCGCGCAATATAATCATAAGGCCTCTCTGTGTCAACTTCCTGTGCGTCTCTTTCACTGTCTTTCTCCTCAGTTGCAATTTCCCTTGTGCTGGACCCTGAATCTTGACTTGTCTTTTCAACCTCCTCAGCATCTGCTACTGAATAAGAACCAGCATAAGGATTAAACTCTTATCAATAACTATATAGTAACTTATTGAGAGAACATGAACATAGCTTGCTTATACTGTTGTCATTACATTTCCTTTGGTTTTGTTCAGTGTTTTCATAGTCATAGCCTATTGAAGCATTCCTCTGTGCCTGCCAGTTCTGTCCTAGCACTAAGCTCTGCCTGCATCTCTGCATCAGGGTCATCACCATCAGCATCATCTGATATTGGAACTGAAAAAGGAGAACATGTAATCATTACATTAACAACTATTTATGAAATAACATTATTCAAGAACATATATTATACAACACTTATTTTGTATCACTTAGTTGACCCTGTATTTGCATGGCCTAATACCATAATTATTGTCTCCCTTTAGACAACATAACCATCTCAAGTTATTCACTCACAGTATGAGGGGTTTGTAGCCCCACAGTTAGCTGCAGTCTAACGTTATATTACATATATTTGCCTTGAGTAACATTAAGGACATATTTTTTTTTTTGTAGCCTTACAGTCTCCAGTCACACAGGGCCTGCCACTAACTTAACGTTGGACTGAGAAACTGTTTTGTTGACAGTCAATGTGCACATCAGGCTACAATATGGAAAGAAAAGTGGCTCATAATGTTCGCTAACTTACTTGTATTAGAGGCTTTACAAATAATGGACGTCCACTCTCGGGAGATGTACATTAGTGGTGCGGTTACCCAAAGTGACAGACCTAATTTTACCCTTATTTCTTTCCCAGAGTGCACCTAAAATAAGCCGGCATAACAGCACTTTTCAACCCAGGAAAAGGGTTTGAAAGACGGGGGAAAGTGGTGTAAATAAAGGCAGAGTATACCCAGAGAGCAGGCTGTGCAGCACCTGACTTTTTAAGGCAGGAATAAGTGCTTGAAACGTTGGGGAAAGTGGTGTAAATAGAGGCAGAGTGAACCCAGTGAGCCGGCTGTGCAGCACAACACCTGACTTTTCAACCCAGGAAAAGGGTTTGAAAGACGGGGGAAAGTGTTGTAAATAGAGGCAGAGTGAACCCGTGAACCCAGAGAGCAGGCTGTGCAGCACCTGACTTTTCAACCCAGGAAAAGTGTTTGAAACGTTGGGAAAAGTGGTGTAAATAGAGGCAGAGTGAACCCGTGAACGCAGAGAGCAGGCTGTGCAGCAACCTGACTTTTCAACCCAGACCCAGGAAAGGTGGTGTAAATAGAGGTAGAGTGAACCCAGAGTGAACCCAGTGAGCTTCACTTTACAACTCATGTGCTGCTCACTCACCACAAGTGATATTCTGTTAACACAGGTGTTGATGCATCTTATCATGGCCAATTGGCCAATTTGGCTGCTCCAAGAGCCCCAAAGGACGGACTAATGACCTCCAGCATGTCTCCATAAAATGGCCACTCAGGTTATTTCATACCTCCAGGAAAGACACCGGGAAAAGCACCTCTCTTTGGCAGCTCCAAGAGCCCCAAAAGACGGACTAAAGACCTCCAGCATGTCTCCATAACATGGGCACTTCCATAACCTTGCCCACCGTGAGTGCCCGAGTACCCGCTCTTAAGCACTCCCCCACGACATACAGGGTGCAAACACAACATTGATACCCGGAGAAAGTTTTGGAAACATGGGTATATTAGTGTCAAAGGTCCAAAAAAAAAGTTATTAATTAGTAGCAGAATTTGACCGTGGCAAACAGGTTATTTCGCACCTCCAGGAGAGAGACCGCGAAAAACACTTCTCTGTGGCCCCTCACAGACCACCAAAGGACGGCCTAATGACCTCCAGCATGTCTCCCTCACAGTGGTGCTCTGCTTATTTCAGACCTCCAGGAAATAGACTGGGAAAACCACCTCTATGTGGCCTTTCACAGAGCCCCAAAGGACAGACTAATGACCTCCAGCATGTCTCCCTCACATGGGCACCCAGGGGATTTCAGACCTCCATGAAATAGACTGGGAAAACCACCTCTCTGTGGCCGCTCACAGAGCCTCACAGGACGGCCTAATGACCTCCAGCAACAGTGGCACTTCCAAAACCTTGCACACCGTGAGTCCCCGGGCCCCCACAGTTAAGCACTCCCCCACGCACTAAACCAAGAGGTTCACACCCGCCAGAACCTCGTGACCCTGGTAACCGTAAAAGGGGGGTGGATTTTGTGGTGGTCTACCGTCCGCCCTTAAGCATCCAACTGCGGACTCCTGACTACCAGACACTCAGACACTTTTCAGAGTTTTAGATTACCAGGGGCATGCTTGTCTGGCAGTCATGCACATGGGGGGTTTGTCAGAGGCAGTGTGCTTAAGTATGGGTCCCCGGGCCCTCACGGTGCGCATGGAGGTGCGAGCACTTTGACTTTAATTCCACCCAGGAATAGGTGTTTCAAACGTCGGTAAAAATGCTTGAAATGTGGGCAAAAGTGTTGTAAATAGAGGCAGAGTGTACCCAGAGAAATAGTGTGACACTTCCAGGGAACTTCAAAGCACTTTAGAACCCAGGAAAGCAGCTTGAATCATGGGTACATGAGTGTTAAAAGTTGATTAAACTGTTTTAATTCAATTAGATGTACATTTGACTGCATAAACCTCCGGTGTTATGGACATATTCATGTCAGTATGGACAGGAAACTGTCAATTTCGTCCAAATGTAAGTCATTAAATGTACAAGAAGATAAAAACAGCAGGTAGACAGCGTCTCAACGGTGCTGATGGAAAGCATCCATGTTGGTGCCCCTGGGAACCATACAGTGGCGTAAAATAGAGTGTTTACCCATAAACTGCTGAATCTGTTTAAATGAAGGCAGCAGAGTCACTGCTGTTAGCAGGGTCTGAGACTCCCAGACACCCAGACACCCAGAGACCCAGAGCACATCACCTCGCTGTCTTACCCAGAGAACAGGGCTCTGATCAGGGCTGAACTCTTGTTAGAAACTGCTGAATCTGTTTAAATGCAGGCAGAAGAGTCACTGCTGTTAGCAGGGTCTGAGACACACAGACACCCAGAGACCCAGACACCCAGGGCGCAGCACCTCGCTGTCTTACCCAGAGATCAGGGCTTTGATCAGGGCTAAACTCTTGTTAGAAACTGCTGAATCTGCCGATTGCACACCCACCCCATCGCGGGCACCTCTCATGCATAGCTTTGCTTATGAGTGCCCCGAAGAACCAGGTCGACAGACTCATATCCGAGGCATCAATTCATGATACTCACCCATCAAATGAGTCACAAACTGACCCGTAACCGGGCACCAGTATGTAGGACCGGGGGGCTTGAGAAGAAAATAGAGGAGAGTTGATCCATACAGGCTTTAGAAGCAGCACGGGAATCAAAAAAAGCCAGCAGATTGCACCCCCCATCTCAGGCACCTTGCATGCATAACTTTGCTTATGAGTGCCTCGGAACCAGGCAGCACTCCAACAGGAAACAGGTTTTATGGTCCAATGAGGAAAGAGTAATAGAACCGGGGTAAAGCAAATAAAGGGTCCGACAATAGCGACTTGTGAGGCGACCAGAGAGTGTGTCATCTCTCGGTCCTATCCTACAGGCAATGTGGTGGCCAGAACTGGGTCAAACTGAGCAAAAAGTTTAAAAAAATTCATCCGTCAAAAAATGCATGAAAATTAAAAGATATATCCGAAAATAGTGACTTGTAACCCGGGTAGAGTCCCCTGTCAACTCCCCTCTCAATCCTCCAGAGTCACAAAAGCCAGAGTTCACTTTTTTGAGAACCAGAGAAAAGGGGTGAAAATGAAAAAATGTATCAAAAAATTGTGACTTGTAACCCGGGTAGAGTCCCCTGTCAACTCTCCTTGCATTCCTCCAGAGTCACATTTGTCAGATTAAAGTTTTTTGAGAACCAGGCAAAAGGGGTGAAAATGAAAAAAAGTATCTGAAAATAGTGCCTCATAACGCGGGTAGAGTCCCCTGTCAACTCCCTTTACATTCCTCCAGAGGTACATTTGTCAGAGTAAACTTTTTGAGAACCAGGCTGGGGGGGTATTGAGGCACAAAATAAGGCTGACCCAGAGTGCATGGTGAGCGGATACTTCACCTGCGTGTTTGCAGACAGCCGTTTTTTTTCTGAGTTCCCCCAAAAACCGGGTTTCCGATTTCGTGCAGACGGTAATCCGAAATGTATGAATGAATTATTTTGACGGAGAAGGGGAAATTAAGCCCTGGACACTTTTCCACTTCTCCGTTGCAACTCACAACGGAGATGGGGAAAACACGTCGCAAAGCGCCAAAAAGGTTGAGCTTTTCAAAGCCCCATCTCCGTTGACAATTTTTTAAAACTTCATATTTGATTATTTTAAGATACAATTAACGTTTTCTGCGCATGGCAGGCCGCCGATGAGCACCCAACTTTGGCCTGAAACCTCCAGTATTTGTGGGCTAAGCCTAGTAAACTGACAAAATCACCCAGAAATGTCACTTTTCTAGCCCAAAAAGATATAATACAAATACATTTAAATAGTAAAAGTTACGATTGTGCTCCGAATTACCCAGAATTATATAGCCCCATGATAGTGATTAAAAATCATTTTCATGGAATAAAGTGTTAAAACGCCTGATTAAAGCCTATGCAGGACCCAAGTGAGGTCCAGAGTATGTGCATTGTTTCAGGGAACCACATTAATGATAAAATAAATGCATTTAAATGCAAAAATAATGATTTAAAAACATTTTAGGGGAAACAAGTGTGGAGATGAGCCTGAAAATGACTCTCCAGCAACCGGAGAACTACCAGTTCATCTGGTTTAAATATGGTGGGGATAGTGACATCTTGCAGGATATCATTTAACATTCAACCTCTCCTGGAAATGCACAGAATATGTACATTTTCAGGAGAGGGTCAATGTTAAAAACTCTCCTACAAATGCACACGAGTCAGAATGCAGCATTGGCCTGGTCTCGTGAGAAACGGAGAGTGGAACAACCAATCATTATTCTCCTGAAATGTAAATGTGCCCATTCGCTAAAATCTGACAGGTGCGTGGTTCTCACTGTGCCTCATACGTGCAACTTTGAACACCTTCAATATATGCCGCATTAATGGCTTTGGCCTGCATTCACCGCATCTGGGCTGAATTAAACACGTATTATTTTAGTTCTGTGTGTTTATCAGAGGCCATGTCTGCAGGCCATATCATATTATGCCAGCGTTACTTTCACAAGACACACAAGCCAAAAACTGGCAATCGAAACATGCCACAACCTGAGGGACAGTGCTTGAGAAACACAGACACACCCAAACCCACACAAACCTTGAGGGAGGGAGGGAGAGAGAGAGAGAGAGAGAGAGAGAGAGAGAGAGAGAGAGAGAGAGAGAGAGAGAGAGAGAGAGAGAGAGAGAGCGAGAGAGAGAGAGAGAGAGAGAGAGAGAGAGAGCGAGAGAGAGAGAGAGAGAGCTGCTAGACACAACTCTTATTAATCCCCGTACCAGAGATTTGTTCCAATTGGGAACCGGATTTCGGTTCCCGACCCTCATCCCATCCCCAGCCACAGCCGTGGTCTTGACATAAAATCTTGAGTCCTATACAGTAGGTCCGATACAGAGACAAGACCAATATCGTTAAAACCTGGTTTATGGAGAACGGTCTCGAGTACCAGCAAATATTCTCATACTAATGTTTATTAATTAAATCTCTGATACTTTCTAAGTATACGGCGCCGCCACATGAGCGCGTACTTTGAGTGCACATATGATGCGTCGCCGTAACGTCTGACATCGTCCTGACGTCGCCTGTATTTTACGTCAACCTAATCAAAATTGATGGAGACGTTGACACGTTAGTTCTCTGCTCAGTCAGCTTAGTTGTCCGGTCTTTGGCACTAATCACACACACACAGCCACACACACACACACACACACACACACACACACACACACACACACACACACACACACACACACACACACACACACACACACACACACACACACACACACACACACACACACACACACACACACACAGCCACACACACACACACACACACACACACACACACACACACACACACGCACACACACACACACACACACACACACACACACACACACACACACACACACACACACACACACACACACACACATACACACACACACACACACACACTAAAAAACAGATCCTTGTGTTAACACTCACCCTGTTGTTCTCCTCCTGCTCTGTTGAAGTGTAAAATGGAGTCTGGCAGTCTTACTTCATACTTTCCCTTCAACACCCTCACCTGTCTGTAGCTCCTCCCTTTGTTTCAAAACCAGCCTATCACCTGGACAGGTACAAACAGGGATTATTTTCAATTGCTCTCACAGTAATACAGTTCCAAAAACATGTATAAGAAAGTTAGAAAATAGACAATCAGCTAAAAACAAGCAAGTACAAATTATAAATTCAAAAAAATCAATAAACATCCTGCATTCAAAACGTTACTTGTGAGGTTGTTTTGGGTACTATTGTGTTAACTGTGTGTTGTTATGACCTGGCTCAGAAGGCCACAACAAAGAGGAGACACACCATATCCACTTTTAACAATATGTTTATTTTTGGCAAAACCAAATGAATTAAATTCAAAACCAGTAAAGTATGAGGTGTGGATGTCAGTGGTATCAGTAATGTAAAAGCCGCTGTCTTTGAACTCTTGCCTTGCGATTTGGTACTGCTTCTTTTCCTTGGCGTTGAGCCACAGCATGTAGGCGCTCATCGGCCTCTTGGGCGCGCCGACCTCCTTCGGCCTCCTCTTCTTCGGCCTCCTCTTCTTCGGCCTCCTCTTCTTCGGCCTCCTCTTCTTCGGCCTCCTCTTCTTCTCTTTGCGGGGTTTCCTCTCTTTCTTCTCCTTCACTACTTTGACTGTCTTCTCCTTCTTCTTTATCTCGATCTCAAAGTCAAAGGACGGCTAATTGGTGAATTTGAAATAATAATAATCATCATTTATATTCATTTAATGTATATAGTGCTTTTCTAAGGACTCAAACCACCTTAAATAGAGAGTTATCTATATGATAAGTCCTTATTTCACTAAACAAGGTGGACGTTTTTACTTTTAGTTAAAGTTACGTCATTGCATTTTATTTGTGTTTTCATTTTATCTTGTAAACATTATTTTTTGAAATTATTTTATAATAGTGTTTTTTATTATTCTAGAAAAAGTGATATATTTTTTTTCAAAATGATTTCCTCTAACTGTGTTTTTTGTAAGTGAATTCTTTCTATGTGTAAACGTACAGGTCAACGATTATCTATATTCTCATTTAGGACATTAATCGTGAGCTCTAAGCACCTACTATTCTATTGTTCAGTTTCATTTAGAAAAAAAACCTACCGTTGATAACGCTCATAAAAGCACATCAATGAAAGTAGTGTGCGTGTGTGTGTGTGTGTGTGTGTGTGTGTGTGTGTGTGTGTGTGTGTGTGTGTGTGTGTGTGTGTGTGTGTGTGTGTGTGTGAGCAAACTTGGAATAATAAGCTAAATATAAATATACTTCAAGGTCCTCCAGGAACAACTGAAGTTTAATTAATAAATGTGACAATAAAATAAAAAACGGCTAGATATTCTCTTATCTTCCTCCAGCAGCGTATTACTGAAACACCTAGGATTGTGTACATTAAAAAATTAAAGTTTTATTTCTGCCAAAACTAAACCTCTGAAAATATAAATGTTCCCACAGACTTTGAAACCTAATGTTTATCTTTAGTTGGAGCTTCTCCTTTTTCAAACCTTTCCTCCTAAATGTGAGTTCAAAGCTCTGATTATCTCCTGAACAAAGACTATGAACATATTCATTGTCCTCTGTTTATAAGTGACTGTTATTTTTGTATATATTGACTCTTGTGCCGTTATATTTTCCTTTTGTATTGATGCCTCTTAATGTGGGACTTTGTATATATGTGTAAATGTTTGATTCTGTAGATATCTTTAAATATTTAAACTTTTATTCATCGGGATTGTGAGAAACAGCTAAGATGTGGAAAATACAGCTAAATATGTACTTTTAATAAAGGTGTATCCAGTGTAAAGTCTGGTATAATTGAGATGTGTTGTTCTTTTTCCCAGGAATGGCTTCAAGGATACAAATGAATATTTTCTAAGTAAAACAATTGACATTTAATCGCTGATTTTGAGGCAAAATGACCACAAATCAACGTGTTTTGCTAACTTTGCAGCTCCCTTTTTCCTCTCATTACAGCAGCAGTCGAGTGCTTTCACCTTTCCAATCTAATTACATATTCATAATAAACACACAGAGTTTACACAGCATTTACATGTGTTAAAACATACTTAATCTAAACAACTCCGACAACATACCTCACTTTCTGTTTCCTCTCGTTCCTCATTACCTCAAACATTAAATCCAAA
This sequence comes from Notothenia rossii, assembly GCF_949606895.1. Classification (NCBI taxonomy): domain Eukaryota; kingdom Metazoa; phylum Chordata; class Actinopteri; order Perciformes; family Nototheniidae; genus Notothenia; species Notothenia rossii. Next base: position 92,543,670 of record NC_136902.1, on the reverse strand, counting down.
TCAAAGCACTTTCTGTTTAACCAATTTAAATCTGAGTTTCCATAGAAACCACTCCTCAGGGATTAAGCCACTTGTTGAAGGACTGTAGAGAAAGTCTAATTTTCAAAGGAGTGAACTGACCCTGAGTCACAGTGTCAGAGGTCAGAGGTCAGAGGAAATGTAACAGCATAAACAGGCAATAATTCTGCCTGAAGGGAATCACAGTGAGGTTAAACATCCTGCTGGGTTTCTCTGGATCTGGATCTGGATCGTACCACACTGACGATCACTGATGGAAATCTTCGCCCGCTACGATTTGATCCAGATCGTTGATTCTCTCCGGAGAAAAACCTTCCTCGATGGCAACCTTCAAAGCAAGGACCTAAAAGACAGATATATGTATTATATATATATAGATTTTATTTTACAGTATGTTTTGTGTTATGCTGCTCTATCTCACACAGGCTCCGCCCTCTACTGGACTCTATGGGTACTACCCTCATCAATGATACGCGAGCGTTCACACACTGAAGTTGTATAAACGTAGCCGGTCAATCAGGGCGAGCCTACCTGAATGTGTGCGCAGGCTCAGCCTCACAGTATATAAGGCAGCTACACCTCCTGACTGTCATCCTTTTCTCTTCAGCAAGCGAGACAACACCTGAGCAGAAAAGCATTCGAAAAAAACAAGTAATAAGTATCTTACCTCCAGGCAAGCAAATGGAGTCGCGCCTGCAGGAAACCCGTGCCTGTCCCTCATGCCCGGCTTCATAGCGGGCGCCAATCCCCACCATCTCGGTTTCTAGTGCCTGGGACCAGACCACGCCGAAGACGAGCTCGAGGTGGTGGACGTGGGAGACCAGGATATGGCCCAGGCGACGCCACCAACGTTCGCCATCCCAGCCGTGTGGGTTATGGCTCCGTTTGCTGAGGAGGAAGAAGATTACTTCTTCCCCCCACCACTGCCGCCAAAGCCAGCCGCCTCCGCCAGGAGTTTTACGGTCCAGTCCGGCCCGCCAGGCGCAATCGGCTTTCGTCTCGCCCCCGTTGCCAGATATCTGGCAGTGTGTGGAGGCGTTGTGGCAACAGCCACTGAAAACGAGAGCTCTGGTGGCAGAAATGGTACGTATTCTGAGGGTGCGGGGCCGCACGGAGAGCTCAAATCCCCTCGATGAGAACCTCTGCCCCCGCTGCCGCATGACAGGGCATGACAGGGAAAACGCTGGAATATTTTTGATAGAATATTCCGGCTTGGAGCAGATGTCCGCGGCTGCAAACGACAAGGGTGTGTTGGGCGTCTCGCTGATTACTCCTCCGCAAGATGCCCCCACCTCACCGGATCAGAGCGATTATTCGCTGGGCTTTTGACTGGGACACACCCATGTGAGTCCTATCTGGAGTGCTACATCTGTACATTATTGCCTCTGCATTGGATTATTATTGGATCGGCAGTGGCGGCTGGTGGAAAATATTTTTGGTGGGGCTATGGAAATGGTGACAAAAACATGTGTGTGTGTGTGTGTGTGTGTGTGTGTGTGTGTGTGTGTGTGTGTGTGTGTGTGTGTGTGTGTGTGTTTGTGTGTGTGTGTGTGTGTGTGTGTGTGTCAGTCATACTTGCCAACCCTCCCGATTTTTGCGGGAGACTCCCGCATTTCTCCCGATTTCTGACAAAATCAGATTTACTCACGACTGTTTCCACTCTGACTTTAATACAGCTACACCATTGTTTGGTTTCCATGGTAGCGCGTCTCTTTAGCAGCGCGCGCAACTCAAAGTCTGAGAGGGTGAGGAAGAGGAAAACTGAACAAGAATCGACAACTCGACCCTCTGATCACTCCTTTCCTGTAAAATACAGGTCCAGCCCACACATATGCTCCATGGTGCCACAGGCATTGCCCTTACAACTACAATAAGCATGCAAACGTTAATCTACAGCTCCGGTGATCCACTAGCACCGGAGTCTACCTGACGCAGCCATCCCCTACTGTAGCGTCACCTTGGATACGAGTCCAAACAACTCACAGACACACAGGCCAGGGCGCTGACAGGGCGCCCTTTGAGCATCAGATCTGACAACGCTGATTGGCTGAAATTATGTTTCGGCGGAATAGTTTACAGATAACAACAGTCAGCTTGTTGGTTGCAGCTGCTCTGGCTGAGGGCTCCTTTCTACCGCCCGGACGAGAGAGGGTAATGATACACGCTGCGGCCAGGCAGGAAACATGTGACTTATCGGTAACTTTAGACATCGTAAAACAATTTTAAATGACATTTTATTGAAGATTATACATTTTACTGATACCAACTATATAATATTTACCTTGTTCTTTAAAAATAAAAATAAAATTAAAAAATATATATTTTTTGTAAATATATTTTTTTATTTATTTTTTATTTTGAATGACAATCAAACATGTGGGAAGAGGGGGGGCGGCGCCCCTAGCGCCCCTATGGGCCGGCCGCCACTGTGGATCGGGTAATCATTTCATAATTAACTCTGAAAGCAGAAGTCTGGGGCAAATCATTGCAAGTCTCTTCAGTGTGCATGTCACAAAATGATTTAAAAAGAAAAGCCACATTCTGGGAAAAAAGTCACAATCAAAAAACAGAAGTGACATTTAAAAAAAGGAAGTGACATTTAAAAAAAGGAAGTGTTTTCCTGTTTTGGTTTGAAAAGAGTTCACCCCCCATCTTGTCTGTTGCTTCCTCTCTCTTGTGTTCCCTCCTGCCTGATTACCCGATTGCATTCAGCTTGTGCCCCTGTGTTTTCTCCTCCCTCCTCACCTGTGTCGTGTTTGTTTGATTAGTCCTGTGTACATTTAGTTTCTGCTTTTTCCGTTAGTCTTTGTGAGATTCTTAACGTTGTTGGAAGGGTTTATGTTCTGAGTGACTTCATGTTTTGTCTTGCCTTGCCTAGTTTTGACTTTGTTTGCCTGGCCTAGTTCTGGAAATAAAGGATTCCTGCTTTCAAACCTATTTTCTGCATTTGGGTCCTGCGTACCCTCCAGCCCTAACAGCTCTCTCTCGTCTCCTCTTCACACTACACTTTTCGCGGCACACGTACTTACAGCCAATCGGCTCTGAATTATGAGATGACGTTTTAGTAGGGTTGCCAGCAGTTTGCCCCACTTGTGATTATTTATTTGCCGCAAAAATTGAATACAAAAATACTCTGAGCAGGCGCAGTGTGGTTTTTACAGTAGGCCCTACACGTTCATTTTGACAGCAGAGAGAGGGGCTTGCCCCATATCGCTCAACACGTCTCAATAGGCACAGTGTAGACACTAATTAGAAGAACGCAGACTAAAACAGCAATGTGCAGACGAATCAGACGACTAAACATGATCTTAGAATATACATTAAGATATTTATGTTTTACATATTTTTGAAATTATTGTTTTAATTACTTTATGCTGACTAGTGTCTGTCATTTCAGTTTCTTTTCTCCATGTGATTTTGGATTATTGCAGAAAATAATTTCTGTTGCAAATAAGTTTAGTATAGTTTCTGATAAACGTTTTGTTTGTGAATCATCTCCACATATTAACACCACTTTATGATTGCAGACCTTCACACCTGGGACACAACCTGCTCCAACCTCTCCCCTCTGGCATGGTTACTGAAAATAGTAACTAAGTACTGATACTCAAGTTCTGTCCTTTAGTACAAATTCAAGGTATCAGCTGTACACTTCTTCACTACATCTCAGAGGTCATTATTTCACTTTTTACCCGACTACATTTGTGTGACAGCTTTAGTTACTTTAAGATTACAGATGTTCTTCCCCCTCCTGTCCAGTGATAACCACGTATCTCCAGATGATTTTAAACGTTTACGATGAACTAGGATCCAGTATGTATTTATGTGATGAGGCAGCTCTCCTCCTTAAGCTATATTCCTTTAAAAAGCCTCTTGGATCAGCTTGAAAATGCACCGTCATAAAGCTGAAACAGGGCTGTTTTTCTGAAAAACTCATGAAAAGTTGACTTTTTAAAGATGCATGGTTATCACAGGACAAAGCTGCACACATATATTGATCTCATAGAATCTGCAGCAATGCATTTAACAAACCAAGAGTATGTAAAGGAGTTCAAATAATCTACACTATGCAATTTGTGCATTCATGCAGCAGTAATATTATTCCTCAAACAAATATATATAATATGGAACAATATATTACACAGTTAACACTAGAGTACCCAAAACAACCTCACAAGTAAGGTTTTGAATGCAGGATGTTTATTGATTTGTTTGCACTTTGTGGTATTATAATTTTGAGTTGCTTGTTTTTAGCTGCTTGTCTATTTTCTAACTTTCTTATACATGTTTTTGGAACTGTCTTACTGTGAGAGCAATTGAAAATAATCCCTGTTTGTACCTGTCCATGTGATGAGGCTGGTTATGAAACAAAGGGAGGAGCTACAGACAGGAAGGATGTTGAAAGTGGAAGTTGGAAGTCAGACTGCCAGACTCCATTTTACACTTCGACAGAGCAGGAGGAGAAAAACAGGGTGAGTGTTAACACCAGGATCTGCTTTTCAACACATTAATCATTTACTCTGTTATACTGTATATCAGAAAATAATCTGTAAATTAAAATATATTTATTTCCTGCAGTCGAAAGTGACATCTTCAAATGTTGTGAACTTTTTTATCCATTTCCTGGTTTCTGATTCATCAGAGTTACATAACATGTAACAGCCCAGCGCAGTCAACATGGAGAGCAGCCTGCCTGAAGTCTGACCCAAGTTTGTCATTATGATGGTGTGTGTGTGTGTGTGTGTGTGTGTGTGTGTGTGTGTGTGTGTGTGTGTGTGTGTGTGTGTGTGTGTGTGTGTGTGTGTGTGTGTGTGTGTGTGTGTGTGTGTGTGTGTGTGTGTGTGTGTGTGTGTGTGTGTGTGTGTGTGTGTGTGTGTGTGTGTGTGTGTGTGTGTGTGTGTGTGTGTGTGTGTGTGTGTGTGTGTGACTGGTTTATCTCTCAGACTGGAGAAGATGAGCGATTCCAAATCTCCAGTCCCCAGCTGTCTGTCTCTGAAGAGTGACCGGTCTAAAGAGGATCCTCCATACTTCAGAGATGAACCTGGACCCTCAGACAGGAAGTAAGAGTCTGTTTCTGCTGTAACCTGACCTGGAGAGGATTCAGATTTTATATATAATCGTATAATCTAAACTGTTCGTTCATAATTACATGAGCGCAGTAGAGTACAGACACTCTGTAGAATGAAGTACAGAAATGCAGTAGATTAGACTAAAGATTTGCAGTAAAGTACAAAAAGAAAGGCAGTAGAGAACTAAGTAAACTACTGCAGTAAAATAACACTCTCTCTCCACATGTAGGACCTCTGGTTAACCAAATCAAAAACAAACATGTCAAACTTCACAAATGAATTGTAACAACAAGCCACCAATAAAAGCATTAAAGTTCAGTCAACAAGGACGAAGAGGACAGTTAACTATATTTTAGGATATTTCAATATGCTATTATATTATCAATGTATCAGTGTTATGACATGTTCTCAAAATGACAATAATACTTGGAACAATATAAATCTTCCAACAAATGAGTTGACTACCTCAGCATCTTTTGAAGAGGTTTATTAATAATAGTGATAACCTGGTGAGCTGGTTGTGTTTAGCATTAGCAGATGTAACTGGTTACATGTAGAGTCAATACAAAGACACACATGTGTACCTGGCAACACGAATGAAGTAAAGAAGCAACATTAATATCCCCGTGTATTCACACAACTTGAAAAGTTACAACTTGAGTGTAAAGTTTGTGACGCTCTGTTACAAAAACAGTGTTGAGATTCTGCTCCTGTCGTCACTGACATGCTGAGATAAATCAGAAGAGGGAACATCAGCAGCCAGAGCTCTACAGCACCTCATATTAAATCAGGGTTATTCATGTACCTGTATAAACCAGAGACTGTCTGTGGTGCTAACAATATAATAGCTGCTGTTCTAATGACTGGGTGGAGTTATTTTGAGTGTTGATGGAGCAGCTACAATGTTAGCCTAGCTTTAATGAAACTGATTTCATTCAGAAAACAAACATTTGAAAGTGTTTTGCTCATTGTGTTGCAGACAGACCTGACGAAGCATTAACTCAAATCAATATCATTATGTTGTTATCTTGGTATCCTTTCCATTTGTTTATTGAAATGTATTCACAGCAAATTCAATGTAAATTGGGTTCAAAGTGCTAAAGTGTTCCAGATGAATTCAGCTGATGTTATGAATCCAGACACAAAGCTGTGTGGTTTCCTAATGATATGAAGAACTAACCTCTATCTACCTTACCAGGATGAACAATCATCTAGAGATACAGACTTTATTTTAAATATGAAAGTAGAATTTGCCACCTTGTTGTACCTTTGGTGAGAATCAGCTCCTCTAATGTAAAGTGCTGTAAAGGATGTGTTCATCTCCACAGAGGGAAGAGGAAGAGTCCTGTTCCTGTGGAGGAGCAGCTGTCCAGCTGTGCTCTGTGTCAGGACGTCCTGAAGGATCCAGTCTCTACCAGCTGTGGACACTGGTTCTGCAGACAGTGCATCGCCTCATACTGGGAGCAGCTTCCTCCATCAGGAGACTCCTGCTGTCCTCAGTGTGGAGAAAGATGGAGCATTTTACAAAGTAAGAGGCCGAACACGTGCAGCCTCTTTACCGCTGTGTGGGTGCTGGGTGTCTGCTCTTCTATAGAAACACTGTATCATCTGATCCCTTCTTCAAGGCTTTGCTTTTAAAGTGTGTACACAAATATTTCACGTGGGAGAGCAGTGTTTCCCTAAAAAACGCTTTCTGTCTTACTCAGACATTACTACATTAGCCCAGCACTTATATAACATTTACGTATGAGAGTATAAATATCTGGCAGCTAGTATTTGTGGTTCCTTCTGGAGTCTCCATGTCCAGGATGTTCTGTGTTGTAAAGTATAGACATTAAAATGTCTTATAAAAATCATGTCATTTAAAACCCTGACTGTTCAGATTCACAAAAGCATTTTCCTGATTCTCTCCTGTTTCCTTCTCTTCCAGCAGATAGTGGTCTGCAGGAGGTTTTAGATGAACATAGGCTCAGTCTGAGGAGGAGATGTGATCGTGTGACTGAAGGAACTGATCAAAGTGAAACCCTCCTCAACAGCATCTTCACTGAGCTCTACATCACACAAGGCCAGAGTGAAGAGGTTAATACCCAACATGAGGTGAGGCAGCTGGAGACAGCTTCCAAGAAAGAGACCTTCCATGACACTCCAATCAAGTGCCAGGACATCTTTAAAGCCTCACCTGACCAACAGACTCTCATCAGAGCGGTCCTGACCAACGGAGTCGCTGGAGTTGGAAAAACCTTCTCAGTGCAGAAGTTCACTCTGGACTGGGCCGAGGGTTTGGGAAACCAAGATGTCAGTCTGGTGATCCCGCTCTCCTTCAGGGAGCTGAACCTGATCAAAGGTGAGCAGTACAGTCTTCTCAGGCTGCTCCATGTTTTCCATCCAACCTTACAGAAGCTCACAGCAGAGCAGCTGGCTGTCTGTAAAGTGCTGCTCATCTTTGACGGCCTGGATGAAAGCAGACTTTCTCTGGACTTCAGAAACAATGAGGTTGTGTCTGATGTCTCTCAGCAGTCCTCAGTCAACGTGCTGCTGACAAACCTCATCAGGGGGAAGCTGCTTCCCTCGGCTCTCGTCTGGATAACTTCCAGACCTGCAGCGGCCAATCAGATCCCTCCTGAGTGTGTGGATAGGGTGACAGAAGTACGAGGCTTCACTGACGCCCAGAAGGAGGAGTACTTCAGGAGGAGATGGAGTGATGAAGACCTGTCCAGCAGAATCATCTCTCACATCAAGAGCTCCAGGAGCCTCCACATCATGTGTCTGATCCCAGTCTTCTGCTGGATCACTGCTGCAGTTCTGGACCACATGTTGACTACAGACCAGAGAGGAGAGCTGCCCCAGACCCTCACTGACATGTACTCACACTTCCTGCTGGTCCAGACCAAGAGGAAGAAGCAGAAGTATGAAGAGGGACATGGGACGAGTCCACAGCAGCTGACGGAGGCTGACAGGGAGCTTCTTCTGAAGCTGGGGAGGCTGGCGTTTGAACATCTGGAGAAAGGAGACATCATGTTCTACCATGAAGACCTGCAGCGCTGTGGTCTTGATGTCACCGAGGCCTTGGTGCACTCAGGAGTTTGTACAGAGATCTTCAAAAGAGAGAGTGTGATCTTCCAGAAAACAGTCTACTGCTTTGTTCATCTGAGCATTCAGGAGTTTCTGGCTGCAGTCTACATGTTCCACTGTTACACCAACAGAGACACAGAGGTACTGAAGGACTTCCTGCAGATAAGCTGGATTTACCCATCCCTGGATGTCTTCCTGAAGGGAGCCATGGAGAAATCCCTCAGAAGTGAAAATGGCCACCTGGACCTGTTTGTCCGCTTTCTCCACGGCCTCTCTCTGGAGTCCAACCAGAGACTCTTAAGAGGCCTGCTGGGTCGCACAGACAACCGTCCAAAGATCATCCAGAGACTGTTAGGAGGTCTGCTTGGTCGCACAGACAACCGTCCAGAAATCATCCAGAGAGCCATCAATAACCTGAAGGAGATGAGAAGTTATAAAATCTCTCCTGACAGGAGCATCAACATCTTCCACTGTCTGACAGAGATGAAGGACCTCTCAGTAAATCAGGAGATCACAGAGTTCTTGAAGTCAGGGAACAGATCAGAGAAACTCTCTGTGATCCACTGCTCTGCTCTGGCCTACATGCTGCAGATGTCAGAGGAGGTTCTGGATGAGTTGGACCTGAAGAAGTACCACACATCAGAGGAGGGACGACGGAGACTGCTTCCAGCTGTGAGGAACTGCAGGAAGGCTGAGTAAGTCCAGATGTGATTAGCTTTATGAATTTATGTGGATCAGAAGTTTATTTCTTCAAATAAACATTATAAAATGTTTGATCTTAAATACTTTGAGAGCAAAATGAAATGATCCAGTTATTCTATTTATATATTGTGACATTTTAACATTTTTTTCTTTTCTTCCCATTATTTTGAGTGATGGAGGCGACATGTCAAACACATGAAGGACTTTAGAGGTTTTCTCAGAGCAGCATGTGATCACAACATACAGCAGTATTTACAGTTATCGGTGAAAGCAGTTATTAATATATCATTGCAGTTTCTTAAACATGAAATCAGATCTGTGTTTACCACAATGCTTCAGAGTTTAAAATAATGTCTGACATGCTGACAATGAATAAAGAAAACTCTATTATTAAATTAAATCGACATAATATGTTAAAAATTGTTCCATTTCAAATTCAGTAAGTTAAATAAATGTTTCCTCTGTTTTTATACTAACACAAGTTGTGATATATGTGTCATTATAGACTTACTGGCTGTGGACTCTCAGAGACTGAATGTGTAGTCGTTGCCTCAGCTCTGAAGTCTGACCCCTCCCATCTGAGAGATCTGGACCTGAGTCACAACGATCTGCAGGACTCAGGAGTGGAGCTGCTGAGTTCTGGACTAAAGAGTCCAAACTGCAGACTGGAGGGTCTCAGGTCAGTTCACTGACTGCAGTTCATACAGATCTGTTTGTGTTTATGATTTTCAGAATTTGCCTGAAGACATTTTAATGCTTTTATTTGTTTCTGTGTTTCCAAATGGAAATGGAATCCAAACTTTAAGAATAACAAAGATCAGAGAAGGTGAATGTGTGAGGGAGAGTGTTTGAGCTTCCACAGACTCACTCTGTGCTCCATGAGTCAGTGGAGATGCTGTCAGTACTGATGAGCTGTGAGGGAGATGAAGGAGTTGTTAAACATCTGATGAGAGAAACTGCTGCAGAGAGTTCCAGATGATCAGGGATTTGTTTCTACATCATTGCTGACGTTAACACATTGTTCAGCTCTGATCAGATTATTAAACATTGAGTTATTTCAAACAGGAACATTGTTTTCTAAAGTTACATCATGTTTTCTTTATTCAGACTGAGGAGCTGCAGTTTGTCAGAGATCAGCTTTTAAACAGCTGAAATTAATCTTGTATTCTCCATCATGATTTTAACTAATGATATCAAATACAATAATTAAATAGTTATATTAAAACGATCCAACACTAACAAGTATGTTCAGTGGTTGCTGTTTCCAACATGTTCCTGAAGCTACATGATGCTGATACTGACTGAATAGTTCACTCTGAAGATGCTGTGATTTGATGACTCCACTGTTCCTAAAATACATATTCTGGAGGTTTTTCTTCACATTTAAAATTCATCCTGAATTGTGATCTTTGTAAACGTTGTGATCTTGAGTTGAATCAGTTTCTGTGGTTTGTATTTGTCTGGCTGCACATCATGAGTTAGTGTAGATGGAGCAGAGTTTCAGATGTGAAGTCTCCTCGTTTTATTGAAGTAGAAGCACGTTGTCTTTAATCTGAATGAGAGCTCTTTCCCTCTTTCTGTATCTTAGAGTTTTTAACCTGTTTGGAGTTTCCACTTTCTGACCTTCTTCAGCTCTGAGCAGATTATTAAACCTGGAGTTATTTCAAACAGGAACATTGTTTTCTGAAGTTACATCATGTTCTCTTCATTCAGACTGATTGGCTGCAGGTTGTCAGAGATCAGCTGTGCTGCTCTGGCCTCAGCTCTGAAGTCCAACATCCATGTGAGAGATCTGGACCTGAGTCTCAACGTTCTGCAGGATTCAGGAGTGGAGCTGCTGAGAGATCTTCTGGAGAGTCCAGACTGCAGACTGGAGACTCTCAGGTCAGTTCACTGACTCTCTGTTACTGCTGGAGATCTCATGTGTTTCATTAACAGTTGAACCTAATGCTTGAACAACCATACATGTGTGTATGTCGTTGTGAGGGTTTTCCTGCTCACCCAGTTAAAAAGGACAGAAGGAGAGGAAGGCTTGCCTAAAAGAAAGCTTTACTGACTGGCCACAGCTTGGAAACAATACATCCATACTTTAGGAAACAGACAGAACACTGCTGCCAGTGACAGGCTTTCTTGGGGCAAGTCCTTCTGCCCCCAGGACCCAGACCAAGAGACAAGAACCAGGTTACTGACATGCTTTACTGTTCACCTGGTTACCTGATCCTTGTCCAGCTGTCTGGAGCCAGCCCCATCCCTCCAGCAGCCGGCGCTCTAACCACACCCCACTGCCACAGTCCTTTTGTTCATATTATTATTTTTCTTGTACTACATTTAGTCTGCAATCATAAAAGTTGAGTGTTTCTTCAATTGTATATGTTAGATACCCACTGCTAGTTGTTCAAGTAAATGTGTGTTGTCTTTAGTAAATGGTCACATCTGAATAAAGAAGTTCATCTGAACTAATATTAGTTTCACATTGATCTCTGAAGCATACATGTTTTTCTTGCTTCCCATTGATTTCAATGTTTTCACAGACAATGAACAGAAGGCTGATATTATGATGATCCACAATAACAGAAAGACAGTCACTGTAATTCAGGGAAAAGCTCATTGATTAGGAAACAGGAATGTTGAGCTACACTTAATAAACCTGAACATCTGATTGGATTATAAACTGATTTCTATCCTCATCATGTGTTCTCTTTCTTCAGACTGAGGAGCTGCAGTTTGTCAGAGATCAGCTGTTCTGCTCTGGCCTCAGCTCTGAAGTCCAACATCCATCTGAGAGATCTGGACCTGAGTCAGAACGCTCTGAAGGATTCAGGAGTGGAGCTGCTGAGAGATCTTCTGGAGAGTCCAGACTGCAGACTGGAGACTCTCAGGTCAGTTCTCCATCTTGAACTTGTGTGCTGAGATGAATATGTGAGAGTTGTGTTGACTCTGAGCTGCAGACATCAGGCTGATATCACTCTGATCCTCACTGAGCCTCTTAATGCTAGAGTTGCATAATGCAATGTTCATCTTTACATTTAAATATAACAACAAAAAACCTTCACTGCAGAATTCCCTCTGAACCTTTTAAACAGCTGAAATTCATCTTGTATTCTCCATCATGATTTTAACAAATGATATCAAATACAATAATGAAATAGTTATATTAAAACGATCCAACACTAACAAGTATGTTCAGTGGTTGCTGTTTCCAACATGCCCCTGAAGCTACATGATGCTGATACTGACTGAATAGTTCACTCTGAAGATGCTGTGATTTGATGACTCCACTGTTCCTAAAATACATATTCTGGAGGTTTTTCTTCACATTTAAAATTCATCCTGAATTGTGATCTTTGTAAACGTTGGGATCTTGAGTTGAATGTATTATCTCTTCGATTTACACACGGCATCTATTGCACGTCTGTCCGTCCTGGGAGAGGGATCCCTCCTCTGTTGCTCTCCCTGAGGTTTGTCCCATTTTTTTCCCCTTTAAACTGTGGGTTTCTCTGGAAGTGTTTCCTTGTACGATGAGAGGGTCTAAGGACAGAGGATGTCGTTTTTCTCATCCTGATATTCTGAACAATCTGTGCTGTTGTATTTGCTGTAAAGTGTCTCTACTGTAGGCTATTTTTATTATATGTACAGCACTTTGGCTCGACCAAAAATCGTTTATAAATGTGCTATATTGGGCCGTTGGGCCGAGAGGAACAGTTGGGCCGAGAGGAACAAGATGGCAGCCTGAGCTGAGAGCTCCGCACAACCTCAGTGATTCATTTGAGTTTTTCACCTCCACTCAGAGAAAAAGCTTAACATCTTTATTGACTATAGTTAAGAGTTGACATCTAAGGAAAGACTCTTGCTACAAAAAGAAAGAAAAAGAAGGAAGGATGCCAAGAAGAACCCCACGAGGCAACCAAGACCTACCAGAACCAGAGGATGAGTCTCAAGAGGATGATAGAAATCCTTCGTTTGCTGAGATAATGTCCGAGTTAAAATCTCAACGTTCTGAAATAATTAATCGTCTCGATGGAATTGATAATCGTTTGGAGATTGTGACTAGTCAAGTCTCAACAATGAAAGAAGCACTAGCTACAACAAACCAGGCCCTTGAGAATCAACTTCAGCGTATGGATGAAGCTGAACAAAGAATTTTGACATTAGAAGACACCTTACAAACTACAGCACGGGACCTTCACAGAGCCGAAAAGTTGATAAAGACGCTGGAATCTAAGACGGATGATCTCGAAAATAGAGGGAGACGTAAAAACCTTGTTTTACTAGGGCTCCCAGAGAAGTCAGAAGGCAGCCAATTACTACTTCAATATATTCAACAGAAACTATCTTCCTGGCTCAAACTCTCCCTCGATCAGAATCTAGAGTTGGAGCGGGTTCACCGCTCTCTACGACCATATCCCGAACCAGGGAAGTCTCCAAGACCAATTATGATCCGCTTTCTACGAGTCAGAGATAAAGAAGTGATACTGCAGTCTGCGAAGAAAATGTCAATCTACGAGGGTAATACTAAACTCACCATTCGCCAGGATCTGTCTGCAGGTGGCTCCAGTCCTACCTCTCCGACAGATCCCACTTCATCTCCCTCAACAATCACTCCTCTACCACAGCTTCAGTCACCCAAGGTGTTCCCCAAGGTTCAGTACTCGGCCCCCTCCTCTTCATCATCTACATCCTCCCCCTTGGTCAGATTCTCCGCCATCACAACCTGGACTTTCACTGCTATGCTGACGACATACAGATCTACCTCAGCACCAAATCCCCCCACAACCTCTCACACACATCGAATCCTGTCTGACTGCAATAAAATCCTGGATGCAACACAACTTCCTCAAACTCAACAGCAATAAAACTGAACTCCTCCTCATCGGCTCCAAATCCACCCTCAGCAAAACCCCCAACCTGACACTCACCATCGATGGCACCCCTGTTTCCCCCTCCACCCAGGCACGCAACCTTGGCGTGATATTCGACCCCACCCTCTCCCTCGACCCCCACATCCGCCAAGTTGTAAAAACCTCATTTTTCCACCTCCGCAATATCGCCAAACTCCGTCCCTCTCTCACCCGCCCCGCAGCTGAGCGACTCATTCACGCCTTCATCTCCTCCCGCCTAAACTATTGCAACTCACTCCTCTTCGGCATCAGCACAACATCCCTCAACAGACTCCAGCGTGTCCAGAACGCAGCCGCCAGACTCCTCACCCACACCAAATCATGGCATCACATCACCCCGGTCCTCAAAGAACTCCACTGGCTTCCCGTCTCACACCGCATTCACTACAAACTCCTGGTCCTCACCTATAAAGCCCTCCACCATCTGCCCCCCCCCCCTACCTCACTGACCTCCTCATCCTCTACCAACCACCCCAGTCCCTCAGATCCACCTCAGCCGGTTTGCTCTCAATCCCCAAGGCCAAACTCCGGAGCTTCGGGGACAGAGCCTTCTCTGTGGCAGCCCCGAAGTTCTGGAACTCCCTCCCCCAAGACCTCCGTGAGTCTGATTCCCTCACCCTGTTCCAGTCCCGTCTCAAAACCCACCTCTTCAACTCTGCTTATCCTTAAACCCGCCCCTCCCCCCTGAACCAACATCCTCCTGACTGCTTTTCTGTTTTTGTTTTGTTTTTCTTTTTCTTTTTGTTCTTGTTTTGTTTGTCGACCTGACTCATAATGTAAAGCGTCTTTGGGTCTAGAAAAGCGCTATATAAATCCCATTTCTTATTATTATTATTAGAGGTACCCCGAAAGTGCAAGGAGTTCGATCTGGTGATCAAAGTATTCCTCGAAAAAGGCATGTTCAGAGGGTTTGCTTATCCTCAATATATTGTTTGACATGTAAATGATCGAATGGAACATACCATGATGACATTTGGGATGCGGATTTCTATATACCCGTCCCCCGTTAAGGAGGAGAATTAGGAAGACATTTATTTATTTTCAATGGGAACTGAGGATGGGAGCTCCAAGTTGCCAACACAAAGAGGACATTTCGTTAGATCTGAGATGCACATTTCTCTGACGCTTGTTTCTCTCTGGGCTACAATCAATTGGGTAGATGAATTGCCAGGGTTAGAAGACCCTGGTTTGGGTGGGATGTTATATTGTTTTATTTTTGTGTTTTGCGTTTGTGTTACATTAGTTTTAATGGTAAATAATAAAAGCAGTGACAATCCCTTTTGTGTATGGGGCCAAAATATACAACGTATTAAATATAATCCCACAGACATGCAGCAGTCAGCATGCAAAACATGAATTATATTATTGGAAAATTAAAGGCTTGGGAAATCCCATAAAACGGAATAAAGTACTAACTATTCTTAAAAAAGACAAAGCTGATGTGGTGTTCTTACAAGAAACCTTTCTCTCAGATACTGAACATCTTAAATTGAAAAGAGATTGGATAGGTCAGGTGTATTTCTCATCATATAAAACCCATAGTAGAGGGACAGCTATTGTGATAAACAAAACTTGCCCATTTGAATTAGAAAAATGTGTTACGGACCCAAATGGTCGGTTTGTTTTGGTTGTTGGTACTATTTTTGGAACCCCAATCAACTTTTTAAATATCTATGCTCCCAATATAGATGAACCAATGTTCATGTCTGACATGGTGCTGCTCTTCAATGAAAATAGTAAAGGATTAGGACTGATGGGCGGCCACTTTAACTGCACTCTTAACCCTACATTAGATCAATCTAACCAGTCCAAGAGCCACCATCTTAAATCCTCAAAGGTCCTTCAGGGGCTTTTTGCAGAATGTGGCCTTATTGACGTATGGCGTCAATTAAATCAAGATGTCAAAGATTACACTTTCTTTTCAAATGTCCACAACTCTTATTCTAGAATAGATTATTTTTGTATTCCCTCAAAATACATGCATAGGGTAAAAGAATGTAAAATTGATTCCATTAATATTTCAGATCATGTAAGAGTTCATTTAACTATTCACTTGGAGAGTGGAGAATTTGTATCCAGGCGCTGGAAATTTGATAACTCCTTACTTAGAGACGAAAAATTAAAATAAAAAATGCGAATGTGGATAAGGTACTATATAAAAGAAAACAATAACCCCTCTATAGATCCGAATATTATTTTGGAAGCTGCGAAAGCTACTTTAAGAGGACTTATTATCTCATACACATCTTTTAAAAAAACGTGAAAAAATTAGGCTCAGACAAGAACTTGAAAGAGAAGTAAACAGATGTGAAGTACTTCATAAATCTCCATCAACAGATGAAAACTGGAAACAATTAAACAAAGCCAGAGCTAAATTAAATATTGACTTAACAAATGAAATCATAACACAAATGAATCTTATCAGACAAAATAATTATGAATTCGGCAATAAACCAAGTAAACTACTTGCCTATCAATTAAAGAAGGAGCAAGCAGAAAGGGCTATAAAGGCAATTCGTCTGAAAGACAACAAGATAACCTTCCACCCAAAACAGATTAACCAGACTTTTTATGAATTTTATAACAAATTATACAAATCTCAATCTGATTACTCACAAGATGAACTGGACAATTAGCTCCATAACATTAATTTACATACATTATCTGATTTAGTCCAAGAGTCTCTAAACTCATCAATTACAGAAGTAGAAGTTTTGGCTGCAATTAAATCTATGCCTATAAATAAAAGCCCAGGGCCAGATGGCTTCTGACTGAACTTCAACCTATACTTATGTCAATGCTTAACAACTTCTCTCACAAAAGAACACTTCCTCAATCAATGAATCTTGCATATATTACTGTACTACATAAAGAAGGGAAAGACCCCTTGAATTGTTCTTCATTTAGGCCTACAGATGTAGCACTTCATTTCAGACTCCAGCTTACAGCTTCCTGCCTACGACCTGCCAAAGACCAGTATAGAGGAATTTTAAGCCCTCGCACTATTTTCCAAGAGGGCGTTGCCAGATTTTCAATTTCAGGTTTTAACCAGGAGATGGCGCTTCATTCACAAATACAGAAAGACAAGTTTCATGGACTTTCAGTTGTGTTTTGAAGAGCATTTGAACACATCAATATTTTAGATCAACTAAAGTATATCTAATCTTGTAATTCAATAATATATAGTCTTTATATATTAAATAATCATAATTATTATGTAAATGTTTACATTACACTTCTTTATTTGTTATGCTCATACTTTAACCTTTACAATCGTTTGCTTTAATATGCAGTATATTTTTTGTATATTTTTGTGTTTGCTTCCTCCTGCTCCCTTTCGGACACATACTGTATGATTTATTATTATTATTAATATTTATCTCAAAGTCAGCCTTCAGGGGAGCTCCCGCTCCCCTCCATTTCGAAAAGTGTCTGTGGCTGAATGGCCAGCGATTAGGTGTGGCGCATTTGTCATAGGTGATCAGAGCTAACTGCCTGCCGTCAGATTTAATTTAAAAAACAGATCTGATTTTAAGACTATTTCTGCGCTCATAAAGAATGATAAGAATAAGAATAATGCGTATTGAACTGGTTTCATTAATTAGCAAGTTTATTTCACTAGAACCGCCAATCGGGTCAATTTGTGTGATGTGTGTTGTGTGTGTGCAATGTAACTTTTTTTCAATAAAATATTAAAGTCTCCCAGTCCGTGACTTTTCCTGAAAGTGTGTTATGTAGCACCCTATGTTGTTAAAAACTGCATTCTAATAGCGGGATTTGACGGGTTTAGGTAGGCCTATACAAAAACCTCTGGCGGTTCTAGTGTTAAGGTAATTAGGTACAGTAGAAGCCCTTTTTTATCAGTAACGAATTTAGCAGTTGAACATAAAAGTCAACTAACTGAGGGTCACTTGCAATGACAGTGTTGTGTCTAACTGTAAGCTTGTCACTCAGAGTAACCTACCGTTAATTTAGCTGCTGGAGAAGAAAGATCAGGGGGGGAGGGGGGGAGAGAGCTGTGGTTGATGGGCCATTAGTTGTGTAAATACACAGCTGAGAGCTGCCGTTTCATTCAGACTGTTTAAAAAACTGTAACAACGGACTATTTTTCTTAGCGGATGCATGTCAATTTAAATCAATACATACAACTATTTTTTAAATCAATACATACAACTATTCAATAAAATACATTTTCTAAATCCATAAAAGCATTTCAATTAATATTGGGAGTCATGTCGTTACTTTGTTGAGAATTTGGCCGTGTAATAAGCAGGATAATTTGCAGCGACTTGTTCCTTATGGGGAAAATAACACCCGTCATGTGTGTGTAGAGGTGTGTGTGGTTAAAACACTTTCATGAAGTGAAGGAATGTCCTTCTATGAAACAGC
Source organism: Notothenia rossii (assembly GCF_949606895.1). Classification (NCBI taxonomy): domain Eukaryota; kingdom Metazoa; phylum Chordata; class Actinopteri; order Perciformes; family Nototheniidae; genus Notothenia; species Notothenia rossii. Next base: position 92,525,522 of record NC_136902.1, on the reverse strand, counting down.
TGTGGGCAGCAGTGAGTGACACGGACATGAATTCATAGATCAAGGCGGACTGGTGCACACATTCTCCTGTCCTGCCAGGCGACACGCCCGTTCTAAGCCGTGTCCCTCACTCCTCACATCCCAAGCATCCCCAAAAAGTGTATTATGTTGTTACATCGTTTCAGATGTTATGTTTCAGTTGTGCTCTGTCTATGTTCAGTGATGCAAACTTGTCACCTTTCGGCGAAATTCGCCGTTTTGAATCCAAAATAAGTCGTTTGTGTGATTCATGTAGATCTGCAATACAAATATTTTTGGGGTATGGGGGGGGCTGGGACCCGGAGTAATCTGCGGCCGTGAGCTGTTATGTGCCATCATGACACGCATGGTGTTCTTTTTTATATATTATAATGAAGTACGAGTTGTGTGCTCGAGTCTTCCTGCCTGTCGGCTCTGCTCATGATGTATAATAAGGCTCTGCTGCTCCGAGATGATGGTCTAGCTTCAGCAGCTACATTACCTACGGGTGCGTTTGTTAATATTAACTGTGCGTCCGGAGTCACTGTGGCACAGACTGGACCGCTGGTGAACAGCTGTTAGAACGGGCTGTTCAGGTGTTCAGAGCAGAGCTCCCTGTCGGAGCGGCAGAGCGTGATGTGAACTGAAAAGTTTTTCTGTGGCAATATTATTTAAGGAATTGTTGAGCTAGCTAGCTAGCATACATTGTCACTATCTGCTAACGTTAGCTTTAGCCTTCTATTTCTAATAGTTTTTTTCATAGGCTATAAACAGAGGTGGTATAAGTATATATATTGTACTTGAGTAAAAGTAGAAGTACTCAGATCTTGTACTTGAGTAAAAGTAGAAGTACTCAGGTCTTGTACTTGAGTAAAAGTAGAAGTACTCAAATCTTGTACTTGAGTAAAAGTAGAAGCACTCAGGTCTTGTACTTGAGTAAAAGTAGAAGTACTCAGATCGTGTACTTGAGTAAAAGTAGAAGTACTCAGATCTTGTTCTTGAGTAAAAGTAGAAGCACACAGATCTTGTACTAGAGTAAAAGTAGAAGTACTCAGATCTGGTACTGGAGTAAAAGTAGAAGTACTCAGATCTTGTACTTGAGTTAAAGTAGAAGTACCAGAGTGTAGGAATACTCTGTTACAGTAAAAGTCCTGTATTCAAAATGTTCCTCAAGTAAAAGTAGAAAAGTATTATCATCAATATATAGTGAAAGTAGCGACAGTAAAAGTAGTCATTGTGCAGATTGGTCCATTTCAGAATAATATATATGATATGTTTTATAATGATTGATCATGAAAGTGTTCTCAAAGCTGGTAAAGGTGCAGCTAGTTTGAATGACTTTGTATACTGCAGGGTAGCTTGTGGATTTACTCCAGGTGGAACTAAAGTCTGATTCAACACTTGATTATATTTCACATCATTCATCCACATCTGTGAAGTAACTAAAGGTATTAAATACATGTAGTGGAGTCAAAGTACACCATGTACCTCTGAACTGTAGTGGAGTAGAAGAACAAAGTAGCAAAACATTTAAATACTTAAATAAAGTACAAGTATCTCAAAATTGTGCCCAAGTATAGTGCTTGTTGAGTTTATGAACTTAGTTACTTTACACCAGTGGCTATAAAGATAAAAAGACTTAAGCCTTGCACAGAGGCCTGAAAATACATTTTCAAAATGCTCAATAGTGCTGCCAAAATTATAAACTGACTGCTCCACAATTTAAAATAAATGCTTTTATATATGTCTATTATGTGACTCTTTGGCGTTTCTGTTATTATTAACACTGCTGCTTTAGTTGTTCTGACTGCTAAAATCCTCTGTCATTCCGTGGGGTGGGGGAGCCGGGGGCTCGGATCCTTGTCACCTTTTTCATACCTGATGAGTTTGCATCCCTGTATGTTAAAAAGCCAGTCACCTTAATTCATGTAATAAAAACATCTCAGGTCAGTAACACTCAAAGCTAAATGTGCAATACCATGTTCAGCTATGTTACTATGTATAATGTTATTGTTGTTACATCAGAAGATGTACATATTGAAATGATTTCTTAACTTACAGTAGGCTATTTTTTACAATGTGTGTTGGAAGGATTTATTAAATTACAACGAAAATTGTCATTGTTGAAGGCTTTTAGAGAAGGGTGAACTATAAGCCTGAATTACATAACATTTTATACCTAAAAACATAAAAGCCACAATAAAATAAATCACAATTATTGTAGTTATTTTTACCTCCCGTATTGCTTTCAACCCACCAGCTTTTATGGTGTTACGTCACTAACTGTAAACTTGTCACATACAGTCTATGGTCACTCAGAGTAACCTACTGTTAATCTAGCTGCTGGAGAAGAAAGATCAGGGGGGGAGGGGGGGAGAGAGCTGTGGTTGATGGGCCATTAGCTGTGTAAATACACAGCTGAGAGCTGGCGTTTCATTCAAACTGTTTAAAAAACTGTAACAACGGACTATTTTTCTTAGCGGATGCATGTCAATTTAAATCAATATATACAACTATTTTTTAAATCAATAAAAACATTTTCTAAATCCATAAAAGCATTTCAATTAATATTGGGAGTCATGTCGTTACTTTGTTGAGAATGTGGCCATGTAATAAACGGGATAATTTGCAGCGACTTGTTCTTTATGGGGAAAATAACACCCTTCATCCAGATGAGGATCCCTCCGCTACACTTTGGGATCCTGATCTGCCGACGAAGCTCCATTAAAATATACATATTTTTGGTGAATTACTGAGTTTAGGCACGTTAATAACGTTTTAATGAACTTGAATACAGTATATTCATATGTGTCAGTGATTTCATGTCAATTCGGCGAACATAAACATAAATGATCGTGGTGAAGATGATGATTAAATTAGGATTAAAAATCGAGAGCCGGGCTGCATTTCCTCCCGTTCGTTTTTTTCGAATAACAAAATTATTTTGTTAAATAACAACATGGTGATGTTTTGTAAATGATTACATGTCTCTTATTTAGCACAGTAGTATGATATACGTGACATATGGATCTTAACAAAGTTCCGCTGTACATCCAGCATACTGTATCTGACTTTATTTCACATGAGCTCCAGTGTGGAACCCCACTGCACCCCCTGGTGGATCAATGATCCATTGCAGCTGGCTTCATTATAATTACATTTATCTATCACGGGGGCGGTCTCAAGTCAAGCTGGAGGTTTTCCCTTGAGCGAGGGAGTACCAATCACGGCCCTCGCGTTTCAAACTGTCTGAAATGAATCGCTACATCTGTATAAGCCTCTTGGATCATGATTATAAGATTATCACCAAATTATTAGCAAAACGACTGGAAATTATTTTACCTAAACTAATTAGTCCTGATCAAACAGGTTTTGTCAAGGGCAGATATTCTTCTGATAATATAAGGAGACTTTTGAATATTGTAAACCATTTGGACACCTGTCAGAAGCCATCTCTGCTTCTTTCTTTAGATGCAGAGAAGGCTTCTGACAGGGTTGAGTGGAATTTTATTTTTTCTATCTTGAACAGATTAAATATGGGCTCTCGATTCATAGAGTGGGTCAAATCAATTTATAAAAATCCTAAAGCAGCGGTTATCACTAACTGCAGTTCTTCAGATTTGTTTTCACTAACAAGGGGGACAAGACAGGGGTGTCCACTGTCACCTTTGCTTTTTGCAATTGTAATTGAACCACTGGCGTCATGTGTGCGAGACAACATAAGTATTAAAGGAGTGAAGATTAACGATGAACACAACATTTCTCTGTATGCTGACGATATCATTCTTTACTTAACAGACCCAGACAATTCAGTGCCACATCTGCACGACACGATAGAGCAATTTGGAAGATACTCAGGATATACAATTAATTTTAAGAAATCAAATGCTTGTTTCTTACATATGACGCCAACAGCAAATTTGGAAAAGTCTTGTTCTTTTAATTTGTCACCAGGTGGCTTTAAATACTCAGGAATAAATATAACACCACACCTGGATAATCTGTTTAAAGAGAATTACAATCCGCTCATTGACAAATTCAAACAGGATTTATCCAAATGGTCCACATTACCAATATCACTGCTAGGAAGAATCAATGTCATAAAAATGAATATTCTACCGAGATGTATTTTTCTTTTTCAAATGTTACCACGCTATTTATCCGCTGATTATTTTAAATCTCTCAATAGACACATCTCAAAATTGATCTGGTGTAATAAAAAACCAAGAATCAAGTTAATTACTCTTATGAAACCATAAACCATGGGGGGTCTTGGTCTTCCCAACTTTCAACACTACTTCTGGTCAGCTCAATTAAGAAATGTACCATCTTGGTTTCTGGGAAGAAAGGATTCACTATGGGTTCAGATAGAAGCCAGTGTCTTTGACCCGTTGCCAGTGGAAACTCTTATATTCGTTAAAGACTTCAATAAGGTGAAAAATATGGCCAAATGTTTTACAGTGGTCAATACACTTTTAGCCTGGAGGGACTGGACAAAGAAAGTTCATGTTAACTCAGGTATTTCAATCTTTTCTCCTATTTTGAACAATCCTGATCTTAGTAAATATTTGTTGTGAATCAATATAAACAAATGGAGGAAATCAGGTCTAAAGCAATTGAAACATTTGTTTCACAAAGATATAACATTGAAATCATTTAATCATTTAAGAGCAGAATATGACATTTCAAATAAGGATTTTTTCAGATACCTGCAAATTAGGAACGCGATCCAATCAATTATTAAAAGCAATAAATTGAGATCGGGATTGTTGGAAGAGGAGGAGATATTGATGTCATCGAGCACAATCAAAGGTAAAATTAGAGAATTTAATGCAGTTTTTTCTAAAAGAGTTCAGTCATCCTTTCCAACCTTAAAAAAGATCTGGGAAAAGGACTTAGGGATACAGATAGATGAAACTACATGGCTGAATATCTGTGAAAGAACACATTTTCCATTCACAAGCAATAAAATCAAAGAAGCAAACTTTACATTTCTCAACAAATGTTACCTCACACCCATAAAGATGCATAACATTTCCAAAGAAAACTCTCCAAAATGTCCGAGATGTAAAGTAAAAGAAGGAACATTTATGCATCTGTTTTGGGACTGTGATCTCTTGAAACATTTCTGGGATTCGATTCATGCGCTCACAAAAGCCGTTTTAGGCATCGAAATGAGCCAAAATCCATGTTTTTTCCTGTTAAATGACAAACTGTAAACTGAACCCCAAACATTATACAATACTAATCACAATAATATATTTTGCCAAGAAATGTATACTTTTACTCTGGAAGAATGAACGTCCTCCAACATTTAAACTTTTCATTGATCAGATAACATATTTTTTACCTCTGGAGAAAATGACTTTGGAAAAATGTAATCATGGAAATATCTTTCAAGCTCTGTGGTTGCCATTGTTTTCATATTTTGAAAATATATCTGAGATATGACCAGTGATGGAATGGTACATTCTCTGGATATTTTTCCTGACGGCCGGAAATACTAGTTGTGTTGTCATTGTCTATATTGTCGCTGTATTGTATAATTAATTGTATAATTATTAGGAAACAAACAGAACACTGCTACCAGTGACAGGCTTTCTTGGGGCAAGTCCTTCTGCCCCCAGGACCCAGACCAAGAGACAAGAACCAGGTTACTGACATGCTTTACTGTTCACCTGGTTACCTGATCCTTGTCCAGCTGTCTGGAGCCAGCCCCATCCCTCCAGCAGCCGGCGCTCTAACCACACCCCACTGCCACAGTCCTTTTGTTCATATTCTTATTTTTCTTGTACTACATTTAGTCTGCAATCATAAAAGTTGACTGTTTCTTCAAATGTATATGTTAGATATCCACTGCTAGTTGTTCAAGTAAATGTGTGTTGTCTTTAGTAAATGGTCACATCTGAATAAAGAAGTTCATCTGAACTAATATTAGTTTTACATTGATCTCTGAAGCATACATGTTTTTCTTGCTTCCCATTGATTTCAAAGTTTTCACAGATAATGAACAGAAGGCTGATATTATGATGATCCACAATAACAGAAAGACAGTCACTTTAATTCAGGGGAAAGCTCATTGATTAGGACACAGGAATGTTGAGCTACACTTAATAAACCTGAACATCTGATTGGATTATAAACTGATTTTTATCCTCATCATGATTTCTTTCTTTAGACTGAGGAACTGCAGGTTGTCAGAGATCAGCTGTGCTGCTCTGATCTCAGCTCTGAAGTCCAACATCCATCTGAGAGATCTGGACCTGAGTCTCAATGCTCTGAAGGATTCAGGAGTGGAGCTGCTGAGAGATCTTCTGGAGAGTCCAGACTGCATACTGGAGACTCTCGGGTCAGTTCTCCATCTTGAACTTGTGTGCTGAGATGAATATGTGAGAGTTGTGTTGACTCTGAGCTTCAGACATCAGGCTGATATCACTCTGATCCTCACTGAGCCTCTTAATGCTAGAGTTGCATAATGCAATGTTGATCTTTACATTTAAATATAACAACAAAAACCTTCACTGCAGAATTCACTCTGAACCTTTTAAACAGCTGAAATTCATCTTGTATTCTCCATCATGATTTTAACTAATGATATCAAATACAATAATTAAATAGTTATATTAAAACGATCCAACACTAACAAGTATGTTCAGTGGTTGCTGTTTCCAACATGTTCCTGAAGCTACTCGATGCTGATACTGACTGAATAGTTCACTCTGAAGATGCTGTGATTTGATGACTCCACTGTTCCTAAAATACATATTCTGGAGGTTTTTCTTCACATTTAAAATTCATCCTGAATTGTGATCTTTGTAAACATTGTGATCTTGAGTTGAATCAGTTTCTGTGGTTTGTATTTGTCTGGCTGCACATCATGAGTTAGTGTAGATGGAGCAGAGGTTCAGATGTGAAGTCTCCTCGTTTTATTGAAGTAGAAGCACGTTGTCTTTAATATGAATGAGAGCTCTTTCCCTCTTTCTGTATCTTACAGTTTTTAACCTGTTTGGAGTTTCCACTTTCTGACCTTCTTCAGCTCTGAGCAGATTATTAAACCTGGAATTATTTCAAACAGGAACATTGTTTTCTAAAGTTACATCATGTTCTCTTCATTCAGACTGATTGGCTGCAGGTTGTCAGAGATCAGCTGTTCTGCTCTGGCCTCAGCTCTGAAGTCCAACATCCATCTGAGAGATCTGGACCTGAGTCTCAACGCTCTGCAGGATTCAGGAGTGGAGCTGCTGAGAGATCTTCTGGAGAGTCCAGACTGCAGACTGGAGACTCTCAGGTCAGTTCACTGACTCTCTGTTACTGCTGGAAATCTCATGTGTTTCATTAACAGTTGAACCTAATGCTTGAACAACCATACATGTGTGTATGTCGTTGTGAGGGTTTTCCTGCTCACCCAGTTAAAAAGGACAGAAGGAGAGGAAGGCTTGCCTAAAAGAAAGCTTTATTGACTGGCCACAGCTTGCAAACAATACATCCATACTTTAGGAAACAGACAGAACACTGCTGCCAGTGACAGGCTTTCTTGGGGCAAGTCCTTCTGCCCCCAGGACCCAGAACAAGAGACAAGAACCAGGTTACTGACATGCTTTACTGTTCACCTGGTTACCTGATCCTTGTCCAGCTGTCTGGAGCCAGCCCCATCCCTCCAGCAGCCGGCGCTCTAACCACACCCCACTGCCACAGTCCTTTTGTTCATATTCTTATTTTTCTTGTACTACATTTAGTCTGGAGTCATAAAAGTTGACTGTTTCTTCAAATATATATGTTAGATATCCACTGTTAGTTGTTCAAGTAAATGTATTTTGTCTTTAGTAAATGGTCACATCTGAATAAAGAAGTTCATCTGAACTAATATTAGTTTCACATTGATCTCTGAAGCATACATGTTTTTCTTGCTTCCCATTGATTTCAAAGTTTTCACAGATAATGAACAGAAGGCTGATATTATGATGATCCACAATAACAGAAAGACAGTCACTGTAATTCAGGGAAAAGCTAATTGATTAGGAAACAGGAATGTTGAGCTACACTTAATAAACCTGAACATCTGACTGGATTATAAACTGATTTTTATCCTCATCATGTTTTCTTTATTCAGACTGAGGAGCTGCAGTTTGTCAGAGATCAGCTGTTCTGCTCTGGCCTCAGCTCTGAAGTCCAACATCCATCTGAGAGATCTGGACCTGAGTCTCAACGCTCTGAAGGATTCAGGAGTGGAGCTGCTGAGAGATCTTCTGGAGAGTCCAGACTGCAGACTGGAGACTCTCAGGTCAGTTCTCCATCTTGAACTTGTGTGCTGAGATGAATATGTGAGAGTTGTGTTGACTCTGAGCTGCAGACATCAGGCTGATATCACTCTGATCCTCACTGAGCCTCTTAATGCTAGAGTTGCATAATGCAATGTTGATCTTTACATTTAAATATAACAACAAAAAACCTTCACTGCAGAATTCACTCTGAACCTTTTAAACAGCTGAAATTCATCTTGTATTCTCCATCATGATTTTAACTAATGATATCAAATACAATAATTAAATAGTTATATTAAAACGATCCAACACTAACAAGTATGTTCAGTGGTTGCTGTTTCCAACATGTTCCTGAAGCTACATGATGCTGATACTGACTGAATAGTTCACTCTGAAGATGCTGTGATTTGATGACTCCACTGTTCCTAAAATACATATTCTGGATGTTTTTCTTCACATTTAAAATTCATCCTGAATTGTGATCTTTGTAAACGTTGTGATCTTGAGTTGAATCAGTTTCTGTGGTTTGTATTTGTCTGGCTGCACATCATGAGTTAGTGTAGATGGAGCAGAGTTTCAGATGTGAAGTCTCCTCGTTTTATTGAAGTAGAAGCACGTTGTCTTTAATATGAATGAGAGCTCTTTCCCTCTTTCTGTATCTTACAGTTTTTAACCTATTTGGAGTTTCCACTTTCTGACCTTCTTCAGCTCTGAGCAGATTATTAAACCTGGAGTTATTTCAAACAGGAACATTGTTTTCTAAAGTTACATCATGTTCTCTTTATTCAGACTGAGGAGCTGCAGCTTGTCAGAGATCAGCTCTTCTGCTCTGGCCTCAGCTCTGAAGTCCAACATCCATCTGAGAGATCTGGACCTGAGTGTCAACGATCTGCAGGATTCAGAGAAGCTGCTGAGAGATCTTCTGGAGAGTCCAGACTGCAGACTGGAGACTCTCAGGTCAGTACGGGGTCTCTGCTGGTTCAGCAGTATTGTATCAAACACAGGGAGGTGTTTCTCTCACTGGGGAATCTCAACAGATCAGTGATGTTTCCCACTGACTGCAGGTTCTTTCATTCTTCCATCAAATATATATTGTAAGCTGAAAATGCAAATCCACATTTAGTTAGTGAGCAACTTTCTAACAGACATAGAGGATTTTACAGAAGAGTGGAAAAGGTTTTCTGTTTTGTTTCCTGTCATGTTTTTAGTTTCTAGCCTAATGAGCAGTTACTTCCTGTGATGCAGCTGAGAGCTGTGGCAGTCAGTCGTAGTGTTTGCAGAGAAGATATGATGGGATGTAAAGCTAGAGATCAGTCAGGACTCTGAAGCTGACTCAAAGAACAAACACTTATTTTAAACTTTATCCAAAATTGTTGGATTGTGTTCATCCCTGCAGGATCAGAGATGATGAAACGATCAGAGCCAAGATCCAGAAGACCTGTGAGTACTGAAACCACATCCTCCATTCATCAAACTATTGTACATTAAATCTGATCTTAAAATATATTTATAGTACAATAATTATTATTATGTTTCTCTGTCCCCACCTCTCTCCATCAGGTGACTCCGATGTGGAGCAGGAAGTGAAGACAGACAGAAAGGTGAGAGAGGAGCAGTTGAACAGAGTGAAGTATATTTATTTCACCACTGAATGACATATAATTATTAGGGCTGTCAAGTTAAATGCACTAACGCTCGCAATTTATCTAGAAACCTAAACAATATCCCACCCCAATGTGCTGTGATTGGCTGGTACTACTGTGCTGTGATTGGCTGGTACTACTGTGCTGTGATTGGCTGGTAATACTATGCTATGATTTGCTGGTAATTCTGTGCTGTGATTGGCTGGTAGTGCTGTGACATGCTAACCCGTTAATATCCCGTTTGTAATTGACGATGAACTCAGATGATCCAGACTCATTAGCATATTTCAAATTGGTCTGAATATGTTGTGGAATTGTGGTTTGGTTTCATGAAGCTAAAACTTTACTTGATTTCTATTAAAATAACTAACTTTGTTTGATCCAGGCTCCTGAATCCTTCTCCCCTGAACACACAACTGAGTCTTCATACAGGTAATCCTATAACATGACCAAACATTATTTTAAACACATGAAAGATATATATTCATTTCATTGTGTTTGATTTCATGTCTTTCACCTTGAGGTATTGCATCCAATCTCTTTCCAACAGACGTAAATAAAATAATGCCTCTGTGTGTAGGAAGGATTGTTTTCTTGTACCAGTCTAGATCCTCGCTGGACTAGAGATTTTGTTAATTTAATGAAAATGTGTTTACTCACACATTCTGATGCATGTGGACACATCTTCAGTGATGTTCCTGTAATCATCAGGTGTTTCAGATCTTTCAACAAACCCTCCTCCAGGTCAGACTCCAGCTGGATGAACACCTGTCAGTCAGAACACAGGCCAGTGAAGGCTTGGTGTAGTAACCTGTCCCCTGTGTGTCTACAGGTTCAGGTGTCCTGGTCCAGGTGAGTTCCAGTGTGCTTCGACTGGCCTGGTGTTCGTCATGGCTCAGGAGGCGGAGCTTCTGTACAGGACGGTCCCTTGGGACGAGAGCTTCCTCCAATCAGCTGGCAAGCAGGCAGCGGGGCCGCTGTTCAACGTGAAGAGTTCTGATGAAGCTGCCGTCTGCCAGCTCCACCTGCCACACAGTGAGACAGAGGATGGTAAAGACATCTAGTGTTAACAAATACACTTATATAATGATTAGCACTTTATACTATTCACTAGTGTTCAAGAGTTATAAAGCAGCTTTATTAAACTACACTGAACAAAAATATAAATGCAACACTTTTTTTTTTGCTCCCATTTTTCATGAGATGAACTCAAAGATCTAAAACATTTTCTATATACACAAAATAACCATTTCTCTCAAATATTGTTAAAGAGCACAGGGGGCGGAACAATAATGAACCATTAGAGTAAAAGGTGAAGGATATGAACTGGTAACTCCTACTGAGGCTCCAAAGTGAATGACATTAGATGAACATTAGCTCTGAGCTAAAGTGGTGTGACATTGAATATGATGAAGCTGTTTCAGCAGCAATGCAACAGATGACCAGCTCTTTGCTCCACAGCGCTGCTCCTGGACGGCCTGTTGTCTGTCGTCCACATCACTGATGAAGGCCTGAGCATCTTGGAGCCGCTGGAGGTCACACGCACTCACGTGGTGGTGAAGGTGCCTCACCTCTCTCTCTTTGGCCTGGTCTGGGATATCTTTAAAAGGGTTCTGCTTCTGCGGATAAAGGGCAAGATTCTGGTGTTCCTACGACCCCCGGGCAGAGAGGAGCAAACACTGGATGTACATCTGCTGCAGAAAAACGTCCCTAAGAAGGAGGTAAGGCCATGTGCTCACCATCAGACTAAACACTGGTTTAAACCACAGCTGTTTCCTCACACACTGCTCCTCTTCTCAAACCTTCTCGTGCTGGGAGAAGAATAAGATCTATCTGAACTGTAAATCTTCAGATCGCTCTTTGTGGTTTTGTATGATTCTCTCTCAGCATGTCTTTCTGTCTGTGGAAACTGATGGCATGAATGTTAAACACATCACACAGAACTGAAAGACCTGCTGAGATGAATCACTGCCAAGACAACGTGATCTCATCCCTACCAGCCACATGTTACAGCTTGGGCAGCAGCCTTTTGTGCTTTATAACCAACACGTTCTCACTGCCAACCCGTCACATGTTGACTGACGGTCAGGGCCCCTCCCCGTCACCCTATTACGTACAGGGTACCCCTTGAGCGCCAGTTTTCAACGGGCAGGGTGTCCCATTGACTTGCATAGAGCTCCCTGAACGTTGGTAATAGACGAGTTGGGATCGCGGCGAAATGCTCTCCGCAGATCCATTCTCACAGCGTTTATCAACCTTTTTCTAACTCAATATGAAGCCACACTTATTGTTTTTACTTCTTTATTTTAATTGAATAATGTCGGACTTTTGTTGCCGTCAGTTATGGGGAGAGTAGGGGCTCAGAAAACTGAAATCTGTATTGTTTCACCGTTTTTTCCTCCTAATTTTGTATTCTTTTCTAAACCACACACTGTTATTTACTCAACAATAACACATAATTATCCTTGTGTTTATTTATTTGTTTGATTAATAAACACAAGTTGGAGTCCGTCAGGACCGAGGGTCAGAGCAGCTCATAGTAGTTGCTTTAGAGAATTTTACACCCGAAAGTAAGTATTCTCTCCGCTATGTTTGACAAACCCCGTGATAGTCCTCAAGCTCTGTGATTGGATGTTTGAGCAACACACTCTCACTCCATAATCGTCCAGGAGCGACGCTTGGTCAGGGTCCCGAGGCGTGCAGTTGTGACGCTCCTAGGCTCCTTCAGCTTCATAAAGGGACGCAAATAGCTTTCAACTGATTGCAATGTATTCCCATCTGCCGCGGGATTTGACGCTCATAGAAGCACGGCATTAGTTTGTGTCGGCTGTCCTTAAAGGCAATGTGAGCGTCCATTCCCATTGGATAACAGAGAATTGTACACCAGGAAGTAAGTATTCTCCTTACTGTCAATTGATTGGACAGTGATATCTCCACTACTCATCAACTCAAAAACACCAGATTATCCTTGTTGATTAAACAACATTGATAGGTTTTGTGAACATTTTCTTGTTGCCCCAGCTGGTCGACACCTCTTTTAGCAGAAACAAAGGCTACATTAATGTATTAAATCAATGTTAATCCAGGTGGATGTGGAATTAACGGACGTGACGTTGTGTGATTGCGTTGCCAGGCAACAGCTTCGGTTCATGTTAATTTACAAACTCTTCAACTACAACCGTAGTTATATTTAAAAACATGTTAGAAGGCCTCACGAAATACTTTAATGTAAATTAAAATTGAAATGTGAAGGAATGTGTGTACAACAAAATACATCCTTACGAAATACGAAACCGGAAACAGACGGAGGCAAGATCCTCAGCTCGATTTAGCCGCAAAGCACGCTGGGATTTGTTGTTTGAAAGATGTGAAATCCGAAAACATATTTTAAAAATAAAATAATACTTTATTCCGAGTGTGCTTGCTTTTCTCTTTCAAAGTCATCACATAACGGCATTGTAATACACGGTTCGGCTGCATTACATATGAAATATCTGCCCTAGTTGTATATTTATAGAGCCCTGATGAGAAACATGAGGGCTTTATAGAGACAAACAGGAGGAAATGATCCTAAACATATCAGCAGTTAAACAACATCTTACATGTCTTTTCACACAATACGCCTCCTTGCAGTATCAACAATAATTCGACTGACTTTTATATTTGATCCAATTGGTAGATTGACTGTATTTACACCATAACTGTGCACTTTTTTTTCTTCTTCAAAGGACAGAAAAAGTTTGGGAACCACTGGCTTATCTCAAAGAATTACAATCATCTATTTTTAATATTCCTTTAAAAAGGCAATATATACTTATAATTATGTTGTGATTGATTGTGTATCTCATCACTTTGTGGAGTGGGTCCGTCAATGTTTGTTGTTGTTTAATGTGATCTTTAAATAAAGTTGTCTTGACTATCTGAGCATAACCAAAGTTACTTTGTTACTGAAGGTTGCTGATCAACACAAACCTGCTGTGAACATCACAATCTCCACCGACTGTGAGCTGGAACTGTACAAAGGTTACAGTGTGCACTGTGAACCTGAGGGCTTCTTCATTCAGCCTCAGGTGAGTCACTGATACTCCTCTAAAGGAACACAATGATCATTAACACACATGTATCTGCATGTGGATCCACAATCAGGAAAGAAACAGATAAACGTTTAACTTCTGCTTCTGGTTTTCAGAGTAAAACATTTGAATCCAGTTTTGGACCGGATTACGATCCGACATTTCAAGTTTCCCTGACGACGAGCACAGAGAGAGTGGATTTGAAGCTCAAGGACCAAGGTGGAAACGTAGTCTGGAATTATCTCCTGTCACTGGAAGGTAAAGACTCCACCTGAGCTCAGACCCAGTGATAGACTGATAACTCTAAAGCTCCATCTCATAGCCTTCTCTATTAAGACTCCATGGCAACGCATCATTACGACATTAAACACAACCTGTAATGTTCTAAAACTATATTAATAACTAGTGTGGTGTGGTGGTGAAACAGCGTGGCATCATGGGAGTTGTAGTCTTCAGCTTCTCATGCTTAAGTGGATTACAGCATTACAGGACACGTGATGAAACGTACTGTTACCTTTACAATTACAAATCTCTCTGAACCATTTGAGATAATCTATGTACACAACTCAACCAAGTATAAATAATACAGGTGTAGGAGTTTTTATACATTTGAATGAGGAAATGTTACATATTATAACTTTAAGTGAACAGAAATCCACCTCTGGGATTGTCGAGTTACTTGAATTTGGAAGAGATCTGTTTAATGTGATTGTTGGTTAACTAAAGTATTTTCCCTGTTTATCTACCAGGTCCAAGACATGCATTGTCCCAGAGAAATGTCCCAGAGGGCAGAGTCCCATCAGAGAGCAGAGTCCCAGCAGAGAGCAGAGTCCCAGCAGAGAGCAGAGTCCCAGCAGAGAGCAGAGTCCCAACAGAGAGCAGAGTCTCAGCAGAGAGCAGAGTCTCAGCAGAGAGTAGAGTCCCAACAGAGAGTAGAGTCCCAGCAGAGAGCAGAGTCTCAGCAGAGAGCAGAGTCCCAGCAGAGAGCAGAGTCCCAGCAGAGAGCAGAGTCCCAGCAGAGAGCAGAGTCCCAGCAGAGAGCAGAGTCCCAGCAGAGAGCAGAGTCCCAGCAGACCAGAGGCTGCTCTCAGTTCGGACAGAGTTCATTCAAAGAGTGACTCCACCTGTCCTGAACGACCTTCTGGATAAACTCTTTGAGTCTGAAGTGATCAGTGAATCTGAAATGACGTCAGCCAGAACCAAACCCCAAAATGACGGAGCACGAGAGGTGGTGGACGCAGTGCGAAATAAAGGAGCTGCAGCCAGCAGGGTTCTGATCAATGCTCTCCGAGAGCTGGACCCGTATCTTTACAGAGAGCTCAACTTGAGCTGAGGCTAAACCTTGTGGAGCGTGTGTGACAGTTGAAGTCTACTCCTCTGTTTTGTTACCTGAACATGTTTCCCCTTGTCTTGAAGGTAACACAGATTCTGAGTGAATGCTACTTTTGTTCTCTCTTTTCTCCTGGACTCCCTCCTGAGAGCAGCTACCCGTATTGGCCTTCCTTTGGTATATATATATACATATGTATATATATGTATATATATATCTCCTGTCTCCCACCTCCTCCACAGTGTCCAGAGGACTCCCCAGGACAGAGCTTCCTTACCAGTCTGTTCAGTCTCTTCCTGTCAGCAGCCGAGATGCTGCTGCCCCAGCAGGACACACCATAGAAAATGGCTGATGCCACAACAGAGTCATGAAATGTCTGAAGGAGTGCCCCCTGCACCCCGAAAGACCTCAGTCTCCTCAGCAGAAAGAGTCTGCTATGTCCCTTCTTGTACAGAGCAGCAGAATTATCCGTCCAGTCCAGTTTATTGTTCAGATGAACACCCAGGTATTTGTAAGATTTCACAATCTCAATGTCCGCTCCCTGAAAGTTCACTGGTGTCGGGGGGAGTGGTGGCACCGTCTGAAATCCACCAGCAGCTCCTTGGTCTTCCCTGCGTTGAGCTGGAGGTGGTTCCTCTGGCACCCGAGTGTGAAGTCCTGCATCAGCTCCCAGACCTCCCTGTCGTCCCTGACCTCCCTGTCGTCCTCGTTGGAGATGAGGCCAACGATGGCGAGTCGTCAGAGAACTTCTGCAGGGGAAAGGTTGCAGTGTTGTGGGTGAAGTCTGCAGGGTAGAGGGTGAAGAGAAACGGTCCAGCACCGTCTCCTGGGTGGCCCCTGTACTGCTGATGATGGTACACCCTTTCCAATCCACACACATACGCCTTCCAATCCACACACACACACACACACACACACACACACACACACACACACACACACACACACACACACACACACACACACACACACACACACACACACACACACACACACACACACACACACACACACACACACACACACACACACACACACACACACTTCTGCAGTCCTCCAATCAGATGGCAGCTGTCTCTACACACGAGCAATGTGCTTACAATGAAAATAAGAAAAGACAAATTGATAAATGATTTATATTTTTCACACATTATATTGTGTTAGTAACAAACCACACAAAGATTGAAGTTAAAAGACGTATTTAATGTGCATTTGGAAAGCTTTGCTATTCTCTTACAGTACTTTACAATATTTCAAAAGGTCACGTTTTAATACAAAGTCAAACAAAAACAATATTATAAACTGGCTAATATTTCTGATTCCAGCTAATCAATAACAATTAGATCAAGAGAGGATTTCTGTGTGAGGGTGAAGGTTTAGACATTTATAATCTGAAAATAGGAGTTTCGCCAAGAAGAGAAAAAAAACTCAAAAATCCCGACAACCTAATTATTTTTATTGCAACGTAATTTCCCAATTATTTGAGAATAACTCCTTTTAGTGGGTTGAGTAAATTCAATCATTTATGGCATTAATAATTTATACATAATTCTTAACTGTGAATCTCTTTAATTTTGTTTAAAATCAGAAATGTTTCAGTCCGGCCAAAACGTAAAAAAAAAAAAAAGGGAAATTACATAAAATATTTTCCATAAAAAAAGTTGATTCAAGAACAAAACTCTGTTATTACATCTGTATTTGTATTATATGACAATTATCAAGTCTAAAAAGGTCTTTCCCAGCTTTGTAATTACTCTGTAATTGTATTTCTTATCGTTTATAAGTTTATGGCAGACCAACACATTCTTGCACAGTGCAACCATGGATGTTTAATAAGAACTGGATACAGCGTGGGAGGCGGGGTCTCGCTCTATCCTATGAGAGCTGCTCATTGGCGCATGAGGATAAAATGGCCCAACTTTTGAGAGAGCGAAACGTCACAGATTACCCGTCATGCCTAGCTATCAGAGCAAAAAAAAACGTATGTGCGCTCACAGAGCATGAGCCCCTTAAGCCCCGCCCCCTGAGCTCCCACTCTCGGCTCACTAGAATGAATGGAGATAGAAAATAAATCTAGATTCGGCTTTTAGTGCATTTTACAACTTTAAGGACCGAATGATTCTAATAAGGAAATACAATTATATTATATAAAATTGTTCAAACTGGGTAGTTTATTTAGTTTAAAACAAATCATCCGCTGATTTACAGACCTCTCTTTCCCCATGTTAGTCAAGGGGGAAAAGTATTTCTGGGCCCAGTGACGTCTCGGACTGAGACGGAGATTGTAGTAACGCCGTTTGGCCAGTACAAATTTGTTCCTCAGAGTCCGGCGCACTTCCTGGGGACTTGAGTGCAACTCAGGCAGCTGTCTGGACGTCAAATGTCCTATCTGGGTTGCCGTACGTAACTGTCCAATATGGGGGGGGGGGGGGGGGGGGGGGGAGTACGACTTCCCGATTTTTACGAAAGGCACACAGAGATTTGTTTTAATGAAATCCCTTTTCTTCAAGGAATCTCAACAGAAAACTAAAACATTTCTAAATTTGACATAAAATGAAAGAAAATTCACAGTTAAGATTAAAATATTAATTATTAAAGCCATAAATGATTGTCTACATTTACAGTTTCTTATTTCTGCAGTTTGATAGTTAAATCAATGTCTCACTTATTATAAGAATGTAATGAACCCACTAAAAGGAGTTATTCTCAAATAATCTGGAACTCACGTTGTAATAACAATAACTCATCTCTCTCATTCAGATTCAAAACATTTAAAGTAAATTAAAGACCAATCTTTTTAATTTGGCTTATAATTTGGGGCAATAGTAATTTGTTAGTAGTATCACTGTTCATGTTTTAAGATATAACTCTTTCTGTTTGTTACACCTTGTTTTTAATTATTGTTCCTCATTTGTTATTGTCATCTTATGTCATACTCTGTAAAAGCACTTCAAGCATGAAAGGTGTTATATAAATAAAGTTTATTATTATTAATGTCGTCTGGTTGTTTGAGTGTTTTTTCTCTTCTTTGTGAAACGCAGCTGTGTCAAATGTCCTTCTTGGGTTGCCGTACATTGCTCTCCAAAATGGCCGACCAACCCTTTTTGACTGGTCATATTTCTGGAGTAATTAAACCGTTTTTGAGGAACAGAAATGTTGTTTTCTGACATCACTTTAACATTTTAACAAGGTGCTTGTGGGTGAGCAAACTTGGAATAATAAGCTAATATATATATATATATATACATATATATATATATATATATATATATATATACATATACATTAAGTCCTCCAGGAACAGCTGAAGTTTAATTAATAAATGTGACAATAAAATAAAAAACGGCTAGATATTCTCTTATCTTCCTCCAGCAGCGTATTACTGAAACACCTAGGATTGTGTACATTAAAAAATGTAAAACCTTTAAAAGAATAACTTACAGAGCACAGATTAAAATCACTCCTGTTTGAATAATTATCTGAATATTTCTGAATAAACAGTGACTTTTTAGCCAATATCACCTCCTCAGTTCCCCCTCTATACATTCAAATGAATACAAATTAAGGTTTATATCTTCTCTCTTAGCTGTAGTGCTAATTATCAACATTTCTAAAAACTAATATATTTAAAATGTATGAATGGAAAAAAGGTGTATTTTCATTCTGATTTTAAAGGGTTTCATTATAATCTTTATCCAATATTTAATACTTCTTGATGAATCCAAACTACTTTTGAAATGTGAACAGTGCAACAACGAAGTAGAAAAACTGGTATCATCGTTCTTTAAAATGTATTTTCTCCACTATCAATGCTATGCTAACACGCACTCTACAGCGCTGGAAGTAATACAAGTTGTATTTCTGCCAAAACTAAACCTCTGAAATATAAATGTTCCCACAGACTTTGAAACCTAATGTTTATCTTTAGTTGGAGCTTCTCCTTTTTCAAACCTTTCCTCCTAAATGTGAGTTCAAAGCTCTGATTATCTCCTGAACAAAGACTATGAACATATTCATCGTCCTCTGTTTATAAGTGACTGTTATTTTTGTATATGTTGACTCTTGTGCCGTTATATTTTCCTTTTGTATTGATGCCTCTTAATGTGGGACTTTGTATACATGTGTAAATGTTTGATTCTGTAGATATCTTTAAATATTTTAACTTTTATTCATCGGGATTGTGAGAAACAGCATTTCTCAAATGTGGAAAATAAAGCTAAATATGAACTTTAATAAATATTTATCCTGTGTAAAGTCTGGTAGCATGATAATTAGTTGTTTATATTTCCAGGAATGGCTTTGATGATGCAAATAAGCAAAAAATTGACATTTAATCGCTGATTTTGCTAAAAAAGGACAAAAAATCAACGTGTTTTGCTAACTTTGCAGCTCCCTTTTTCCTCTCGTTACAGCAGCAGTCGAGTGCTTTCACCTTTCCAATCTAATTAAATATTCATAATATTCCAGCTTTTCTTACAGCCTCACCAAAGCAGCTGTGAGAGCATTAACACAGACATTTACATGTGTTAAAACATGCTTAATCTAAACAAATCCTACAACATACCTCACTTTCTGTTTCCTCCCATTCATCAAACATTAAATCAAAATCAAAGCACTTTCTGTTTAACCAATTTCAATCTGAGTTTCCATAGAAAGCCTCTCCTCTGGTATTAAGCCACTTGTTGAAGGACATCTCAACATGTAGAGAAAGTCTCATTTTCAAAGGAGTGAACTGACCCTGAGTCACAGTGTCAGAGGTCAGAGGTCAGAGGAAATGTAACAGCATGAACAGGCAATAATTCTGCCTGAAGGGAATCACAGTGAGGTTAAACATCCTGCTGTGTTTCTCTGGATCTGGATCTGGATCGTACCACACTGACGATCACTGATAGAAATCTTCGCCCGCTACGATTTGATCCAGATCGTTGATCCTCTCCTGAGAAAAGCCTTCCTCGATCTCTACCTTTGAAGCAAGGACATACAACATAAGAGAGAGAGGAAGGAAGTCAGACTCTCCTCGGACTGGAAGAGCTGGAACCAGTTTGATGTTATGCAAACCAGCCGATCTGACATGTGGCATTATGACATGTCATGGTGAAGAGAAGAGAAGCAACCTGTGTCGAAGGCATTATTATGAATGGTAAAACGTAATATTTGTCAACATAAAAAGCTACCTGATGTTTACCCTTTTCTACACTTACAGTTGTTGTTGTTGTTTACTTTTCTTTCTATATTACAACTTCCTGTGTTTGTATATGCTCCGGTATACACCGAGGCAAATGCCATGTATGTGTGAGCCATCAGAAGGAGGAAACCTGGTTCTAAAAACCCCTTTCTGTTATTGTTTGATTTGCAAGTGTGACTAGGGATGAAATATGATTTAATCTAAGACAACAACTTTTCATCAACGTTCATGTTTTGGTTTTATCTTTTGGTGTCTTGACATTTGAAATGCAATGTAATTAATCCCCTTCTCATTCACTAACCGTAAAAGTATACAATGTCAAGACTATTATGCAAACACATTTGATGCAAACACATCCCTATCCCTGACTTTCTTTGTGAGTCTTTGTTTCTTCCGTTTAGTTTTTCCTCCTTCACCGAAAAATAAATTGAATGAGGGAACGAGAGAGATGCTATCTTACGGGTTGGACTTCAACAATACTTCATCCCTGCCCCGCTCTAAACTGGACTGCACTACCGTAGCACTTATATATCATTTCTGTGACCAATTAAATTAGGTTTGATTCTCCGTTAGGATGCAGGTGTGTGTGTGTGTGTGTGTGTGTGTGTGTGTGTGTGTGTTTGTGTGTGTGTGTGGGGGGGGGGGGTGTGTGGTTGCATATAGGAAGTGAAAGAGCAAGCGTGTTCTGCAGTTATGATGCAACAATGACAACAAGTGTGAAAAAGGGGAATTGAGTAGCAGTTTGTCTCCTACCATGATAATAAACCTGTGACTCCTAAAAAGCAGCTTCTTTAATTTCTTCTGTGTATAATTAAGTAAGTGTGTGTGTTTGTGTGTGTGTGTTTGTGTGTGTGTGTGTGTGTGTGTGTGTGTGTGTGTGTGTGTGTGTGTGTGTGTATGTGTATGTATGTGTGTCTCACCTTGAATGGTTCACTGACTCCGATGACACACTGCAGAGCACCGCTATAGTAACACAACACACACTCGCCCCCCCGCACAGGGATCTCCTCTTTACTCACATACACACACACACACACACACACACACACACACACACACACACACACACACACACACACACACACACACACACACACACACACACACACACACACACACACACACACACACATACACACACACACACACACACACACACACACACACACACACACACACACACACACACACACACACACACACACACACACACACACACACACACATACACACACACACACACACACACACACACACACACACACACACACACACACACACTTTACTTTCATTTATGTGCTTTTATGAGCGTTATCAACGGTAGGTTTTTTTCTAAATGAAACTGAACAATAGAATAGTCGGTGCTTAGAGCTCACGATTAATGTCCTAAATGAGAATATAGATAATCGTTGACCAGTACGTTTACACATAGAAAGAATTCACTTACAAAAAACACAGTAAGAGGAAATCATTTAGAAAAAAAATATATCACTTTTTCTAGAATAATAAAAAACACTATTATAAAATAATTTCAAAAAATAATGTTTACAAGATCAAATTAAAACACAAATAAAATGCAATGACGTAACTTTAACTAAAAGTAAAAACGTCCACCTTGTTTAGTGAAATAAGGACTTATCATATAGATAACTCTCTATGTAAGGTGGTTTGAGTCCTTAGAAAAGCACTATATACATATGGAAGGGATAATGTGCTGCGATGCGGTCATTATGGGGAAAAGAACACCGACAGGCTGATCAGGAGCTCGACGCGAAGCGGAGGGATCTAGATCGGCATGAAGGTGTTATTTTAATGACCAAGTCGATGCACATTATCCCGCTTATTACACGGCCGCATTCTCAACAAAGTAACGTTGTGACTCCCACTATTAATTGAAATGCTTTTATGGATTTAGAAAATGATTTTATTGATTTAAAAATTAGTTGTATTGATTTAAATTGACATGCATCCGCTAAGAGAAATAGTCCGTTGTTACCGTTTGAACTAACGTAGCAACGGCAGGAACTGCTTCGATAGCGTTTTTGAGGAGCTTTTTGTTTACAGATTTAAAAACATCGCTGCTTGCTTTAAAAGTAGCACAATTCATTATGTCAAACCTTGGAAAGTATCTAGATATCCCTGCCCTAATGCCAAAGTAACTGCACACTGAATATGTGTCCCCGTTTGATGTCTATGTCTGGACCGCTGCGTAAAAGAAGCTCGTTACTTCTCCGCTGTTTTCTTGTCGCTCTTGTCTTGTCAGTCGGCCAAACTGTATACAGTTAAATCGAACGGACTTGTTTGTGCAGATGTGAACGTCCTTAACAACGGTCAATAAGTCCTTGACAGCGGTTTGTCTGTTCGGTATTAACAACGTGTCACGTGTTCTGAATTGACCAATCAGAATCGAGTATTCAACTAAGCCATGTAATAAAAGAATATAAATTATGATTATTATTATTTCAAATTCACCAATTAGCCGTTCCTCGTCCATCCTCGTGCATCTAGGTTTCTCTAACGTCTAAATAAGACTCTGTGTTATGTTGATAATTTGAAACATAGGTATTTTAATAACTCAAACGTAATTAAAGGTGATGCAGGACTCTCTACCTGAGTGGCTTCCTCGCTGGAGTTCATCTCGTCGTCTTTGACCCAGGTGTCGGTGACGTAGTCCGTCACGCTGCTGAACCCCACATGCATTCAAACACACATCAAGATGGTCACAGTGGAAATTAAAAAGCATCATATTTATATTTCATTTGTGTTTGAATTATCTATTAGAAAGGTGCTGAATATCATTCACATTCATCCCACCATTGTTGTATTTTCTATTATAAACTTATTTTGTTTGCATATATATTTTATTCTAATGTTCTCTTAAATAATTGTTTTAACGTTTTTACAAATACATTTTTGAAAGTTGTATTTAATATTTAACTTTCTATTTTTTATGTTTCTATAAATATGTTTTGTATTTTATTTTTAGCAAATATTGATTTTTTTTACTAAAATATGAACATTTATATTTCATTTCACTTTTAATTTACATTTTAATTGAACTTTTTTATGTTTGTATAAATATATATTTTTAAGTTTTGTTTAATATTTTAATTGCATTTTACATATTATTTTTGATGTTTTATCTATTATTTAACTTGAACTTTTGTTTTATTTACATATATAACTTTTTTTTAAATATAAATGTATTTTGTATTTCATTAAAAATATATTGAACGTTTTGCCTAATTATTTTCTTTTAGAAAACATATGCACCTTTTTATTTAATTTCATTTAAATTGTACTTGAACTTCTTATGTTGAAAAATATATGTTTGTTATATTTGAAGATAAACAGGGCCAGCACTGTCCCCTGGGGGGCCCCGTACTGCTGATGATGGTGTCTGATTGACACTCCCGGGTCCTCACGTACTGTGGACGGTTGGTGAGGTAGTCCAGGATCCAGGAGGTGAGGTGGTGATCCACCCCCGAGAGCTGCAGCTTGTCCCCCAGGAGCGGGGGCTGGATGGTGTTGAAGGCACTGGAGAAATCAAAGAACATGATCCTCACAGAGCCCCCAGCCTATTCCAGGTGGGAGAGGGACCTCTGCAGCAGGTAGATGACGGCGTCATCCACCCCGATTGCAGGGATATATTGCACAGTTAACACTAGAGTACTCAAAACAACCTCACAAGTTGATTTGTTTGCACTTTGTGGTATTATAATTTTGAGTTGCTTGTTTTTAGCTGCTTGTCTATTTTCTAACTTTCTTATACATGTTTTTGGAACTGTCTTACTGTGAGAGCAATTGGAAATAATCCCTGTTTGTACCTGTCCACTTGATGAGGCTGGTTTTGAAACAGAGGGAGGAGCTACAGACAGGGAAGGACGTTGAAGGGAAAATAGGAAGTCCGACTGCCAGACTCCATTTTACACTTCGACAGAGCAGGAGGAGAAAAACAGGGTGAGTGTTAACACCAGGATCTGCTTTTCAACACATTAATCATTTACTCTGTTATACTGTATGTCAGAAAATAATCTGTAAATTAAAATATATTTATTTCCTGCAGTCGAAAGTGACATCTTCAAATGTTGTGAACTTTTTTATCCATTTCCTGGTTTCTGATTCATCAGAGTTACATAACATGTAACAGCCCAGCGCAGTCAACATGGAGAGCAGCCTGCCTGAAGTCTGACCCAAGTTTGTCATCATGATGGGTGTGTGTGTGTGTGTGTGTGTGTGTGTGTGTGTGTGTGTGTGTGTGTGTGTGTGTGTGTGTGTGTGTGTGTGTGTGTGTGTGTGTGTGTGTGTGTGTGTGTGTGTGTGTGTGTGTGTGTGTGTGTGTGTGTGTGTGTGTGTGTGTGTGTGTGTGTGTGTGTGTGTGTGTGTGTGTGTGTGTGTGTGTGTGTGTGTGTGTGTGTGCAGTGTTACTGGTGTATCTCTCAGACTGGAGAAGATGAGTGATTTTAAAGAAGACGAAGAGGACAAATCTCCAGTCCCCAGCTGTCTGTCTCTGAAGAGTGACCGGTCTAAAGATGAACCTCCAGACTTCAGAGATGAACCTGGACCCTCAGACAGGAAGTAAGAGTCTGTTTCTACTGTGACCTGTGAAATTCATATCCCCATTGCATTGCAGTAAAGTACAAAAAGAAAGGCAGTCGAGAACTAAGTAAACTACTCCAGTAAAATAACACTCTCTCTCCACATGTAGGACCTCTGGTTAACCAAATCAAATACAAACATGTCAAACTTCACAAATGAATTGTAACAACAAACCACCAATAAAAGCATTAAAGTTCAGTCAACAAGGACGAAGAGGACAGTTAACTATATTTTAGGATATTTCAATATGCTATTATATTATTAATGTATCAGTGTTATGACATGTTCTCAAAATGACAATAATACTTGGAAAAATATAAATCTTCCAACAAATGAGTTGACTACCTCAGCATCTTTTGAAGAGGTTTATTAATAATAGTGATAACCTGGTGAGCGAGATACCAGGAGGAAAAATGGTTTTGAAAAAAAAGAAGTATTGATTCGAAAATAATATGATATAGTACAGTACAAGTACGTCTGGGTCTCTGTGTTTCATTCAAGCTCTGCTCTGTGTGTGTGTGGAACGAGCCATTGTGTGTGTGTGTGTGTGTGTGTGTGTGTGTGCGCGCGCGCGAGAGAGAGAGCGCACCGGTACCGGAGATCGTTGTTGTTAGCTTCTGGTGCTAGCGAGCTAGTGGCCGGGTCTCAAAAATGGTGTCCACAATTAATGTGAACAATTATTTCTAAGACACACGTTTATAGGATCATTATAGTTATAAAAAAATAAGAGAATACATGAAAAACAGGTATGAAATACTATATGACAGTAAAAAAAGAATAAAGTTTAAAAGGGTGATTTGTAAAATATCCATAAAGAAATAGAAAATCTGTTTACAGTTCTGTTTCATATGGGTGTTGAGAGATGTATCCATAGATCTCTTCATTTTCTCCAAAAGGGGGCGCCTGACAGAAAAAGTTTGAGAACCACTTAGCCTAGCCTAGCTTCAATGAAACCAATCGCATTCAGAAAACAAACATTTTAAAGTGTTTTGCTCGTTGTGTTGCAGACAGACCTGACGAAGCATTAACTCAAATCAATATCATTACGTTGTTATCTTGGTATCCTTTCCATTTGTTTATTGAAATGTATTCACAGCAAATTCAATATAAATTGGGTTCAAAGTGCTAAAGTGTTCCAGATGAATTCAGCTGATGTTATGAATCCAGACACAAAGCTGTGTGGTTTCCTAATGATATGAAGAACTAACCTCTATCTACCTTACCAGGATGAACAATCATCTAGAGATACAGACTTTATTTTAAATATGAAAGTAGAATTTGCCACCTTGTTGTACCTTTGGTGAGAATCAGCTCCTCTAATGTAAAGTGCTGTAAAGGATGTGTTCATCTCCACAGAGGGAAGAGGAAGAGTCCTGTTCCTGTGGAGCAGCAGCTGTCCAGCTGTGCTCTGTGTCAGGACGTCCTGAAGGATCCAGTCTCTACCAGCTGTGGACACTGGTTCTGCAGACAGTGCATCGCCTCATACTGGGAGCAGCTTCCTCCATCAGGAGACTCCTGCTGTCCTCAGTGTGGAGAAAGATGGAGCATTTTACAAAGTAAGAGGCCGAACACGTGCAGCCTCTTTCCCGCTGTGTGGGTGCTGGGTGTCTGCTCTTCTATAGAAACACTGTATCATCTGATCCCTTCTTCAAGGCTTTGCTTTTAAAGTGTGTACACAAATATTTCACGTGGGACAGCAGTGTTTCCCTAAAAAACGCTTTCTGTCTTACTCAGACATTACTACATTAGCCCAGCACTTATATAACATTTACGTATGAGAGTATAAATATCTGGCAGCTAGTATTTGTGGTTCCTTCTGGAGTCTCCATGTCCAGGATGTTCTGTGTTGTAAAGTATAGACATTAAAATGTTTTATAAAAATCATGTCATTTAAAACCCTGACTGTTCAGATTCTCAAAAGCATTTCCTGATTCTCTCATGTTTCCTTCTGTTCCAGCAGATAGTGGTCTGCAGGAGGTTCTAGATGAACATAGGCTCAGTCTGAGGAGGAGATGTGAACGTGTGACTGAAGGAACTGATCAAAGTGAAACCCTCCTCAACAGCATCTTCACTGAGCTCTACATCACACAAGGCCAGAGTGAAGAAGTTAATACCCAACATGAGGTGAGGCAGCTGGAGACAGCTTCCAAGAAAGAGACCCTCCATGACACTCCAATCAAGTGCCAGGACATCTTTAAAGCCTCACCTGACCAACAGACTCTCATCAGAGCGGTCCTGACCAACGGAGTCGCTGGAGTTGGAAAAACCTTCTCAGTGCAGAAGTTCACTCTGGACTGGGCCGAGGGTTTGGGAAACCAAGATGTCAGTCTGGTGATCCCACTCTCCTTCAGGGAGCTGAACCTGATCAAAGGTGAGCAGTACAGTCTTCTCAGGCTGCTCCATGTTTTCCATCCAACCTTACAGAAGCTCACAGCAGAGCAGCTGGCTGTCTGTAAAGTGCTGCTCATCTTTGACGGCCTGGATGAAAGCAGACTTTCTCTGGACTTCAGAAACAATGAGGTTGTGTCTGATGTCTCTCAGCAGTCCTCAGTCAACGTGCTGCTGACAAACCTCATCAGGGGGAAGCTGCTTCCCTCGGCTCTCGTCTGGATAACTTCCAGACCTGCAGCGGCCAATCAGATCCCTCCTGAGTGTGTGGACAGGGTGACAGAAGTACGAGGCTTCACTGACGCCCAGAAGGAGGAGTACTTCAGGAGGAGATGGAGTGATGAAGACCTATCCAGCAGAATCATCTCTCACATCAAGAGCTCCAGGAGCCTCCACATCATGTGTCTGATCCCAGTCTTCTGCTGGATCACTGCTGCAGTTCTGGACCACATGTTGACTACAGACCAGAGAGGAGAGCTGCCCCAGACCCTCACTGACATGTACTCACACTTCCTGCTGGTCCAGACCAAGAGGAAGAAGCAGAAGTATGAAGAGGGACATGAGACGAGTCCACAGCAGCTGACGGAGGCTGACAGGGAGCTTCTTCTGAAGCTGGGGAGGCTGGCGTTTGAACATCTGGAGAAAGGAGACATCATGTTCTACCAAGAAGACCTGCAGCGCTGTGGTCTTGAGGTCACCGAGGCCTCGGTGCACTCAGGAGTTTGTACAGAGATCTTCAAAAGAGAGAGTGTGATCTTCCAGAAAACAGTCTACTGCTTTGTTCATCTGAGCATTCAGGAGTTTCTGGCTGCAGTCTACATGTTCCACTGTTACACCAACAGAGACACAGAGGTACTGAAGGACTTCCTGCAGGGAGACTGGCCCTATGAGAACAGTGATAACAGTGATCAGGATTACCCATCCCTGGATGTCTTCCTGGACGGAGCCATGGAGAAATCCCTCAGAAGTGAAAATGGCCACCTGGACCTGTTTGTCCGCTTTCTCCACGGCCTCTCTCTGGAGTCCAACCGGAGACTGTTAGGAGGCCTGCTGGGTCGCACAGACAACCGTCCAGAAGTCATCCAGAGAGCCATCAACAACCTGAAGGAGATGAGAAGTTATAAAATCTCTCCTGACAGGATGATCAACATCTTCCACTGTCTGACAGAGATGAAGGACCACTCAGTACATCAGGAGATCACAGAGTTCCTGAAGTCAGAGAACAGATCAGAGAAAGAACTCTCTGAGATCCACTGCTCTGCTCTGGCCTACATGCTGCAGATGTCAGAGGAGGTTCTGAATGAGTTGGACCTGAAGAAGTACCACACATCAGCTGAGGGACGACGGAGACTGATTCCAGCTGTGAGGAACTGCAGGAAGGCCAAGTAAGTCCAGATGTGATTAGCTTCATAAATTGATGTGGATCAGAAGTTTATTTCTTCAAATAAACATTATAAAATGTTTGATGTTAAATACTTTGAGAGCAAAATTAAATGATCCAGTTATTCTATTTATATATTGTGACATTTTAACATTTTTTTCTTTTCTTCACATTATTTTGAGTGATGGAGGCGACATGTCAAACACATGAAGGACTTTAGAGGTTTTCTCAGAGCAGCATGTGATCACAACATACAGCAGTATTTACAGTTATCGGTGAAAGCAGTTATTAATATATCATTGCAGTTTCTTAAACATTAAATCAGATCTGTGTTTACCACAATGCTTAAGAGTTTAAAAGAATGTCTGACAGGCTGACAATGAATAAACAAAACTCTATTATTAAAGTAAATCGACATAATATGTTAAAACTTGTTCCATTTCCAATTCAGTAAGTTAAATAAATGTTTCCTCTGTTTTTATACTAACACAAGTTGTGATATATGTGTCATTATAGACTTTCTAGCTGTGGATTCTCAGAGACTGAATTTGAAGTCGTGGCCTCAGCTCTGAAGTCTGACCCCTCCCATCTGAGAGATCTGGACCTGAGTCACAACGATCTGCAGGATTCAGGAGTGGAGCTGCTGAGTTCTGGACTAAAGAGTCCAAACTGCAGACTGGAGGGTCTCAGGTCAGTTCACTGACTGCAGTTCATACAGATCTGTTTGTGTTTATGATTTTCAGAATTTGCCTGAAGACATTTGAATGCTTTTATTTGTTTCTGTATTTCCACATGGAAATGGAATCCAAACTTTAAGAATAACAAAGATCAGAGAAGGTGAATGTGTGAGGGAGAGTGTTTGAGCTTCCACAGACTCACTCTGTGCTC
Organism: Notothenia rossii; assembly: GCF_949606895.1. Taxonomy (NCBI): domain Eukaryota; kingdom Metazoa; phylum Chordata; class Actinopteri; order Perciformes; family Nototheniidae; genus Notothenia; species Notothenia rossii. The sequence continues at coordinate 92,495,777 of NC_136902.1, read as the reverse complement.
CATGAGTCAGTGGAGATGCTGTCAGTACTGATGAGCTGTGAGGGAGATGAAGGAGTTGTTAAACATCTGATGAGAGAAACTGCTGCAGAGAGTTCCAGATGATCAGGGATTTGTTTCTACATCATTGCTGACGTTAAAACATTGTTCAGCTCTGATCAGATTATTAAACATTGAGTTATTTCAAACAGGAACTTTGTTTTCTAAAGTTACATCATGTTTTCTTTATTCAGACTGACGGGCTGCAGGTTGTCAGAGATCAGCTGTTCTGCTCTGATCTCAGCTCTGAAGTCCAACATCCATCTGAGAGATCTGGACCTGAGTCTCAACGATCTGAAGGATTCAGGAGTGGAGCTGCTGAGAGATCTTCTGGAGAGTCCAGACTGCAGACTGGAGACTCTCAGGTCAGTTCTCCATCTTGAACTTGTGTGCTGAGATGAATATGTGAGAGTTGTGTTGACTCTGAGCTGCAGACATCAGGCTGATATCACTCTGATCCTCACTGAGCCTCTTAATGCTAGAGTTGCATAATGCAATGTTGATCTTTACATTTAAATATAACAACAAAAAACCTTCACTGCAGAATTCACTCTGAACCTTTTAAACAGCTGAAATTCATCTTGTATTCTCCATCATGATTTTAACGAATGATATCAAATACAATAATTAAATAGTTATATTAAAACGATCCAACACTAACAAGTATGTTCAGTTGTTGCTGTTTCCAACATGTTCCTGAAGCTACATGATGCTGATACTGACTGAATAGTTCACTCTGAAGATGCTGTGATTTGATGACTCCACTGTTCCTAAAATACATATTCTGGAGGTTTTTCTTCACATTTAAAATTCATCCTGAATTGTGATCTTTGTAAACGTTGTGATCTTGAGTTGAATCAGTTTCTGTGGTTTGTATTTGTCTGGCTGCACATCATGAGTTAGTGGAGATGGAGCAGAGTTTCAGATGTGAAGTCTCCTCGTTTTATTGAAGTAGAAGCACGTTGTCTCTAATATGAATGAGAGCTCTTTCCCTCTTTCTGTATCTTACAGTTTTTAACCTGTTTGGAGTTTCCACTTTCTGAACTTCTTCATCTCTGAGCAGATTATTAAACCTGGAGTTATTTCAAACAGGAACATTGTTTTCTAAAGTTACATCATGTTCTCTTTATTCAGACTGGAGAGCTGCAGTTTGTCAGAGATCAGCTGTTCTGCTCTGGCCTCAGCTCTGAAGTCCAAAATCCATCTGAGAGTTCTGAACCTGAGTCACAACGATCTGCAGGATTCAGGAGTGGAGCTGCTGAGAGATCTTCTGGAGAGTCCAGACTGCAGACTGGAGACTCTCAGGTCAGTTCACTGACTCTCTGTTACTGCTGGAGATCTCATGTGTTTCATTAACAGTTGAACCTAATGCTTGAACAACCATACATTTGTGTATGTCGTTGTGAGGGTTTTCCTGCTCACCCAGTTAAAAAGGACAGAAGGAGAGGAAGGCTTGCCTAAAAGAAAGCTTCATTGACTGGCCACAGCTTGCAAACAATACATCCATACTTTAGGAAACAGACAGAACACTGCTGCCAGTGACAGGCTTTCTTGGGGCAAGTCCTTCTGCCCCCAGGACCCAGACCAAGAGACAAGAACCAGGTTACTGACATGCTTTACTCTTCACCTGGTTACCTGATCCTTGTCCAGCTGTCTGGAGCCAGCCCCATCCCTCCAGCAGCCGGCGCTCTAACCACACCCCACTGCCACAGTCCTTTTGTTCATATTCTTATTTTTCTTGTACTACATTTAGTCTGCAATCATACAAGTTGACTGTTTCTTAAAATATATATGTTAGATATCCACTGCTAGTTGTTCAAGTAAATGTGTGTTGTCTTTAGTAAATGGTCACATCTGAATAAAGAAGTTCATCTGAACTCACATTAGTTTCACATTGATCTCTGAAGCATACATGTTTTTCTTGCTTCCCATTGATTTCAATGTTTTCACAGATAATGAACAGAAGGCTGATATTATGATGATCCACAATAACAGAAAGACAGTCACTGTAATTCAGGGAAAAGCTCATTGATTAGGAAACAGGAATGTTGAGCTACACTTAATAAACCTGAACATCTGATTGGATTAGAAACTCATTTTTATCCTCATCATGTTTTCTTTATTCAGTCTGAGGAACTGCAGGTTGTCAGAGATCAGCTGTTCTGCTCTGGCCTCAGCTCTGAAGTCCAACATCCATCTGAGAGATCTGGACCTGAGTCTCAACGATCTGCAGGATTCAGGAGTGGAGCTGCTGAGAGATCTTCTGGAGAGTCCAGACTGCAGACTGGAGACTCTCAGGTCAGTTCTCCATCTTGAACTTGTGTGCTGAGATGAATATGTGAGAGTTGTGTTGACTCTGAGCTGCAGACATCAGGCTGATATCACTCTGATCCTCACTGAGCCTCTTAACGCTAGAGTTGCATAATGCCAGTTTGTGGCAGTGGCCGCAAAAGAAATATATTGATTTAACAGTAGTTTGGTTAAACCACTAAGTCCGACAACGCCACCCCGGGAATTCACCCAGGGAAATATAACAAGTTTTAAGTCACTAGGACACAGAGGTTTGGTTACTCATGGAACAAGAGACGTGGTTCAACTATCAAAAATAGAACAGTTTATTTGTGTAAAATAGTAAAAATACAATTTAAAAACACTCACACAGGGCTATATCCAAAAAGGAAAACTAACAAGGGGGCTGAGGCTTACCAGTGGGGGAGAGGGTCAACGAATGAGTGGAGGGATCCCGCAAAAACAAACTTAAGTCACCCCGGTCACACGTGTTCCACACTCACACAATCACACGGAGAAAATATCCAAAAACCCGGGGGAAGCCACCACCTCGGACACCAACACCATCACCTTCAGCTCTCAGTAACTGAAACAGGAACACAGGGAAAACACAATAAGTGGGGGCAAAAGCACAGAATAACTGAAAAATGAAATAAACCAAAATTAGCCGCAGCCATACTGGCAATCATGCGGCATTATGCAACTCTAGCATTAATAATAATAATGTTGATCTTTACATTTAAATATAACAACAAAAAACCTTCACTGCAGAATTCACTCTGAACCTTTTAAACAGCTGAAATTCATCTTGTATTCTCCATCATGATTTTAACTAATGATATCAAATACAATAATGAAATAGTTATATTAAAACGATCCAACACTAACAAGTATGTTCAGTGGTTGCTGTTTCCAACATGTTCCTGAAGCTACATGATGCTGATACTGACTGAATAGTTCACTCTGAAGATGCTGTGATTTGATGACTCCACTGTTCCTAAAATACATATTCTGGAGGTTTTTCTTCACATTTAAAATTCATCCTGAATTGTGATCTTTGTAAACGTTGTGATCTTGAGTTGAATCAGTTTCTGTGGTTTGTATTTGTCTGGTTGCACATCATGAGTTAGTGGAGATGGAGCAGAGTCTCAGATGTGAAGTCTCCTCGTTTTATTGAAGTAGAAGCACGTTGTCTTTAATATGAATGAGAGCTCTTTCCCTCTTTCTGTATCTTACAGTTTTTAACCTGTTTGGAGTTTCCACTTTCTGACCTTCTTCAGCTCTGAGCAGATTATTAAACCTGGAGTTATTTCAAACAGGAACATTGTTTTCTAAAGTTACATCTTGTTCTCTTTATTCAGACTGGAGAGCTGCAGTTTGTCAGAGATCAGCTGTTCTGCTCTGGCTTCAGCTCAGAAGTCCAACATCCATCTAAGAGATCTGGACCTGAGTCTCAACGCTCTGCAGGATTCAGGAGTGGAGCTGCTGAGAGATCTTCTGGAGAGTCCAGACTGCAGACTGGAGACTCTCAGGTCAGTTCACTGACTCTCTGTTACTGCTGGAGATCTCATGTGTTTCATTAACATTGAACCTAATGCTTGAACAACCATACATTTGTGTATGTCGTTGTGAGGGTTTTCCTGCTCACCCAGTTAAAAAGGACAGAAGGAGAGGAAGGCTTGCCTAAAAGAAAGCTTTATTGACTGGCCACAGCTTGCAAACAATACATCCATACTTTAGGAAACAAACAGAACACTGCTGCCAGTGACAGGCTTTCTTGGGGCGAGTCCTTCTGCCCCCAGGACCCAGACCAAGAGACAAGAACCAGGTTACTGACATGCTTTATTGTTCACCTGGTTACCTGATCCTTGTCCAGCTGTCTGGAGCCAGCCCCATCCCTCCAGCAGCCTGCGCTCTAACCACACCCCACTGCCACAGTCCTTTTGTTCATATTCTTATTTTTCTTGTACTACATTTAGTCTGCAATCATAAAAGTTGAATGTTTCTTAAAATATATATGTTAGATATCCACTGCTAGTTGTTAAAGTAAATGTAAGTTGTCTTTAGTAAATGGTCACATCTGAATAAAGAAGTTCATCTGAAATGAAGCTCAGCGCAAGTTCAGGCAGGAAGACCTATCACTTTGTATTGCGCGTCATGGCAATACTCGCTCCCTTCACTAAATGATAGGGAGCGCCACTCCTCAGCTAACCTATCACTTCCCTCCGTTCACAAGCCTAATCATCGCACCTGTTAATCCCTCTATATATGCTCTCCCCTTTTCCATCAGCTGTCTTCCAGGTGTCAACGCGCAAGCAGCAGCAGGGCTTCCTCCCAGCTCCGGGTATTTATTCATCAGCTCCGCAGTCTTGCGGATTAAGCTACAGGGGGCGTTCCCCAGTCGGCTAGCGGTTCTAGCCGGCCACCCTGCAAACCCGGATGCGGAAGAAAAAGACAAGGATACTGAGCTCCACGGAAGTTCCTCCGGCTTAATGGAAATGGGCTACTTCAGGCAAACAATTGACACACGCCTTCAGTCTCTCAAGAGGGCATCACTGGCATCAGGGCCGCTCAAATGCGGCGCTTCCGGCCTTCACGCGGAACGGGCCCTCATCGCTTGCGAAGCTTCTCCCACTTCCGGCTTCAACCACAACCCCTCTTGCAGGCAGGCAGGGCTCAAGCTACATCTCATCGAAGCTACTTCTCCTTCCGGCTCAGTAGCAGTACTGGTCTCTAACTGCGTCTTAGGTGGCAAGCAGGTAGTGATGGCGAGATGAAGCCTTATGAAGCTTTGAAGCTTTCCAGCCAATTGGTTCGCAAAGGGTTCATCTCATGAGGCTTCATCATGGGCTTCATTTGAACATAAACCCCCTGTTGGTCAAAGCGTGTAAAACAGGCAAATTGGAAATCTCAACAGTTGCGCTCTATCTCATACCGAGTTCCCAATGAGTAAAGCCTTAGAATAACTCTAAACAACGGACATAAAATCCTATTTTCATGTTAACAATATTGTTTTCATTCCAGTTGAACGATTGTGATTGAAAAGCCTATAGGAGGCTAGTAAACATTGCAAAGAGGGATTCGTATTCCTTAATATTATTCATAAACTTAACCACGTTGTAGCCTGAGAAGGCTAAACCATATCAGGAATACATTTATAAACTGCATTATCTCATTTAGCTGTAGCTTCTATAAGCAAACCCTGCGGTCGTGGGTCGGCTGCTTTCCAGCGAGCCACAGCCCACACGCTGGATCTACCCAAAAAACACTGGATATATCTTATCTGCATTTATTCATTTATTTATTCATGTTTTATTCCTACATTTATTTATGCTTGTATCTATTTATACTTATGACATTTTCCGACCTCTATATAAGTGAGGGTCTGAGCTCTTTTTAATTCCATCGTGTCACCAGCGGACCCGGGTACAGGAGGGGTAACATGGTTCTTGTTATACATCCATGGGTATTATGAGCGTTGTGGCTCAACGGTTCAAATGATCCGAATCGCTTCCCGAAGCTTTCACGTGGTATCGACAGGCAGCGAGGTTCGTTCGTCATCGATGACGTCACTGGCCCGAAACGATACAAGCCTCGATACATGCTTCACAAAAAGATTCGGGGATTACTCGACACACGCTCCGAAGCCTCGGCGCAATACGTAACGGGTGTAACGCGTTACAGCATGGAGTTATGCAGTTCGGGTAACTACTACCCGTCACAATGCTCAGTAAGTACCGCTGTCTCAAGCTTCAACACAGCCACGGATGCTGCCCATCCGTGGTTTTGGGGGGTTTCTTTCAGGGAGAAAGAGAAGCTCATGTAAGAGGATAGAAGACAGTCTAATCACCCAACCAGCACATCAGCATCTACGTCTCACCGTGGCGTAATTAATCTGCTAATTAAGCTAGTCCTATACCAGGGCTCGACAGTAACGGTTGCCAGGTTGCCATTGGCAACCATTTGAAAAATGTCAACCACTTCTTGGACTTTGGTTGCCATCAGTGGCAACCAGTTTTTAACATAAGAAATAAGGACAGCAAAACGTGCACCCCAAAATAGATAAATGTTCATATTCATTTTTAAGAGTGATATTTGATTGTTGTGACCAGTCGGAACCTGATACTTAAATTGCACGTGCATTGGCGTGATTAAGGAGCCAGAAAGCGATGCACGTTTACTCGCGTGCGCGGTGCGCCGTGTGTTTGTTTTACAACAAAATGGCGAAGCAAAAAATAAGTTGCTTGACTGTGTGATAAAAAGTTCAGCCAACACCTCAACTTCTCCAATGAATGTTCAAAGTGATTCAACTGATGGAGCGTAAGGTAAAACCCGAACGAAAAACAAAGAGGAATGTTTTCCATTCACTTCCGGTAAAAGTTCCTTCAAAATAAGAGTCCCGATCTTATTACTACCAAAATAAAAGTGCAAAACGAAACTTTACCATAGAAAATGGTTGCATTAAATTATGATCACTTCTATAAAAAGGTAACACATTTTAAATATAGTTAGACATATTAAAGGTAATTTACAGCATCAATAATTAATATCAAATGTTTAACTATGAATGGTTTTCATTTATTTAACATTAGAAATGTATTAGTCTGGCCAATCCAAGACTTCAATGCTGAAGGGCCAACGGGTCTATGGTGGGGGTCAGCACAAAGGTCAAGAAAACCCACATTTGAAAGGGAGACAACGGATGATCAAGAAACCGGTGACTTGCTCAATTCATTTGTGAGGGATCTATGAAGACAGAACAACAGCAGCACTACTGGTATTTTGTATACCAGCAATTGAGGGTGGACAAGTTTACTACCACTTAGGTTCAAATAAGTGCGTTAATTACTTATTGTAAAGCATTTGAAAATTCTTGTGTCACATGTTCATTATTAAGTTGATGTATAACTGTTTAGCATCTTAATTATTTAAAATATAAGGTATCAAAAAAAAAAGGGCAACCGTATTTTCAGTTGGCAACCAAAAGCGGATGCCTGGTTGCCAGCCTGGCAACCACTTTTAAAAGTTAGCGTTGAGCCCTGCCTATATCATGGGTCATGTCTCAGCATTTACCTAAGCAAATATTATTTCATGCTGCTCATATTGCACTCATATATTTGGTTTCATGCTCACATGGCTTATGTTAAGCAGGGTATGATATTCATGCATCATTGTACTCAAGCTAACAGCCGCATTACATTGTCTACATCTCCCTCTTCGCCAGGCATCGGCTCGTGCCGGCTATCCACGATCTCTCAAGCTTACCTCTGTTAAACATGCATATAACTGGTGGTGGTGTCTTAAGAGCATTTCAGGGCTCGTTCAGGATAGGTGCAGCAAACCTGCCGCAATCAAGGTAATTGTTCCTCTTCCCTACAACAACCGCTTCTCATCCTACATTCGTCCGAAACCCAGTGCCGTGCTGGCTATCCAAAGGTCTCTCCAACCTTCAAATTGGTACGTATGCATATAACTGGTGGTGGTTCTTAGCATGTCAGCACGTATATTCGCCCCGCGGCTCATGTTTATCCTTGCATGTCTAACCCTGTACGTCCAGGTTGTAACCTTCGGGTCTGTATAAAATGTGTCCCTGCGAAGTCAGGCTGCCCCGTACGTCCGGGATGCCCTGTACGTCCAGGATGCCCCGTTCGTCCGGGATGCCCCGTACGTCCGGGATGCCCCGTACGTCCGGAAAGCCCCGTATGTCCGGGACGCCCCGTATGTCCGGGATGCCCTGTATGTCCAGGATGCCCTGTACGTCCAGGAAGCCCTGTACGTCCAGGGAGGATGCCTAGGAGGCATCAGCACGTCTAAATCCCCACATGTATTAACCTCTCATTTCATCCATAGATTTTCACTGCATCCCACAAGGTAAGATTTCATCACGTTCAGTACTTCATACTTTCACTTCTTTTGGGGGTTTCATCGGAAACGGTTCTTCCCTTCCCGAATGACATCCTACAAAACCTGGGCGTAATCGCCAAACACCATTTCATTCACTTGTTATAACTGTCATCATTATGTTTCATTTATATAATGTGACCCGATAATAAACATGTATTCCATACATCACGTCTCTCCTGATTGAAATGAAGCTCAGCGCAAGTTCAGGCAGGAAGACCTATCACTTTGTATTGCACGTCATGGCAATACTCGCTCCCTTCACTAAATGATAGGGAGCGCCACTCCTCAGCTAACCTATCACTTCCCTCCGTTCACAAGCCTAATCATCGCACCTGTTAATCCCTCTATATATGCTCTCCCCTTTTCCATCAGCTGTCTTCCAGGTGTCAACGCGCAACCCTCCTCCACCCCTTCGCCTCCTGCTTCCAACTCAGGGCCAAGCTCAACCTTCTCCCTTCCAACTGGACCTAACCACTTATCACCACCACCAGTGTCTAGACCCAGGGGGGTTCATTGGAAACGGTTCTTCCCTTCCCGAATGACATCCTACAAAACCTGGGCCTAATCGCCAAACACCATTTCATTCACTTGTTATAACTGTCATCATTATGTTTCATTTATATAATGTGACCCGATAATAAACATGTATTCCATACATCACGTCTCTCCTGATTGAACTAATATTAGTTTCACATTGATCTCTGAAGCATACATGTTTTTCTTGCTTCCCATTGATTTCAATGTTTTCACAGATAATGAACAGAAGGCTGATATTATGATGATCCACAATAACAGAAAGACAGTCACTGTAATTCAGGGGAAAAGCTCATTGATTAGGAAACAGGAATGTTGAGCTACACTTAATAAACCTGAACATCTGATTGGATTATAAACTGATTTTTATCCTCATCATGTGTTCTTTATTCAGTCTGAGGAGCTGCAGTTTGTCAGAGATCAGCTGTTCTGCTCTGGCCTCAGCTCTGAAGTCCAACATCCATCTGAGAGATCTGGACCTGAGTCTCAACACTCTGCAGCATTCAGGAGTGGAGCTGCTGAGAGATCTTCTGGAGAGTCAAGACTGCAGACTGGAGACTCTCAGGTCAGTACGGGGTCTCTGCTGGTTCAGCAGTATTGTATCAAACACAGGGAGGTGTTTCTCTCTCTGGGGAATCTCAACAGATCAGTGATGTTTCCCACTGACTGCAGGTTCTTTCATTCTTCCATCAACTATTGTAAGCTGAAAATGCAAATCCACATTTAGTTAGTTATTAACTTTCTAAAAGACATATATGATTTTACAGAAGAGTGGAAAAGGTTTTCTGTTTTGTTTCCTCTCATGTTTTTAGTTTCTAGCCTAATGAGCAGTTACTTCCTGTGATGCAGCTGAGAGCTGTGGCAGTCAGTCGTAGTGTTTGCAGAGAAGATATGATGGGATGTAAAGCATGAGATCAGTCAGGACTCTGAAGCTGACTCAAAGAAAAAACACTTATTTTAAACTTTATCCAAAATTGTTGGATTGTGTTCATCCCTTCAGGATCAGACATGATGAAACGATCAGAGCCAAGATCCAGAAGACCTGTGAGTACTGAAACCATATCCTCCATTCATCAAACTATTTACACTAAATCTGATCTTAAAATATATTTATAGTACAATAATTATTATTATTTTTCTCTGTCCCCACCTCTCTCCATCAGGTGACTCCGATGTGGAGCAGGAAGTGAAGACAGACAGAAAGGTGAGAGAGGAGCAGTTGAACAGAGTGAAGTATATTTTTTTCACCACTGAATGACATATAATTATTAGGGCTGTCAAGTTAAATGCACTAACGCTCGCAATTTATCTAGAAACCTAAACAATATCCCGCCCCAATGTGCTGTGATTGGCTGGTACTACTGTGCTGTGATTGGCTGGTAATACTATGCTATGATTTGCTGCTAATTCTGTTCTGTGATTGGCTGGTAGTGCTGTGACATGCTAACCCGTTAATATCCCGTTTGTAATTGACGATGAACTCAGATGATCCAGACTCATTAGCATATTTCCAATTGGTCTGAATATGTTGTGGAATTGTGGTTTGGTTTCATGAAGCTAGAACTTAACTTGATTTATATTAAAATAACTAACTTTGTTTGTTCCAGGCTCCTGAATCCTTCTCACCTGAGCACACAACTGAGTCTCCATACAGGTAATCCTATAACATGACCAAACATTATTTTAAACACATGAAAAATATATATTAATTTCATTGTGTTTGATTTCATGTCTTTCACCTTGAGGTATTGCATCCAATCTCTTTCCAACAGACGTAAATAAAATAATGCCTCTGTGTGTAGGAAGGATTGTTTTCTTGTACCAGTCTAGATCCTCGCTGGACTCGAGATTTTGTTAATTTAATAAAAATGTGTTTACACACACATTCTGATGCATGTGGACACATCTTCAGTGATGTTCCTGTAATCATCAGGTGTTTCAGATCTTTCAACAAACCCTCCTCCAGGTCAGACTCCAGCTGGATGAACACCTGTCAGTCAGAACACAGGCCAGTGAAGGCTTGGTGTAGTAACCTGTCCCCTGTGTGTCTACAGGTTCAGGTGTCCTGGTCCAGGTGAGTTCCAGTGTGCTTCGACTGGCCTGGTGTTCGTCATGGCTCAGGAGGCGGAGCTTCTGTACAGGACGGTCCCTTGGGAGGAGAGCCGCCTCCAATCAGCTGGCAAGCAGGCAGCAGGGCCGCTGTTCGAGGTGAAGAGTTCTGATGAAGCTGCCGTCTGCCAGCTCCACCTGCCACACAGTGAGACAGAGGATGGTAAAGACATCTAGTGTTAACAAATACACTTATATAATGATTAGCACTTTATACTATTCACTAGCATTCAAGAGTTATAAAGCAGCTTTATTAAACTACACTGAACAAAAATATAAATGCAACACTTTTTTTTGCTCCCATTTTTCATGAGATGAACTCAAAGATCTAAAACATTTTCTACGTACACAAAATAACCATTTCTCTCAAATATTGTTCACAAATCTGAAAAAATCTGTGATAGTGAGCACTTCTCCTTTGCCGAGATAATCCATCCCACCTCACAGGTGTGGCATATCAAGATGCTGATTAGACAGCATGATTATTATACAGGTGTGCCTTAGGCTGGCCACAATAAAAGGCCACTCTGAAACGTGCAGTTTTGCTTTATTGGGGGGGTCTGGGGGGGTCCGAAAACCAGTCGGGTTTAACCCTAACCCTAACATGTCACCCAGGGTTAGGGTTAGGGTTAAACCCCCCCAGACCCCCCCAATAAAGCAAAAATGCACGTTTCAGAGTGGCCTTTTATTGTGTTGATGCTAATCTAGCAGTTTGATGAATTCTTACTTTGTTATTCATCTGTTGCTCTTTCTGCTCTTTACATTGGCAGTCTGGCTGAACCATGGACAAAACAAAACAACAGACAACAACATTTATAAGTTAGACTCCCTACGCCCTAAAAGCTTTAGAAAACTCTTCACACATCTAGAGAATCACTCAGACATGAGACCGGACACAGTCAAGCTGTTCTGGCAGCAGATTACAAACATTTCAGCAGTCTGGTGAATAAAAAATAATTAATAAAGTTTATGCATAACAGCAAATGCTCACATCCAGAAAGAGCACAGGGGGCGGAACAATAATGAAACATTAGAATAAAAGGTGAAGGATATAAACTGGTACATCCTAGTGAGGCTCCAAAGTGAATGACATTTGATGAACATTAGCTCTGAACTAAAGTGGTGTGACATTGAATATGATGAAGCTGTTTCAGCAGCAATGCAACAGATGACCAGCTCTTTGCTCCACAGCGCTGCTCCTGGACGGCCTGTTGTCTGTCGTCCACATCACTGATGAAGGCCTGAGCATCTTGGAGCCGCTGGAGGTCACACGCACTCACGTGGTGGTGAAGGTGCCTCACCTCTCTCTCTTTGGCCTGGTCTGGGATCTTCTTAAAAGGTATCTGCTTCTGCGGGTAGAGGGCAAGATTCTGGTGTTCCTACGACCCCCGGTCAGAGAGGAGCAAACACTGGATGTACATCTGCTGCAGAAAAACGTCCCTAAGAAGGAGGTAAGGCCATGTGCTCACCATCAGACTAAACACTGGTTTAAACCACAGCTGTTTCCTCACACACTGCTCCTCTTTTCAAACCTTCTCGTGCTGGGAGAAGGATAAGATCTATCTGAACTGTAAATCTTCAGATCGCTCTTTGTGGTTTTGTATGATTCTCTCTCAGCATGTCTTTCTGTCTGAGGAAACTGATGGCATGAATGTTAAACACATCACACAGAACTGAAAGACCTGCTGAGATGAATCACTGCCAAGACAACGTGATCTCATCCCTACCAGCCACATGTTACAGCTTGGGCAGCAGCCTTTTGTGTTTTATAACTGACACAGACGGTTTGTGTTTTGGTTAACGTTGGAATAGCATCTTCAATAGCTAATCTCAAAGAATTAAAATAATCTATTTGTAATATTCCTTTACAAAGGCAATACATACTTATAATTATGTTGTGATTGATTGTGTATCTCATCACTTTGTGGAGCAGGTCTGTCAACGTTTGTTGTTTTTTAATGTGATCTTTAAATAAAGTTGTCTCTGAGCATAACTAAAGTTACTCTGTTACTGAAGGTTGCTGATCAACACAGACGTGCTGAGAACATCCCAATCTCCACCGACTGTGAGCTGGAACTGTACAAAGGTTACAGTGTGCACTGTGAACCTGAGGGCTTCTTCATTCAGCCTCAGGTGAGTCACTGATACTCCTCTAAAGGAACACAATGATCATTAACACACATGTATCTGCATGTGGATCCACAATCAGGAAAGAAACAGATAAACGTTTAACTTCTGCTTCTGGTTTTCAGAGTAAAACATTTGTATCAAGTTTTGGACCAGATTACGATCCGACATTTCAAGTTTCCCTGACGACGAGCACAGAGAGAGTGGATTTGAAGCTCAAGGACCAAGGTGGAAACGTAGTCTGGAATTATCTCCTGTCACTGGAAGGTAAAGACTCCACCTGAGCTCAGACCCAGTGATAGACTGATAACTCTAAAGCTCCATCTCATAGCCTTCTCTATTAAGGCTCCATGGCAACGCATCGTTACGACATTAAACACACAACCTGTAATGTTCTAAAACTATAGTAATAACTAGTGTGGTGTGGTGGTGAAACAGCGTGGCATCATGGGAGTTGTAGTCTTCAGCTTCTCATGCTTAAATGGATTAAGGCATTACAGGAGACCATGATGAACGTACTTGTAGTGACCACGATATCCATTTGTTGTTTGTCCTTTGTTTGTGCCTCACTCGTGGGGCTGACCGACGAATAGACGCTTGTAGTTTGAGAGAAAAAATATAAATGTCCAGATGCGATTGAAAAGTAAGATAGTTTATTTCCAAAAAAGGCAAAAAGAAATAAACGTTTTTAAACAAACTATTTGACTGATATTTCAATGCTAAAGCACAATAAAGAACCAAGCTGTGACGCTCCCAACCAGCAAGGTCTAAAAACTGTTTGCTTCAGTCAGCCGCACCAGTAGGCTGCAGCACCTCTCCTTTTATGCTGCAGCATCTCGACCTGCAGAGTAACGCACTCAAATCATAAATAAATAATATACACTAGGCTTGGGCGGTATGACGGTATTACGGTATACCAGGGTATTTCGAAATACCGTCGGTATGATTTTCAATACCGTGACGTCACAGACTGTGCGCCAAATCATAGATGCGTTTCATTCTATTACACGTACACGGAGTTTTGACAGGGACGACATTGGTTGTAATGCACAGCACGCGCCAGCAGAGGGCAGGGGAGGGCAGTCCGTCTTTCCCGCTCTCAGAGCTCAGCACAGAGCTGAGCTGAGCAAGATGGCGGCAGCATTTGCCGGCCCCGAACTCGGACAACTAGTAAAAAAGAAAAATGCCTCTGCGCCTGTTTGGGACTATTTTGGGTTTACTCGTCGCCAGTGACTTCATCCAGCACAACGAGAGACAGAGGCACTTCTTTGGGAATGTTTAAGACGGGGTGAGTGAGTGTTGACATTTTTTAATCCTATGCAACTGGTTGATGGTTTTGTAGTCGAGGTCGGACGGTTTTAAAAACGAAAGCATTTACGTGCTAAACATTCACGCGAGTAATCCAATGAATCAAATGGAAATAAGGTTTTTAACACATGCACGGAATAATATTGCCAAACTAGTTAGTGAATATAGCAAACTTTATTCAATAAGTGTTAGAAATGAAAATCAATGTTTTAATGGGGACATGTAGTTTAAACATGCCGTCAGTTTTAATGCTCTTTTATACTGAAAAACCAGAAATTCTTGTGCACAAGCAGTTAAGCTTTTATTCTGAAAATCCTTCATCTACGCATGTAGCATGTGGCCAATATACGATTTCCTAAAGAGGTGAATTTAGTAGCGAGATGATATGGAGTGGTGCAAACCGAAGCCTACTGATTTAACACTACAACTATAGATGTCGAGATACTACCATGCTGAATATTAAATGAAGGTAAAGTTTATTTGAATACATTATTGTTTACAGACGAGAGTAGCATGTGACAACATCCGGAATGACCGGAAACCAAACCAGCCGAGAAGTATTTTTTAGAGTATTGATTACAGCGTTTAGAATGTGTTAAATGAAAAGTGATGAAAGAGAATCTGAGGAGAAAAGGCGTGTTGAGCATATATTGGATGTGAAAGGAGCCAATCCTCTGTTTAAATGCAACAACGGACATTGGAGACGAGGCGAGCCGGCAGCCCTTGTTTTGCACTTGCGCGCACGTCGCGGCACTTTGCGAGCGTCTACCGGCTCGGGCTGCATTTTACACCGAACATATAATATACTGTTCGAAACATCTATTTGCCGCCGAACGCCACCTCAGTCAACCCAAGTCATACCGTCAGTGGCGGCTGGTGGAAAATATTTTTGGTGGGGCTGGCTGTTGATATAGTGAGTAAAAAAATTTTTGGGGGGAGAAATTACCCCTTAAATTGGGACTGATACCAACATATACCGTATACCACGGTATGATGTCAGCAAGGTATGACGGTATGAAAAAAATGACACCGCCCATGCCTAATATACACCACAGAATCTCAGGTTACACTCTAAAAAGATAAGATACTATAATCTAAGGAAATGGCTCCTACAGTACTGTTACCTTTAACATGACACATCTCTCTGAACCATTTGGGATAATCTATGTACACAACTCAACCAAGTATAAATAATACAGGTGTAGAAGATGGACCTTTATTAATCCCCCGAGAGGATGTGTACACTCTGTCGTACACACACACCATTTTTTTTATATAGGTACGTACAGTACACACAGTACACACTTTTTACATCATGCACATACACAAATACACACACAGTTATATGCACACAGACACATGCAGTTGAGAAGTCAGAGCGGAGGTAGCCAGTCTAGCCGGCGCCAGTGAGCAGTTGGGGGTTAGGTGCTCCCTTGCTCTGGAGTTTTGATATATTTGAATGAGGAAATGCTACATATTATAACTTTAAGTGAACAGAAATCCACCTCTGGGAATGTCGAGTTACTTATATTTGTAAGACATCTGTTTAATTGATTGTTGGTTAACAAAAGTATTTTTCCTGTTTATCTACCAGGTCCAAGGAATGAATTATCCCAGAGACATGTCCCAGCAGAGAGCAGAGTCCCAGCAGAGAGCAGAGTCCCAGCAGAGAGCAGAGTCCCAGCAGAGAGCAGAGTCTCAGCAGAGAGCAGAGTCCCAGCAGAGAGCAGAGTCTCAGCAGAGAGCAGAGTCCCAGCAGAGAGCAGAGTCTCAGCAGAGAGCAGAGTCCCAGCAGAGAGCAGAGTCCCAGCAGAGAGCAGAGTCTCAGCAGAGAGCAGAGTCCCTGCAGACCAGAGGCTGCTCTCAGTTCGGACAGAGTTCATTCAAAGAGTGACTCCAACTGTCCTGAACAACCTTCTGGATAAACTCTTTGAGTCTGAAGTGATCAGTGAATCTGAAATGACGTCAGCCATAACCAAACCCCAAAATGACGGAGCACGAGAGGTGGTGGACGCGGTGCGAAATAAAGGAGCTGCAGCCAGCAGGGTTCTGATCAATGCTCTCCGAGAGCTGGACCCGTATCTTTACAGAGAGCTCAACTTGAGCTGAGGCTAAACCTTGTGGAGTGTGTGTGACAGTTGAAGTCTAGTCCTCTGTTTTGTTACCTGAACATGTTTCCCCTTGCACTTGAAGGTAACACAGATTCTGAGCGAAGGCCACTTTCCTTCTCTCTTTTCTCCTGGACTCCCTCCTGAGAGCAGCTACCCGTATTGGCCTTCCTTTGGTGTATATATATATATATACACCATGGAGCAATTGTGGTGATAAAACTCAAATATAATCAGGGGAGCACATAACTTTTTTGCCCTGGTTCGCAAAGGAGCACCTGGAGATGTTGCTTGGTGCGCATCCTTAAGATGAAATAAACCGGACCTTTTGAGGGGTACTTTACTCTATGAACAGGGGGGGGGGGGGGTTGGTGCGCTAGTGAGCACGCCCATGAACTGTTCGCCCGTGCCTCGCAGCTGGGTTACTGTGCGGAGCGTATAAAGCAGACTCTACGCGATAGCGAGGGGTAGAGCGAGGGATCGCAGATGCCGTCGCGCTCGCGGACAGATTGAAAAGATTAAACCTAAATGGCTCGCGAATTATACTTTGGCGGCCGTTAATATACCTGGGCGGCCCGCCCAAATAAAGTCTATGTGTGGGAAACCCTGCTATCTTACCAGTTCTTATGCAACTCGCAAATCTCTCTTTCTCTCTTCTCTCTTTTCTATCTCTCTCTTCTCTCTCCTCTCTCTCTGCTCCTTTTTTGGCGGTGGGTTTATTTTTAATCGGTAGTCCCTGGACAGATAATAATAATAATTAGGTCTGTCAGTCGATTCAAATATTTAATCACGATGTATCGCATGATTGTCCATAGTTAATCGCGATTAATCACAAATGAATCGCTCATTTTTTATACGTTTTTAATACTCTTATCAACATATGAGTGGACAAATATTCTTTATGCAAATGTTTGTTTATTATCATTGGAACAATGACAAATATTCTCCTGAATATTCTCAACACAACAACCTGGAACCTCTCTCTCTCTCTCTCTTCACTCTCTCCCAACCCTTTCTACTTCTTTGCACTGAGCTAGTTGCTCAAACAGACAAGGCTGTTTACAGTTGTCGGCAAAATGCCGCTCCTTGGTCTTCATAACATTCAAAGTATGAGACTGAAGTTCCCACAGGGGAGTTGTCAGAGAACATCTGCAGGTGTTTCAGTGTTGTGGGTGAGGTCTGCAGTGTAGAAGGTGAAGAAAAACGGTCCAACATCACGTACTGCTGATGATGGTACACCCTTTCCAATCCACACACACACACACACACACACACACACACACACACACACACACACACACACACACACACACACACACACACACACACACACACACACACACACACACACACACACACACAGACTTCTGCAGTCCTCCAATCAGACGACAGCTGTCTCTACACAGGTGGAATGTGCTTCCAATGAAAATAAAAAAAGACAAATTGATAAATGATAGATGAAAGCTTTGCTATTCTCTTACATTCCTCCAGAGTCAGAAAAAGTCTGAGTTAACTTTTTGGAGAACCATAAAAAAGGGCTAAAGAGATAAACTTGTATCCGTAAATAGTGCCTCATAACCTGGGTAGATTCCCCTGTCAACTCCCATATCATTCCTCCAGAGACCAGTTCAAAAACTTAAAGTTTGGTAAGAACCAGGCTGGGGGGTCTCCAGGCAACAAATCTATCCGAGCCAGAGTGCACATGTAGCGGATGAATTCCTCCAGGACATTACACGGCCGTTTTTGTTCTGAGTCCTCTCAAAAAACGGGTTTCCGATTTCGTGCAGACAGTAGTCTGAAATGGATGAATGAACTTTTTCAACGGAGTAGGGGAACCTGATTTTCCCCTCTCCGTTGTAAGTTGCGACGGAGAAGGGGAAAAGTCTCCGGGGCTTCGGACCGAAGCGCCAACAGGTTGAGCTTTTTCGAGCCCCTTCTCCGTTGGCACTCAGTCGTTTTTTCGACAATTTTTTAAAACTTCATTTTTGATTATTTTAAGATATAATTGACCGTTTTCTTTACTTTGTTCTTCTTCTTCTTTCCACGGGTGGGTGTGCATGGCAGGCCGCCTATGAGCCACCTATGAGTACCCAAATTCTGCCTGGAACCTCCAGGATTTGTTTCTCCGTTTATATGCGTTAGCGTAACCGGTGATTGCAACAATGGGTCCAATGCTTCAATGCATGGTATACGACAGGGTTAAATTGTCCCACCTCCGCACCACGCGGGGCTGGTGATGGCAACATTGGGTCTGATGCATCAATTCATGATGCCCCAACCATGAGAGGGTTTGGGGTTCCCCGGAACCAGGTAGTACCCCAGCAGGAAACACTTTTTATGGTCAAAGGAGGAAAGAGTGCTAGAACCGGGGTAAAACAAAGAAAGTGTCCGACAATAGTGACTTGTGAGGCGGCCAGAGAGTCTGTCATATCTCGGTCCTATCCTCCAGGCAATGTGGTTACCAGAACTTGGTCAAATTGACCAAAATGTAAAAAAAATAAGTTTCAATTCATCCATGGAAAAGGGCTGAAAATGTAAAAAAGTATCCAAAAATAGTGCATCAGTCCCCTGTCAACTCCCCTTGCATTCCTCCACAGTCAGAAAAAGTCTGACTTCACTTTTTGGGGATCCATAGAAAAGGGGTGAAAGTGAGAAAATGTATCCGAAAATAGTGTCTCATAATGCGGTTAGAGTCCCCTCAAACTCCCCTTGCATTCCTCCACAGTCAGAAAAAGTCTGAGTTCACTTTTTGGAGATCCATAGAAAAGGGGTGAAAGTGAGAAAATGTATCCCAAAATAGTGTCTCATAATGCAGGTAGAGTCCCCTCAAACTCCCCTTACATTCGTCCAGAGACCAGTTTGCAAACTTAAAGTTTGGTAAGAACCAGGCTGGGGGGTCTCCAGGCAACAAATGTATCAGAGCCAGAGTGCACATGGAGCGGATACATTCCTCCATGAAATCAGACACCCGTTTTTTTTTTACTGAGTCCTCTCAAAAACCGGGTTTCCGATTTCGTGCAGACAGTAGTCTGAAATGGATGAATACATTTTTTTTGACGGAGAAGGGGAAGCTTGGTTTCCCCTCTCCGTTGTAAGTTGCAACGGAGAAGTGGAAAAGTGTCCGGGGCTTCGGCCGGAAGGAGCTTTTTTGACCATATTACTAAAATGAAATGTGTAAGTAAGCCAACTGTATGTAAAAAAAACACCTGTATGTAAATTGTAAATAAGCCATCTGTATGTCAAATATGTCTTGTATGTCTTAAATGATATGATGAATTGGAAATGGGGGACCCTGATGTAAACAAGACGAAAGTCATTCTCTGTTCTGCATCCCCTTAACAATTGTATGTTTTGAGCTGTACTGTACTGTACCCAATATACAAGCTGTTAATAAACTTTTCAATCAATCAATCAATCAATCAATCAATCAATCAATCAATCAATCAATCAATCAGCAGGGTCTCAGACTCACAGGCACATATGCAGAGATCCAGGGTGATGCACATGGCTTTTCTACCCAGGAATAAGTCTTTGAAAGCTGGGGAAAAGTGGTGTGAATAGAGGGAGAGAGCCCCCAGAGAGAAGCGGAGTGTGAGACTCACAGAGCGCACCCATTTTGGCAATGTACGGCAACCCAAGAAGGACATTTGACACAGCGGCGTTTCACAAAGAAGAGAAAATAACGCTCAAAAAACCAGACGACATTAATAATAATAAACTTTATTTATATAACACCTTTCATGCTTGAAGTGCTTTTACAGAGTATGACATAAAATGACAATAACAAATGAGCAACAATAATTAAAAACAAGGTGTAAACAAACAGAAAGAGTTATATCTTAAAACATGAACAGTGATACTACTAAAAAAATACTATTGCCCCAAATTATAAGCCAAATTAAAAAGAAAAGTCTTTAATTTACTTTAAATGTTTTGAATCGGAACGAGAGAGATGAGCTATTGTTATTACAACGTGAGTTCCAGATCATTTGAGAATAACTCCTTTTAGTGGGTTCATTACATTCTTATAATAAGTGAGAAATTGATTTAACTATCAAACTGCAGAAATAAGAAACTTTAAATGTAGGCAATAATTTATGGCATTAATAATTAACATCTTAACTGTGAATGTCTTTCATTTTACATCAAATCTCAAATGTTTTAGTCCAGCCAAAACATTCTCTGTTGAGATTCCTGGAAAAAAGGGAAATTTCATTTAAATAAAGTTGATTAAAGAACAAATCTCTGTGTTTTTCAAATATAGGACAATTATTGAAAAAAAGAAAAAAAAAGAAAAGTAGAAAATTATTCTCATCAAAATATAGTGAAAGTAGAGACAGTAAAAGTAGTCATTGTGCAGATTGGTCCATTTCAGAATAATATATATGATATGTTTTATAATGATTGATCATGAAAGTGTTCTCAAAGCTGGTAAAGGTGCAGCTAGTCTGAATGACTTTGTATACGGCAGGGTAGCTTGTGGATTTACTCCAGGTGGAACTAAAGTCTGATTTAACACTTGATTATATTTCACATCATTCATCCAGATCTGTGAAGTAACTAAAGGTATTAAATACATGTAGTGGAGTAGAAGTACACCATTTACCTCTGAACTGTAGTGGAGTAGAAGTACACCTTTTAACTCTGAATTGTAGAGGAGTAGAATTACAAATTAGCAAAACATTGAAATACTTAATAAAGTACAAGTATCTCAAAACTGTACCACCGTATAGTACTTGTTGAGTTTATGAACTTAGTTACTTTACACCAGTGGCTATAAAGATAGAAAGACTAAGCCTTGCACATAGGCATGAAAATACATTTTCAAAATGCTCAACAGTGCTGCCAAAATTATAAACTGACTGCTACACAATTTAAAATAAATGATTTTATATATTTCTATTAGATGTGACTCTTTGGCATTTCTGTTATTATTGACACTGCTGCTTTAGTTGTTCTGCTAAAATCCTGTTATTCCTCATTTTAAAGCCGCTATTCCGTGGGGTCGGGGGGCTCGGATCCTTGTCACCTTTTTCATACCTGATGAGTTTGCATCCCTGACTACAGTTGCTTTAGCGTGTAGAAGCTAGTAAGCCTACTATTTGATTTGTTTTAGATAGGCACAACATGTTTCATATGCAGACCTTATTTTCCTGTTCCATGTTAAAATAAATCATTTTCAGTCATATATATTTTTTTGGTCATGGAAAATTAGGTATAGGTAATTGAGAAGTCATGGAAAATTCATTGAAAATCATTGGTGAAAAGGTGTATGAACCCTGATTATTGCTAAATCTGAAAGAGCTTCCCTAGCTTTTGAATTTCTATGATGTCCTATTTGGGTCGCCTTTCGTAAAATCGGGTGGTCATACTGTATTGGACAGTTACGTACGGCAACCCAAATAGGACATTTGACGTCCAGGCGGCTGCCTGAGTTGCACTGCGCAAGAATGTGTTGGTCTGCCATAAAGTTATAAATGATAAGAAATAACAGAGAAATTCAAAAGCTGGGAAAGACCTTTCAGATTTAGCAATAATTGTCTTTTAGGAAAAAAAAACAGATTTAATAACAGAGTTTCTTTCTTGAATAAACTTTTTTATGGAAAATATTTTATGTAATTTCCCTTTTTTCCAGGAAGCTCAACAGAGAACGTTTTAGCCGGACTAACACATTTTTAATTTTACATAAAATGAAAGACATTCACAGTTAAGAATTATGTATAAATTATTAATGCCATAAATGATTGAATTTACTCAACCCACTAAAAGGAGTTATTCTCAAATAATCGGGAAATTACATTGCAATAAAAATAATTAGGTTGTCGGGATTTTGGAGTTTTTTTCTCTTCTTGGCGAAACACTTCTGTGTCAAATGTCCTACTTGTGTTGCCATACATAGCTCTTCAAAATGGCGGATATCGGGAAGTCACAACGCCATCTTGTATACGGGCGTCTTGAATTCATATATCTTATAAACAAGATCAGCGCCACAGTATTCATACTATATTTCCATTCCTTTTTGTAATACACATAGAGAATTGTTGCACTGTTTATTGTTCATGATTATTTATAGCTTGTTGTTATAAGTGTGTACGGAGGAATGTGTCAGAAAACAATGGATTCAGCAAGTGCCTCGATCTGTATTCATTGTTAATATTCCTCACGTTATTTATCAGAACAAGGCCTCCTATTCTCAGATTATACATTTCTAAACCTTCACCCTCACACAGAAATCCTCTCTTGATCTAATTGTTATTGATTAGCTGGAATCAGAAATATTAGCCAGTTTATATTATTGTTTTTCTTTGACTTTGTATTAAAACGTGACCTTTTGAAATATTGTAAAGTACTGTAAGAGAATAGCAAAGCTTTCCAAATGCACATTAAATACGTCTTTTAACTTCAATCTTTATGTGGTTTATTACTAATCTGCTAATACTGTATTAATAACGGACACACAAATATGACAATGACAATATAACCTTCAAATCTTGAATGAAAATATAATGTGTGAAAAAAAATCATTTATTAATATATTTTTTTTTTCATTGGAAGCACATTCCACCTGTGTAGAGACAGCTGGCGTCTGATTGGAGGACTGCAGAAGTCTATGTGTGTAGATTGGAAAGTGTGTGTGTGGCCTAGCATTACTATACTTGTGGGGACCTAAATCTGTTTACACATTCACGTGTGGGGACTCGCCTCCCTTATGGGGACAAAATGGAGGTCCCCAGAAAGGGAATCATTCATTTTAGGGTGAAGACTTGGTTAGGTTTAGGGTAAGGGTGTTGGGGAACGGGCTCTCGGGTCAATATTTTGTGTTTAAAAACCTGTTTAAAAACTCCTGTAGTAAAACCAAAAGTTTATAAAAGCCCTGTTATGGATAAAAGAGAGCAGCGGCTGCAGCACAGAGTGTATGCGGCGGGGTTAAAACCTGTACTCCTGCCCCCCCGAAGGGGTTCTCCCCCGGTGGAATGTCCGAGGCTGCGTCCCACAGCATCTGGTAAAATACCTGGTAAGTGGGTTAAAAAACATCTGTCTCAACGGACCGAGGTTGACTTTGTTTAAAATCTGTAAAATTAGTGCTGGTAATAAAAATCACATCAACCCAAATGTTAAAATATGTATAATAGAAAACAAATATGTAAAATATAAAATACACAGGGAAGGGAAATATCTTAAAATAAAGTCAACCAAGTGTCCCTAAAAGTGTTTAAAACCCAGGCCGAGATCTAGAGAGGTGGGGCGGGTGAGACATGGGACACGCCTTGGATGATGTTTAAAAATACTTTTATTAAGGGGTTATTTCAGGGTGTTTCCCTGCAGAGCAGATGGCAGGGTTGGGGGTGACCAAGACAGAAGGCACGGCAGATAAAAGACAGTTAGCGAGACAGTACTGATCCCATTCAATGATTCTCCCTTTAGCCCAATCAATGTGTGGGTTGTGGGTGCGAAGCCACGGAAAACCCAATACCAGAGGTGTGGATGGTGCGGAGATTACCTTTAACTGGATGAGCTCTCTGTGGTTCCCGGAGGTGATCAGTGTCACAGGGCTTGTCTGTTATGTAACTGAGGAGATTATTTGCACATTAAGTGCATAGGCAGTTAATAGATCCAGGCAGAGTCCCAGCTGTTCAGCTAGCTCACGGTCCAAGAAACTATCCTCAGCACCCAAATCAATGATGGCTTTGAGGGGCAAAGTCAAGGTGTTAACACAGATCTTGGCGGGTATTAGAAAGCGGCTCAGGGAAGGGGGTTGAGAAGTTGGCTGTGGACTCCTCAGGACCCCCATTCTCACTGACGAGCTCCCACGTTTGGGCGGACTAGGCAGTTGGCAATGAAATGCCCGGCGTTGCCACAATACATGCATTGGCCAGCACTCATCTGGCGCTGACGCTCCTCCGGTGAAAGTCTAGCATGTCCCAGTTGCATAGCCTCCTCATGAGAAGTGGTGCACACGCTGGGCGGGTAGAGGACGGAAGGACGTTTAAACACGGAGGGGACAGAGTAAGTGGAAAAACTGGGCCTACTTAGTGAGACTGGTGGAGTACGCTGTGTCCGCTCTGCTTGGCGTTCCCGCAAACAACAGTCTAGATGGGACAACAGGGAAATCAGATCTGGGAGATCTGCTGGAACATCTCGAGCTGCCAATTCATCCTGGAGCTGATCCTTTAAACCTCTCAAAAACACCACCTTGAGAGCCGCCTCGCCCTATCGAGCCTCTGCAGCAAGAGTGTGAAACTCGATGGAATACTCGGCCACAGTCCAGTTTCACTGTTGTAAACTGGGCAGCTGATTAGCGGCGGAGCCAGACTAATTGGGATGATCAAAAACGGCAGAAAACTGATCTGAGAAACACTCAAAACACAGAGAGTCATAATCCACTGATGAGCTCAAAGCCTCTGCCCAGGTTAAAGCCTTGCCACGGAGCAAACTCAGAACATAATTAATCCTGGTGAAACGAAACGAAACAGGACGCTGGCGAAAAGCCTTGTTGCACTGAAAAAGAAATCTTCTGCATTTCTCCACTTCCCCGTGTGAGGGAATGCGGTCATTGTACGTACTTTGTCTCACTGGAATATTAACGGTCAGATTGAATACAACATCGACCCCATTTCTCCGGCCAATGACGGGAGAGTTTTGAAAGTGACAAAACACTGTTCCACACATTTAAAAACACTTAAACAATTAAACAATGTTTACCCAGGATGCAGGCACCTTCCCTGGCTTGTAAAATGCGGTGATGCGCCCTGGAGGTATCAGACTATTTAAAACATGTATACCCAGGATTCAATCACTTGTCCTGGCTTGTAAAGTGCTGTGGAGCAGCCTGTTCTCTGGGTAAACTCTCTTCGCATTGTAATCACTATTTCTGCTATCACTATCACCACTTTTCCCCAGGTTTCAAACACTTATTCCTGGGTAGAAAATCAATGTGCTGCATGGTGCTCTCTGGGTAAAGTCTCCTCCTATTTACACCACTTTTCCCCACCTTTCAAACACTTATTCCTGTGTAGAGAAGCCATGTACTGCATGGAGCTCTCGGGGTAAAGTCTCCTCCTATTTACACCACTTTTCCCCGCCTTTCAAACACTTATTCCTGGGTAGAAAATCCGTGTGCTGCATGGTGCTCTCTGGGTACACCCTCCCTCTATTCACACCACTTTCCGCCGCCTTTCAAACACTTATTCCTGGGTAGAAAAGCCATGTACTGCATGGAGCTCTCTGGGTAAAGTCTCCTCCTATTTACACCACTTTCCCCCGCCTTTCAAACACTTATTCCTGGGTAGAAAAGCTATGGTGTTCTCTGGGTAATGTACCCATGATTCAAGCTGCTTTCCTGGGTTCTAAAGTGCTGTGAAGCAGCCTGTTCTCTGGGTACAGTCTGGGTGGAAGAGCCATCTGCTGCATGGAGCTCTCTGGGTATCTGTGAGTATCACACCCTGTTTGTCTCTGGGTCCTCTCTCCCTCTATTCGCACCACTTTTCCCCACACTTGAAACACTTATTCCTGGGCAGAAAAGCCATGTGGTGCATGGAGCTCTCTGGGTCACTGTGAGTCTCACACACTGCTTGTCTCTGGGTCCTCTATCCCTCTATTCACACCACTTTTCCCCACGTTTCATAGACTTATTCCTGGGTAGAAAAGCCATGTGCTGCATGGTGCTCTCTGGGTCTCTGTGAGTCTCAGGCCCTGCTAATAGCAGTGACCCTGCTGCCAGTATTATGAACAGATTTATCAGTTTCTAACAATACTTTAGCCCACATCAGAGCCCTGTTCCCTGGGTAATAGAGGAGGGTGATGTGCCCTGGGTCTATGGGTGTCTGGGTGTGTGGGTATCTGGGTCTCTGTGGGTCTCTGTGAGTCTCAGACCCTGCTAACAGCAGTGACCCTGCTGCCAGTATTATGGACAGATTGATCAGTTTCTAACAACACTTTAGCCCACATCAGAGCCCTGTTCCCTGGGTAATAGAGGGGGGTGATGTGCCCTGGGTCTATGGGTGTCTGGGCGTGTGATTCTCTGGGTCTCTGTGGGTCTCTGTGAGTCTCAGACCCTGCTTCTCCGGGGTGCTGGAGTCATTTTCAGGCTCCTCTCCACAGTTGTCCCCCTAAAAATGAATTATAATCATTACGTTTGCATTTAAATGATTTATTTTGTCATTAATATGGTTCCCTAACACAATGCACATAGTCTGGAGCTCACTTGGGTCCTGCATATGCTTTAATCAGGCATTTTAACACTTCTTTCCATGAAAATGATTTGTAATCACTATCACAGGGCTATATAAATCAAATTCCGGGTAATTTCGAGCACAATTGTACCTTTTACTATTTAAATGTATATGTATTATATATTTTTGGGCTATAAAAGTGACATTTCTGGGTGATTCTGTCAGTTTATGGAGCTTTGTTCACAAATCCTGGAGGTTCCAGGCCGAATTTGAGTACTCATAGGCGGCCTGCCATGCGCACCCACCGGAGGAAAGAAGAAAAAAGTAAAGAAAACGGTCAATTATATCTTAAAATAATCAAAAATGAAGTTTTAAAAAATTGTCGAAAAAACGACTGAGTGCCAACGGAGAAGTGGCTCAAAAAAGCTCAACCTGTTGGCGCTTCGGTCCGAAGCCCCGGACACTTTTCCCCTTCTCCGTTGCAACTTACAACGGAGAGGGGAAAATCAGGTTCCCCTACTCCGTTGAAAAAGTTCATTCATCCATTTCAGACTACTGTCTGCACGAAATCGGAAACCCGTTTTTTGAGAGGACTCAGAACAAAAATGGCTGTCTGATGTCCTGGAGGAATTCATCCGCTAAATGTGCACTCTGGCTCGGATAGATTTGTTGCCTGGAGACCCCCCAGCCTGGTTCTTACCAAACTTTAAGTTTTTGAACTGGTCTCTGGAGGAATGTAAGGGGAGTTTGAGGGGACTCTACCCGCATTATTAGGCACTATTTACGGATACATTTTTATCACTTTTAGCCCTTTTTTATGGTTCTCCAAAAAGTTAACTCAAACTTTTTCTGACTCTGGAGGAATGCAAGGGGAGTTGGCCGGGGACTCTACCCGCGTTATGATGCACTATTTTATCATTTTTAGCCCTTTTCGTGGTTCTCCAAAAAGTTAACTCAGACTTTTTCTGACTCTGGAGGAATGTAAGAGAATAGCAAAGCTTTCCAAATGCACATGAAATAAGTATTTAACTTCAATCTTTGAGTGGTTTGTTACTAATCTGCTCATACTGTATTAATAAAGTGAACGACAATATAACCTTCAAATCTTGAATCTTTGAATGGAAATATAATCTGTGAAAAAAATATCATTTATCAATTTGTCTTTTTTTATTTTCATAGGAAGCACATTCCACCTGTGTAGAGACAGCTGGCGTCTGATTGGAGGACTGCAGGAGTCTGTTTGTGTGTGTGTGTGTGTGTGTGTGTGTGTGTGTGTGTGTGTGTGTGTGTGTGTGTGTGTGTGTGTGTGTGTGTGTGTGTGTGTGTGTGTGTGTGTGTGTGTGTGTGTGTGTGTGTGTGGATTGGAAAGGGTGTACCATCATCAGCAGTACGGGATGCTGGACCGTTTCTCTTCACCTTCTACACTGCAGACTTCACCCACAACACTGAAACACCTGCAGAAGTTCTCTGACAACTCCCCTGTGGGAACTTCAGTCTCATGCTTTGAATGTTATGAAGACCAAGGAGCGGCATTTTGCCGACAACTGTAAACAGGCTTGTCTGTTTGAGCAACTAGCTCAGTGCAAAGAAGTAGAAAGGGTTGGGAGAGAGTGAAGAGAGAGAGAGAGAGGTTCCAGGTTGTTGTGTTGAGAATATTCAGGAGAACATTTGTCATTGTCATTGTCCAATGAATATGTGTCCACTCATATGTTGATAGGAGTATTAAAAACATATAAAAAACGAGCGATTCATTTGTGATGAATCGCGATTAACTATGGACAATCATGCGATTAATCCATTGAGGTTTAATTTTTTCAATCTGTCCGCGAGCGCGACGGCATCTGCGATCCCTCGCTCTACCCCTCGCTATCGCGTGAAGGGTCTGCTTTATGCGCTCCGCACAGTAACCCAGCTGCGAGGCACGGGCGAACAGTTCATGGGCGTGCTCACTAGCGCACCTACCCCCCCCCCCTGTTCATAAAGTAAAGTACCCCTCAAAAGGTCCGGTTTATTTCATCTTAAGGATGCGCATCAAGCAACATCTCCAGGTGCTCCTTTGCGAACCAGGGCAAAAAAGTTATGTGCACCCCTGATTATATTTGAGTTTTATCACCACACTTGCTCCATGGTGTATATATATATATATATACAGGACTGTCTCAGAAAATTAGAATATTGTGATAAAGTTCTTTATTTTCTGTAATGCAATTAAAAAAACAAAAATGTCATACATTCTGGATTCATTACAAATCAACTGAAATATTGCAAGCCTTTTATTATTTTAATATTGCTGATTATGGCATACAGCTTAAGAAAACTCAAATATCCTATCTCTAAATATTAGAATATCATGAAAAAGTATACTAGTAGGGTGTTCAACGAATCACTTGAATCGTCTAATTAACTCGAAACACCTGCAAGGGTTTCCTGAGCCTTGAAAAACACTCAGCTTGGTTCAGTAAACTAAATCACAAGTATGGGGAAGACTGCTGATCTGACTGCTGTCCAGAGGACCGTCATTGACACCCTCCATCAGGAGGGTAAGACACAAAAAGAAATTCCTCAAAGAGCAAGCTGTTCACAGAGTGCAGTTTCAAAGCACATCCACAAAAAGTCTGTTGGAAGGGGGAAATGTGGCAGGAAACGCTGCACAACCAAGAGAGATGACCGCAGCCTTAACAGCATTGTGAAGAAGAGTCGCTTCCAGAATTTGGGGGAGCTTCAAAGACAGTGGACTGAAGCTGGAGTCCAGGTATCAAAAGTCACTGTTCACAGACGTGTCCGGGAAATGGGCTACAATAGCCGTATTCCCATGGTCAAGCCACTTCTGAACTCAAGACAACAGAAGAGGCGTCTGACTTGGGCTAAGGAAAAGAAGCACTGGACAGTTGCACAGTGGTCCAAAGTCCTCTTTTCAGACGAAAGCAAGTTTTGTATTTCATTTGGAAGTCAAGGCGCCAGAGTCTGGAGAAAGGCTGGAGAGGAGCAAAATCCAAGTTGCTTGAAATCCAGTGTGAAGTTCCCACAGTCAGCGATGGTTTGGGGAGCCATGTCAGCTGCTGGTGTTGGTCCACTGTGTTTCATCAAGCCCAGAGTAAATGCAGCTGTGTACCAAGAGATTTTAGAGCACTACATGCTTCCGTCTGCTGAAAAGCTCTATGGAGATGAGGAATTCATTTTCCAGCATGATCTGGCACCTGCCCACAGTGCCAAAACCACCAGTAACTGGTGTACTGACCATGGCATTACTGTCCTCGATTGGCCTGCAAATTCCCCTGACCTGAACCCCATAGAGAATATGTGGGGTATTGTGAAGAAGAAGCTGAAAGACACCAGACCCAACAATGCTAATGAGCTAAAGGCCGCTATTGAAGCATCCTGGGCATCCATAACACCTCAGCAATGCCACAGGCTGATTGCCTCCATGCCACGCCGCATTGATGCAGTAATCCGTGCAAAAGGATTCCCAACCAAGTACTGAGTGCATTAATGGACATTTTCAAATGTTTGATTGTGTTTTGCTGTTATAAATCTTTTTTTTTTACTTGGTCTGAGGAACTATTCTAATTTTTTGAGATAGGATTTTTGAGTTTTCTTAAGCTGTATGCCATAATCAGCAATATTAAAATAATAAAAGGCTTGCAATATTTCAGTTGATTTGTAATGAATCCAGAATGTATGACATTTTTGTTTTTTTAATTGCATTACAGAAAATAAAGAACTTTATCACAATATTCTAATTTTCTGAGACAGTCCTGTATATATATATATATATATATATATACATACATATATATGTATATATATATACACCAAAGGAAGGCCAATACGGGTAGCAGCTCTCAGGAGGGAGTCCAGGAGAAAAGAGAGAAGGAAAGTGGCCTTCGCTCAGAATCTGTGTTACCTTCAAAGACAAGGGGAAACATGTTCAGGTAACAAAACAGAGGACTAGACTTCAACTGTCACACACACTCAACAAGGTTTAGCCTCAGCTCAAGTTGAGCTCTCTGTAAAGATACGGGTCCAGCTCTCGGAGAGCATTGATCAGAACCCTGCTCGCTGCAGCTCCTTTATTTCGCACTGCGTCCACCACCTCTCGTGCTCCGTCATTTTGGGGTTTGTTTCTGGCTGACGTCATTTCAGATTCACTGATCACTTCAGACTCAAAGAGTTTATCCAGAAGGTCGTTCAGGACAGTTGGAGTCACTCTTTGAATGAACTCTGTCCGAACTGAGAGCAGCCTCTGGTCTGCTGGGACTCTGCTCTCTGCTGGGACTCTGCTCTCTGCTGGGACTCTGCTCTCTGATGGAACTCTGCCCTCTGGGATATTTCTCTGGGACAATGCATTTCTTGGACCTGGTGGATAAACAGGGAAAATACTTCTTTTTTACTTTTGTTAACCAACAATCACATTAAACAG
Source organism: Notothenia rossii (assembly GCF_949606895.1). Taxonomy (NCBI): domain Eukaryota; kingdom Metazoa; phylum Chordata; class Actinopteri; order Perciformes; family Nototheniidae; genus Notothenia; species Notothenia rossii. The sequence goes on along the minus strand of NC_136902.1, from coordinate 92,464,770 downwards.
ATCTCTTAAAAATGTAAGTAACTCAACAATCCTAGAGGTGGATTTCTGTTCAGTTAAAGTTATCATATGTAGAATAGAATAGAATAGAATCGGAGTGAAATGTGTTCTCTGCTTTTAACCCATCCTAGTACCAGGAGTCTAGTACGAGGAGCAGTGGGCAGCTATTGCACAGCGCCCGGGGAGCAATGGGAGTGAGGGGGGAAGGGGGGTGTCAGGTGCCTTGCTCAAGGGCACCACGACAGGGCAGGAGGTGAACTGGGACCTCTCCAAGTAGCAGTCCAGACTACATATTTAGGTCTGGTCAGGGAACCTAATGCTCACAGTCCAAGCCCCTAGTAACATGTACGATTTCCTCATTCAAATGTATAAAAACTCCTACACCTGTATTATTTATATTTTGTTGAGTTGTGTACATAGATTATCCCAAATGTTTCAGAGAGATGTGTAATTTTAAAGGTAACAGTACGTTCATCGCGGTCTCCTGTAATGGCAGCGTATCCACTTAACCATGAGAAGCTGAAGACTACAACTCCCATGATGCCACGCTGTTTCACCACCACACCACACTAGTTATTACTATAGTTATAGAACATTACAGGTTGTGTTTAATGTCGTAATGATGCGTTGCCATGGAGCCTTAATAGAGAAGGCTATGAGATGGAGCTTTAGAGTTATCAGTCTATCACTGGGTCTGAGCTCAGGTGGAGTCTTTACCTTCCAGTGACACGAGATAATTCCAGACTACGTTTCCACCTTGGTCCTTGAGCTTCAAATCCACTGTCTCTGTGTTCGTCGTCAGGGAAACTTGAAATGTCGGATCGTAATCTGGTCCAAAACTTGATACAAATGTTTTACTCTGAAAACCAGAAGCAGAAGTTAAACGTTTAGCTGTTTCTTTCCTGATTGTGGATCCACATGCAGATACATGTGTGTTAATGATCATTGTCTTCCTTTAGAGGAGTATCAGTGACTCACCTCAGGCTGAATGAAGAAGCCCTCAGGTTCACAGTGCACACTGTAACCTTTAAACAGTTCCAGCTCACAGTCGGAGGAGATTGTGATGTTCACAGCAGGTCTGTGTTGATCAGCAACCTTCAGTAACAGAGTAACTTTAGTTATGCTCAGATAGTCAAGGCAACTTTATTTAAAGATCACATTAAACAACAACAAACGTTGACAGACCTGCTAAACAAAGTGATGAGATACACAATCAATCACAACATAATTATAAGTATGTATTGCCTTTTTAAAGGAATATTAAAATGGGATTATTTTTAATTCTTTGAGATAAGCTATTGAAGAAGCTATTCCAACGTTAACCAAAACACAAACCATCTGTGTCGGTTATACAACACAAAAGGCTGCTACCCAAGCTGTAACATGTGGCTGGTAGGGATGAGATCACGTTGTCTTGGCAGTGATTCATCTCAGCAGGTCTTTCAGTTCTGTGTGATGTGTTTAACATTCATGCCATCAGTTTCCGCAGACAGAAAGACATGCTGAGAGAGAATCATACAAAACCACAAAGAGCGATCTGAAGATTTACAGTTCAGATAGATCTTATTCTTCTCCCAGCACGAGAAGGTTTGAGAAGAGGAGCAGTGTGTGAGGAAACAGCTGTGGTTTAAACCAGTGTTTAGTCTGATGGTGAGCACATGGCCTTACCTCCTTCTTAGGGACGTTTTTCTGAAGCAGATGTACATCCAGTATTTGCTTCTCTCTGACCGGGGGTCGTAGGAACACCAGAATCTTGCCCTCTACCCGCAGAAGCAGATACCTTTTAAGAAGATCCCAGACCAGGCCAAAGAGAGAGAGGTGAGGCACCTTCACCACCACGTGAGTGCGTGTGACCTCCAGCGGCTCCAAGATGCTCAGGCCTTCATCAGTGATGTGGACGACAGACAACAGGCCGTCCAGGAGCAGCGCTGTGGAGCAAAGAGCTGGTCATCTGTTGCATTGCTGCTGAAACAGCTTCATCATATTCAATGTCACACCACTTTAGTTCAGAGCTAATGTTCATCTAATGTCATTCACTTTGGAGCCTCACTAGGATGTACCAGTTTATATCCTTCACCTTTTATTCTAATGGTTCATTATTGTTCCGCCCCCTGTGCTCTTTAACAATATTTGAGAGAAATGGTTATTTTGTGTATATAGAAAATGTTTTAGATCTTTGAGTTCATCTCATGAAAAATGGGAGCAAAAACAAAAGTGTTGTATTTATATTTTTGTTCAGTGTAGTTTAATAAAGCTGCTTTATAACTCTTGAACACTAGTGAATAGTATAAAGTGCTAATCATTATATAAGTGTATTTGTTAACACTAGATGTCTTTACCATCCTCTGTCTCACTGTGTGGCAGGTGGAGCTGGCAGACGGCAGCTTCATCAGAACACTTCAAGTTGAACAGCGGCCCTGCTGCCTGCTTGCCAGCTGATTGGAGGAAGCTCTCCTCCCAAGGGACCGTCCTGTACAGAAGCTCCGCCTCCTGAGCCATGACGAACACCAGGCCAGTCGAAGCACACTGGAACTCACCTGGACCAGGACACCTGAACCTGTAGACACACAGGGGACACGTTACTACACCAAGCCTTCACTGGCCTGTGTTCTGACTGACAGGTGTTCATCCAGCTGGAGTCTGACCTGGAGGAGGGTTTGTTGAAAGATCTGAAACACCTGATGATTACAGGAACATCACTGAAGATGTGTCCACATGCATCAGAATGTGTGAGTAAACACATTTTCATTAAATTAACAACATCTCTAGTCCAGCGAGGATCTAGACTGGTACAAGAAAACAATCCTTCCTACACACAGAGGCATTATTTTATTTACGTCTGTTGGAAAGAGATTGGATGCAATACCTCAAGGTGAAAGACATGAAATCAAACACAATGAAATGAATATATATTTGTAATGTGTTTAAAATAATGTTTGGTCATGTTATAGGATTACCTGTATGAAGACTCAGTTGTGTGTTCAGGTGAGAAGGATTCAGGAGCCTGGAACAAACAAAGTTAGTTATTTTAATATAAATAAAGTTAAGTTCTAGCTTCATGAGACCAAACCACAATTCCACAACATATTCAGAACAATTTGAAAAATGCTAATGAGTCTGGATCATCTGAGTTCATCGTCAATTTCAAACGGGATATTAACGGGTTAACATGTCACAGCACTACCAGCCAATCACAGCACAGTATCACCAGCCAATCACAGCACAGTAGTACCAGCCAATCACAGTACATTGGGGCGGGATATTGTTTAGGTTTCTAGATAAATTGCGAGCGTTAGTGCATTTAACTTGACAGCCCTAATAACTATATTTCATTCAGTGGTGAAATAAATATACTCCACTCTGTACAACTGCTCCTCTCTCACCTTTCTGTCTGTCTTCACTTCCTGCTCCACATCGGAGTCACCTGATGGAGAGAGGTGGTGACAGAGAAACATAATAATAATTATTATACTATAAATATATTTTAAGATCAGATTTAGTGTACAATAGTTTGATGAATGGAGGATATGGTTTCAGTACTCACAGGTCTTCTGGATTTTGGCTCTGATCGTTTCATCATCTCTGATCCTGCAGGGATGAACACAATCCAACAATTTTGGATAAAGTTTAAAATAAGTGTTTGTTCTTTGAGTCAGCTTCAGAGGCCTGACTGATCTCATGCTTTACATCCCATCATATCTTCTCTGCAAACACTACGACTGACTGCCACAGCTCTCAGCTGCATCACAGGAAGTAACTGCTCATTAGGCTAGAAACTAAAAACATGACAGGAAACAAAACAGAAAACCTTTTCCACTCTTCTGTAAAATCCTATGTGTCTTTTAGAAAGTTGCTAACTAACTAAATGTGGATTTGCATTTTCAGCTTACAATAGTTGATGGAAGAATGAAAGAACCTGCAGTCAGTGGGAAACATCACTGATCTGTTGAGATTCCCCAGAGAGAGAAACACCTCCCTGTGTTTGATACAATACTGCTGAACCAGCAGAGACCCCGTACTGACCTGAGAGTCTCCAGTCTGCAGTCTGGACTCTCCAGAAGATCTCTCAGCAGCTTCTCTGAATCCTGCAGAGCGTTGCCAATCAGGTCCAGATCTCTCAGATGGATGTTGGACTTCAGAGCTGAGGCCAGAGCAGAACAGCTGATCTCTGACAACCTGCAGCCCCTCAGTCTGAATAAAGAACACATGATGTAACTTTAGAAAACAATGTTCCTGTTTGAAATAACTCCAGGTTTAATAATCTGCTCAGAGCTGAAGAAGGTCAGAAAGTGGAAACTCCAAACAGGTTAAAAACTGTAAGATACAGAAAGAGGGAAAGAGCTCTCATTCATATTAAAGACAACGTGCTTCTACTTCAATAAAACGAGGAGACTTCACATCTGAGACTCTGCTCCATCTACACTAACTCATGATGTGCAGCCAGACAAATACAAACCACAGAAACTGATTCAACTCAAGATCACAACGTTTACAAAGATCACAATTCAGGATGAATTTTAAATGTGAAGAAAAACCTCCAGAATATGTATTTTAGGAACAGTGGAGTCATCAAATCACAGCATCTTCAGAGTGAACTATTCAGTCAGTATCAGCATCATGTAGCTTCAGGAACATGTTGGAAACAGCAACAACTGAACATACTTGTTAGTGTTGGATCGTTTTAATATAACTATTTAATTATTGTATTTGATATCATTAGTTAAAATCATGATGGAGAATACAAGATGAATTTCAGCTGTTTAAAAGGTTCAGAGTGAATTCTGCAGTGAAGGTTTTTTGTTGTTATATTTAAATGTAAAGATCAACATTGCATTATGCAACTCTAGCATTAAGAGGCTCAGTGAGGATCAGAGTGATATCAGCCTGATGTCTGCAGCTCAGAGTCAACACAACTCTCACATATTCATCTCAGCACACAAGTTCAAGATGGAGAACTGACCCGAGAGTCTCCAGTCTGCAGTCTGGACTCTCCAGAAGATCTCTCAGCAGCTCCAATCCTGAATCCTGCAGAGCGTTGAGACTCAGGTCCAGATCTCTCAGATGGATGTTGGACTTCAGAGCTGAGATCAGAGCAGCACAGCTGATCTCTGACAACCTGCAGAGACTCAGACTGAATAAAGAAAACATGATGAGGATAAAAATCAGTTTATAATCCAATCAGATTTTCAGGTTTATTAAGTGTAGCTCAACATTCCTGTCTCCTAATCAATTAGCTTTTCCCTGAATTACAGTGACTGTCTTTCTGTTATTGTGGATCATCATAATATCAGCCTTCTGTTCATTATCTGTGAAAACATTGAAATCAATGGGAAGCAAGAAAAACATGTATGCTTCAGAGATCAATGTGAAACTAATATGAGTTCAGATGAACTTCTTTATTCAGATGTGACCATTTACTAAAGACAACACACATTTACTTGAACAACTAACAGTGGATATCTAACATATATATTTTAAGAAACAGTCAACTTTTATGACTGCAGACTAAATGTAGTACAAGAAAAATAAGAATATGAACAAAAGGACTGTGGCCGTGGGGTGTGGTTAGAGCGCCGGCTGCTGGAGGGATGGGGCTGGCTCCAGACAGCTGGACAAGGATCAGGTAACCAGGTGAACAGTAAAGCATGTCAGTAACCTGGTTCTTGTCTCTTGGTCTGGGTCCTGGGGGCAGAAGGACTTGCCCCAAGAAAGCCTGTCACTGGCAGCAGTGTTCTGTCTGTTTCCTAAAGTATGGATGTATTGTTTGCAAGCTGTGGCCAGTCAATAAAGCTTTCTTTTAGGCAAGCCTTCCTCTCCTTCTGTCCTTTTTAACTGGGTGAGCAGGAAAACCCTCACAACGACATACACACATGTATGGTTGTTCAAGCATTAGGTTCAACTGTTACTGAAACACATGAGATCTCCATCAGTAACAGAGAGTCAGTGAACTGACCTGAGAGTCTTCAGTCTGCAGTCTGGACTCTCCAGAAGATCTCTCAGCAGCTTCACTCCTGAATCCTGCAGAGCGTTGTAACTCAGGTCCAGATCTCTCAGATGGATGTTGGACTTCAGAGCTGAGATCAGAGCAGAACAGCTGATCTCTGACAACCTGCAGCGCCTCAGTCTGAATAAAGAACACATGATGTTACTTTAGAAAACAATGTTCCTGTTTGAAATAACTCCAGGTTTAATAATCTGCTCAGAGCTGAAGAAGGTCAGAAAGTGGAAACTCCAAACAGGTTAAAAACTGTAAGATACAGAAAGAGGGAAAGAGCTCTCATTCATATTAAAGACAACGTGCTTCTACTTCAATAAAACGAGGAGACTTCACATCTGAAACTCTGCTCCATCTACACTAACTCATGATGTGCAGCCAGACAAATACAAACCACAGAAACTGATTCAACTCAAGATCACAACGTTTACAAAGATCACAATTCAGGATGAATTTTAAATGTGAAGAAAAACCTCCAGAATATGTATTTTAGGAACAGTGGAGTCATCAAATCACAGCATCTTCAGAGTGAACTATTCAGTCAGTATCAGCATCATGTAGCTTCAGGAACATGTTGGAAACAGCAGCAACTGAACATACTTGTTAGTGTTGGATCGTTTTAATATAACTATTTCATTATTGTATTTGATACCATTAGTTAAAATCATGATGGAGAATACAAGATGAATTTCAGCTGTTTAAAAGGTTCAGAGTGAATTCTGCAGTGAAGGTTTTTTGTTGTTATATTTAAATGTAAAGATCAACATTGCATTATGCAACTCTAGCATTAAGAGGCTCAGTGAGGATCAGAGTGATATCAGCCTGATGTCTGCAGCTCAGAGTCAACACAACTCTCACATATTCATCTCAGCACACAAGTTCAAGATGGAGAACTGACCTGAGAGTCTCCAGTCTGCAGTCTGGACTCTCCAGAAGATCTCTCAGCAGCTCCACTCCTGAATCCTTCAGAGCGTTCTCACTCAGGTCCAGATCTCTCAGATGGATGTTGGACTTCAGAGCTGAGATCAGAGCAGAACAGCTGATCTCTGACAAACTGCAGCTCCTCAGTCTGAATAAAGAAAACACATGATGAGGATAGAAATCAGTTTATAATCCAATCAGATGTTCAGGTTTATTAAGTGTAGCTCAACATTCCTGTTTCCTAATCAATGAGCTTTTCCCCTGAATTACAGTGACTGTCTTTCTGTTATTGTGGATCATCATAATATCAGCCTTCTGTTCATTATCTGTGAAAACATTGAAATCAATGGGAAGCAAGAAAAACATGTATGCTTCAGAGATCAATGTGAAACTAATATGAGTTCAGATGAACTTCTTTATTCAGATGTGACCATTTACTAAAGACAACATACATTTACTTGAACAACTAGCAGCGGATATCTAACATACATTTGAAGAAACAGTCAACTTTTATGACTGCAGACTAAATGTAGTACAAGAAAAATAAGAATATGAACAAAAGGACTGTGGCAGTGGGGTGTGGTTAGAGCGCCGGCTGCTGGAGGGATGGGGCTGGCTCCAGACAGCTGGACAAGGATCAGGTAACCAGGTGAACAGTAAAGCATGTCAGTAACCTGGTTCTTGTCTCTTGGTCTGGGTCCTGGGGGCAGAAGGACTCGCCTTAAGAAAGCCTGTCACTGGCAGCAGTGTTCTGTCTGTTTCCTAAAGTATGGATGTATTGTTTGCAAGCTGTGGCCAGTCAATAAAGCTCTCTTTTAGGCAAGCCTTCCTCTCCTTCTGTCCTTTTTAACTGGGTGAGCAGGAAAACCCTCACAACGACATACACACATGTATGGTTGTTCAAGCATTAGGTTCAACTGTTAATGAAACACATGAGATCTCCAGCAGTAACAGAGAGTCAGTGAACTGACCTGAGAGTCTTCAGTCTGCAGTCTGGACTCTCCAGAAGATCTCTCAGCAGCTCCACTCCTGAATCATGCAGATCGTTGTGACTCAGGTCCAGATCTCTCAGATGGATGTTGGACTTCAGAGCTGAAGCCAGAGCAGAACAGCTGATCTCTGACAACCTGCAGCTCCTCAGTCTGAATAAAGAGAACATGATGTAACTTTAGAAAACAATGTTCCTGTTTGAAATAACTCCAGGTTTAATAATCTGCTCAGAGCTGAAGAAGGTCAGAAAGTGGAAACTCCAAACAGGTTAAAAACTGTAAGATACAGAAAGAGGGAAAGAGCTCTCATTCATATTAAAGACAACGTGCTTCTACTTCAATAAAACGAGGAGACTTCACATCTGAAACTCTGCTCCATCTACACTAACTCATGATGTGCAGCCAGACAAATACAAACCACAGAAACTGATTCAACTCAAGATCACAACGTTTACAAAGATCACAATTCAGGATGAATTTTAAATGTGAAGAAAAACCTCCAGAATATGTATTTTAGGAACAGTGGAGTCATCAAATCACAGCATCTTCAGAGTGAACTATTCAGTCAGTATCAGCATCATGTAGCTTCAGGAACATGTTGGAAACAGCAACCACTGAACATACTTGTTAGTGTTGGATCGTTTTAATATAACTATTTCATTATTGTATTTGATATCATTAGTTAAAATCATGATGGAGAATACAAGATGAATTTCAGCTGTTTAAAAGGTTCAGAGTGAATTCTGCAGTGAAGGTTTTTTGTTGTTATATTTAAATGTAAAGATCAACATTGCATTATGCAACTCTAGCTTTAAGAGGCTCAGTGAGGATCAGAGTGATATCAGCCTGATGTCTGCAGCTCAGAGTCAACACAACTCTCACATATTCATCTCAGCACACAAGTTCAAGATGGAGAACTGACCTGAGAGTCTCCAGTCTGCAGTCTGGACTCTCCAGAAGATCTCTCAGCAGCTCCACTCCTGAATCCTGCAGAGCGTTCTCACTCAGGTCCAGATCTTTCAGATGGATGTTGGACTTCAGAGCTGAGATCAGAGCAGAACAGCTGATCTCTGACAACCTGCAGAACCTCAGACTGAATAAAGAAAACATGATTTAACTTTAGAAAACAATGTTCCTGTTTGAAATAACTCAATGTTTAATAATCTGATCAGAGCTGAACAATGTTTTAACGTCAGCAATGATGTAGAAACAAATCCCTGATCATCTGGAACTCTCTGCAGCAGTTTCTCTCATCAGATGTTTAACAACTCCTTCATCTCCCTCACAGCTCATCAGTACTGACAGCATCTCCACTGACTCATGGAGCACAGAGTGAGTCTGTGGAAGCTCAAACACTCTCCCTCACACATTCACCTTCTCTGATCTTTGTTATTCTTAAAGTTTGGATTCCATTTCCATTTGGAAATACAGAAACAAATAAAAGCATTAAAATGTCTTCAGGCAAATTCTGAAAATCATAAACACAAACAGATCTGTATGAACTGCAGTCAGTGAACTGACCTGAGAGTCTCCAGTCTGCAGTTTGGACTCTTTAGTGCAGAACTCAGCAGCTCCACTCCTGAATCCTTCATTTTTATGTTGTGACTCAGGTCCAGATCTCTCAGATGGGAGGGGTCAGACTTCAGAGCTGAGGCCACGACTTCACATTCAGTCTCTGAGAGTCCACAGGAAGAAAGTCTATAATGAAACATATATCACAACTTGTGTTAGTATAAAAACAGAGGAAACATTTATTTAACTCACTGAATTTGAAATGGAACAACTTTTAACATATTATGTCGATTTAATTTAATAATAGAGTTTTCTTTATTCATTGTCAGCCTGTCAGACATTCTTTTAAACTCTTAAGCATTGTGGTAAAAACAGATCTGATTTCATGTTTAAGAAACTGCAATGATATATTAATAACTGCTTTCACCGATAACTGTAAATACTGCTGTATGTTGTGATCACATGCTGCTCTGAGAAAACCTCTAAAGTCCTTCATGTGTTTGACATGTCGCCTCCATCACTCAAAATAATGTGAAGAAAAGAAAAAAATGTTAAAATATATAAATAGAATAACTGGATCATTTCATTTTGCTCTCAAAGTATTTAACATCAAACATTTTATAATGTTTATTTGAAGAAATAAACTTCTGATCCACATCAATTTATGAAGCTAATCACATCTGGCCTTACTTGGCCTTCCTGCAGTTCCTCACAGCTGGAATCAGTCTCCGTCGTCCCTCCTCTGATGTGTGGTACTTCCTAAGGTCCAACTCATCCAGAACCTCCTCTGACATCTGCAGGATGTAGGCCAGAGCAGAGCAGTGGATCACAGAGAGTCTCTTCTCTGATCTGTTCCCTGACTTCAGGAACTCTGTGATCTCCTGATGTACTGAGTGGTCCTTCATCTCTGTCAGACAGTGGAAGATGTTGATCATCCTGTCAGGAGAGATTTCATCACTGCTCATCTCCTTCAGGTTGTTGATGGCTCTCTGGATGATTTCTGGACGGTTGTCTGTGCGACCCAGCAGGCCTCCTAACAGACTCTGGTTGAACTCCAGAGAGAGGCCGTGGAGAAAGCGGACAAACAGGTCCAGGTGGCCATTTTCACTTCTGAGGGATTTCTCCATGGCTCCGTCCAGGAAGACATCCAGGGATGGGTAATCATAATAACTGTTTTCACTGTTCTCATAGGGCCAGTCTCTCTTCAGGAAGTCCTTCAGTACCTCTGTGTCTCTGTTGGTGTAACAGTGGAACATGTAGACTGCAGCCAGAAACTCCTGAATGCTCAGATGAACAAAGCAGTAGACTGTTTTCTGGAAGATCACACTCTCTCTTTTGAAGATCTCTGTACAAACTCCTGAGTGCACCAAGGCCTCGGTGACATCAAGACCACAGCGCTGCAGGTCTTCTTGGTAGAACATGATGTCTCCTTTCTCCAGATGTTCAAACGCCAGCCTCCCCAGCTTCAGAAGAAGCTTCCTGTCAGCCTCCGTCAGCTGCTGTGGACTCGTCTCATGTCCCTCTTCATACTTCTGCTTCTTCCTCTTGGTCTGGACCAGCAGGAAGTGTGAGTACATGTCAGTGAGGGTCTGGGGCAGCTCTCCCCTCTGGTCTGTAGTCCACATGTGGTCCAGAACTGCAGCAGTGATCCAGCAGAAGACTGGGATCAGACACATGATGTGGAGGCTCCTGGAGCTCTTGATGTGAGAGATGATTCTGCTGGACAGGTCTTCATCACTCCATCTCCTCCTGAAGTACTCCTCCTTCTGGGCGTCAGTGAAGCCTCGTACTTCTGTCACCCTGTCCACACACTCAGCAGGGATCTGATTGGCCGCTGCAGGTCTGGAAGTTATCCAGACGAGAGCCGAGGGAAGCAGCTTCCCCCTGATGAGGTTTGTCAGCAGCACGTTGACTGAGGACTGCTGAGAGACATCAGACACAACCTCATTGTTTCTGAAGTCCAGAGAAAGTCTGCTTTCATCCAGGCCGTCAAAGATGAGCAGCACTTTACAGCCAGCCAGCTGCTCTGCTGTGAGCTTCTGTAAGGTTGGATGGAAAACATGGAGCAGCCTGAGAAGACTGTACTGCTCACCTTTGATCAGGTTCAGCTCCCTGAAGGAGAGCGGGATCACCAGACTGACATCTTGGTTTCCCAAACTCTTGGCCCAGTCCAGAGTGAACTTCTGCACTGAGAAGGTTTTTCCAACTCCAGCGACTCCGTTGGTCAGGACCGCTCTGATGAGAGTCTGTTGGTCAGGTGAGGCTTTAAAGATGTCCCGGCACTTGATTGGAGTGTCATGGAGGAGCTTCTTCTTGGAAGCTGTCTCCAGCTGCCTCACCTCATGTTGGGTATTAACCTCTTCACTCTGGTCTTGTGTGATGTAGAGCTCAGTGAAGATGCTGTTGAGGAGGGTTTCACTTTGATCAGTTCCTTCAGTCACACGTTCACATCTCCTCCTCAGACTGAACCTATGTTCATCTAGAACCTCCTGCAGACCACTATCTGCTGGAAGAGAAGGAAACAGGAGAGAATGAGGAAAATGCTTTTGAGAATCTCAACAGTCAGGGTTTTAAATGAAATGATTTTTATAAAACATTTTAATGTCTATACTTTACAACACAGAACATCCTGGACATGGAGACTCCAGAAGGAACCACAAATACTAGCTGCCAGATATTTATACTCTCATACGTAAATGTTATATAAGTGCTGGGCTAATGTAGTAATGTCTGAGTAAGACAGAAAGCGTTTTTTAGGGAAACACTGCTGTCCCACGTGAAATATTTGTGTACACACTTTAAAAGCAAAGCCTTGAAGAAGGGATCAGATGATACAGTGTTTCTATAGAAGAGCAGACACCCAGCACCCACACAGCGGGAAAGAGGCTGCACGTGTTCGGCCTCTTACTTTGTAAAATGCTCCATCTTTCTCCACACTGAGGACAGCAGGAGTCTCCTGATGGAGGAAGCTGCTCCCAGTATGAGGCGATGCACTGTCTGCAGAACCAGTGTCCACAGCTGGTAGAGACTGGATCCTTCAGGACGTCCTGACACAGAGCACAGCTGGACAGCTGCTCCTCCACAGGAACAGGACTCTTCCTCTTCCCTCTGTGGAGATGAACACATCCTTTACAGCACTTTACATTAGAGGAGCTGATTCTCACCAAAGGTACAACAAGGTGGCAAATTCTACTTTCATATTTAAAATAAAGTCTGTATCTCTAGATGATTGTTCATCCTGGTAAGGTAGATATAGGTTAGTTCTTCATATCATTAGGAAACCACACAGCTTTGTGTCTGGATTCATAACATCAGCTGAATTCATCTGGAACACTTTAGCACTTTGAACCCAATTTACATTGAATTTGCTGTGAATACATTTCAATAAACAAATGGAAAGGATACCAAGATAACAACATAATGATATTGATTTGAGTTAATGCTTCGTCAGGTCTGTCTGCAACACAACGAGCAAAACACTTTCAAATGTTTGTTTTCTGAATGAAATCAGTTTCATTAAAGCTAGGCTAACATTGTAGCTGATCCATCAACACTCAAAATAACTCCATCCAGTCATTAGAACAGCAGCTATTATATTGTTAGCACCACAGACAGTCTCTGGTTTATACAGGTACATGAATAACCCTGATTTAATATGAGGTGCTGTAGAGCTCTGGCTGCTGATGTTCCCTCTTCTGATTTATCTCAGCATGTCAGTGACGACATGAGCAGAATCTCAACACTGTTTTTGTATCAGAGCGTCACAAACTTTACTCTCAAGTTGTAACTTTTCAAGTTGTGTGAATACCCGGGGGATATGAATTTCAAATCTTTACTTGATTTGTGTTGCCAGGCACAAAATTGTGTCTGCGGATTGACCCTACATTTTATCGCACCGCACAAAATAAATATGCTAATTATAAATACAACCAGCTCACCCGGTTGTTAGAATCACTATACTATACTCTACACATTGTTTCTGTACTCTAATGAAGCTCAGCGCAAGTTCAGGCAGGAAGACCTATCACTTGTATTGCGCGTCATGGCAATACTCGCTCCCTTCACTAAATGATAGGGAGCGCCACTCCTCAGCTAACCTATCACTTCCCTCCGTTCACAAACCTAATCATCGCACCTGTTAATCCCTCTATATATGCTCGCCCCTTTTCCATCAGCTGTCTTCCAGGTGTCAACGCGCAAGCAGCAGCAGGGCTTCGTCCCAGCTCCGGGTATTTATTCATCAGCTCCGCAGTCTTGCGGATTAAGCTACAGGGGGCGTTCCCCAGTCGGCTAGCGGTTCTAGCCGGCCACCCCGCAAACCCGGATGCGGAAGAAAAAGACAAGGATACTGAGCTCCACGGAAGTTCCTCCGGCTTAATAGAAAAGGGCTACTTCAGGCAAACAATTGACACACGCCTTCAGTCTCTCGAGAGGGCATCACTGGCATCAGGGCCGCTCAAATGCGGCGCTTCCGGCCTTCACGCGGAACGGACCCTCATCGCTTGCGAAGCTTCACCCACTTCCGGCTTCAACCACAACCCCTCTTGCAGGCAGGCAGGGCTCAAGCTACATCTCATCGAAGCTACTTCTCCTCCAGGCTCAGTAGCAGTACTGGTCTCTAACTGCGTCTTAGGTGGCAAGCAGGTAGTGATGGCGAGATGAAGCCTTATGAAGCTTTGAAGCTTTCCAGCCAATTAGTTCGCAAAGGGTTCATCTCATGAGGCTTCATCATGGGCTTCATTTGAACATAAACCCCTGCTGGTCAAAGCGTGTAAAACAGGCAAATTGGAAATCTCAACAGTTGCGCTCTATCTCATACCGAGTTCCCAATGAGTAAAGCCTTAGAATAACTCTAAACACGAACATAAAATCCTATTTTCATGTTAACAATACTGTTTTCATTCCAGTTGAACGAGTGTGATTGAAAAGCCTATAGGAGGCTGGTAAACATTGCAAAGAGGGATTCGTATTCCTTAATATTATTCATAAACTTAACCACGTTGTAGCCTGAGAAGGCTAAACCATATCAGGAATACATTTATTAACTGCATTATCTCATTTAGCTGTAGCTTCTATAAGCAAACCCTGCGGTCGTGGGTCGGCTGCTTTCCAGCGAGCCACAGCCCACACGCTGGATCTACCCAAAAAACACTGGATATATCTTATCTGCATTTATTCATTTATTTATTCATGTTTTATTCCTACATTTATTTATGCTTGTATCTATTTATACTTATGACATTTTCCGACCTCTATATAAGTGAGGGTCTGAGCTCTTTTAATTCCACCGTGTCACCAGCGGACCCGGGTACAGGAGGGGTAATATGGTTCTTGTTATACATCCATGGGTATTATGAGCGTCGTGGCTCAACGGTTCAAATGATCCGAATCGCTTCCCGAAGCAGTCACGTGGTATCGACAGGCAGCGAGGTTCGTTCGTCATCGATGACGTCACTGGCCCGAAACGATACAAGCCTCGATACATGCTTCACAAAAAGATTCGGGGATTACTCGACACACGCTCCGAAGCCTCGGCGCAATACGTAACGGGTGTAACGCGTTACAGCATGGAGTTATGCAGTTCGGGTAACTACTACCCGTCACAATGCTCAGTAAGTACTGCTGTCTCAAGCTGCAACACAGCCACGGATGCTGCCCATCCGTGGTTTTGGGGGGTTTCTTTCAGGGAGAAAGAGAAGCTCATGTAAGAGGATAGAAGACAGTCTAATCACCCAACCAGCACATCAGCATCTACGTCTCACCGTGGCGTAATTAAACTGCTAATTAAGCTAGTCCTATACCAGGGCTTGACAGTAACGGTTGCCAGGTTGCCATTGGCAACCATTTGAAAAATGTCAACCACTTCTTGGACTTTGGTTGCCATCAGTGGCAACCAGTTTTTAACATAAGAAATAAGGACAGCAAAACGCGCACCCCAAAATAGATAAATGTTCATATTCGTTTTAAGAGTGATATTTAATTGTCGTGACCAGTCGGAACCTGATACTTAAATTGCACGTGCATTGGCGTGATTACGGAGACAGAAAGCGATGCACGTTTAATGTAAAGAGGAATTTTTTCCATTCACTTCCGGTAAAAGTTCCTTCAAAATAAGAGTCCCGCTCTTATTACTACCAAAATAAAAGTGCAAAACGAAACTTTACCATAGAAAATGGTTGCATTACATTATAATCACTTCTATAAAAAAGTAACACATTTTAAATATAGTTAGACATATTAAAGGTAATTTACAGCATCAATAATTAATATCAAATGTTTAACTATGAATGGTTTTCATTTATTTAACATTAGAAATGTATTAGTCTGGCCAATCCAAGACTTCAATGCTGAAGGGCCAATGGGTCTATGGTGGGGGTCAGCACAAGGTCAAGAAAACCCACATTTGAAAGGGAGACACGGATGATCAAGAAACTGGTGACTTGCTCAATTCATTCGTGAGGGATCTATGAAGACAGAACAACAGCAGCACTACTGGTATTTTGTATACCAGCAATTGAGGGTGGACAAGTTTACTACCACTTAGGTTCAAATAAGTGCGTTAATTACTTATTGAAAAGCATTTGAACATTCTTGTGTCACATGTTCATTATTAAGTTGATGTATAACTGTTTAGCATCTTAATTATTTAAAATATGAGGTATCAAAAAAAAAGGGCAACCGTATTTTCAGTTTGCAACCAAAAGCGGATGCCTGGTTGCCAGCCTGGCAACCACTTTTAAAAGTTAGCGTTGAGCCCTGCCTATATCATGGGTCATGTCTCAGCATTTACCTAAGCAAATATTATTTCATGCTGCTCATATTGCACTCATATATTTGGTTTCATGCTCACATGGCTTATGTTAAGCAGGGTATGATATTCATGCATCATTGTACTCAAGCTAACAGCCGCATTACATTGTCTACATCTCCCTCTTCGCCAGGCATCGGCTCGTGCCGGCTATCCAAGATCTCTCCAGCTTACCTCTGGTAAACATGCATATAACTGGTGGTGGTGTCTTAAGAGCATTTCAGGGCTCGTTCAGGATAGGTGCAGCAAACCTGCCGCAATCAAGGTAATTGTTCCTCTTCCCTACAACAACCGCTTCTCATCCTACATTCGTCCGAACCTCAGTGCCGTGCTGGCTATCCAAAGGTCTCTCCAACCTTCAAATTGGTACGTATGCATATAACTGGTGGTGGTTCTTAGCATGTCAGCACGTATATTCGCCCCGCGGCTCATGTTTATCCTTGCATGTCTAACCCTGTACGTCCAGGTTGTAACCTTCGGGTCTGTATAAAATGTGTCCCTGCGAAGTCAGGTTGCCCCGTACGTCCGGGATGCCCTGTGCGTCCAGGATGCCCCGTTCGTCCGGGATGCCCCGTACGTCCGGGAAGCCCTGTATGTCCAGGACGCCCTGTATGTCCAGGATGCCCCGTACGTCCGGGATGCCCCGTATGTCCGGGAAGCCCCGTATGTCCGGGACGCCCCGTATGTCCGGGATGCCCTGTAAGTCCAGGAAGCCCTGGACGTCCAGGGAGGATGCCTAGGAGGCATCAGCACGTCTAAATCCCCACATGTATTAACCTCTCATTTCATCCATAGATTTCCACTGCATCCCACAAGGTAAGATTTAATCACGTTCAGTACTTCATACTTTCACTTCTTTTGGGGGTTCAACGGAAACGGTTCTTCCCTTCCCGAATGACATCCTAAAAAACCTGGGCCTAATCGCCAAACACCATTTCATTCACTTGTTATAACTGTCATCATTATGTTTCATTTATATAATGTGACCCGATAATAAACATGTATTCCATACATCACGTCTCTCCTGATTGAAATGAAGCTCAGCGCAAGTTCAGGCAGGAAGACCTATCACTTGTATTGCACGTCATGGCAATACTCGCTCTCTTCACTAAATGATAGGGAGCGCCACTCCTCAGCTAACCTATCATTTCCCTCCGTTCACAAGCCTAATCATCGCACCTGTTAATCCCTCTATATATGCTCTCCCCTTTTCCATCAGCTGTCTTCCAGGTGTCAACGCGCAACCCTCCTCCACCCCTTCGCCTCCTGCTTCCAACTCAGGGCCAAGCTCAACCTTCTCCCTTCCAACCGGACCTAACCACTTATCACCACCACCAGTGTCTAGACCCGGGGGGGTTCATTGGAAACGGTTCTTCCCTTCCCGAATGACATCCTACAAAACCTGGGCCTAATCGCCAAACACCATTTCATTCACTTGTTATAAACTGTCATCATTATGTTTCATTTATATAATGTTACCCGATAATAAACATGTATTCCATACATCACGTCTCTCCTGATTGAACTGCCCTCATGTAATTATAATTATAAAATAACCGTTTTGATTATCAGATAATATAAAAACTGAATCCTCTTCAGGTCAGGTTACAGTAGAAACAGACTCTTACTTCCTGTCTGAGGGTCCAGGTTCATCTCTGAAGTCTGGAGGTTCCTCTTTAGACCGGTCACTCTCCAGAGACAGACGGCTGGGGACTGGAGATTTGTCCTCTTCGTCTTCTTTAAAATCACTCATCTTCTCCAGTCTGAGAGATAAACCAGTATGTGAATCCAAACCATCATAATGACAAACTTGGGTTTCAATACAACAAATCAGTCAGACTTCAGGCAGGCTGCTCTCCATGTTGACTGCGCTGGGCTGTTACATGTTATGTGACTCTGATGAATCAGAAACCAGGAAATGGATAAAAAAGTTCACAACATTTGAAGATGTCACTTTCAACTGCAGGAAATAAATATATTTAAATCTACAGATTATTTTCTGACATACAGTATAACCAGGGTTCGAGTTATAAACTGAGCCCTATGTTTTTTTTTTAAAAGTAACGCACAGGTATGAGGTGTGATTTGTGCCAAAGACCGAACTAACTGAGCAGCCAATCGTGTCGATCGTTGCCTACCAAGCCGTGAACAATGCCGCGAGAGAAGTAACGTGACACTCTCGTCGCCACCCCTCTCGTCTGAGAAGCTACGTGACGTCTGCGTCTGAAGTTACTTTACTTTGGTTGTTATCTCCAAATAACCCAGTGAAGTTACAGCTACTTAGTTGCTGTAACTTCACTACATAAATAAACACTAGGATAATTATGTGTTATTGTTGAGTAAATGGAGAATTGCACAGGGGAAAATAACGTATCTATGCCACAATTTTAGATGCAGATTTTGTTAAACTAATACGTTTGCGCTGTGGATCAACACTATAAATTGACGGGGAAGGGGGTAGCAATAAAGATAACACCATTAAACAGTTACACAACATAACAGAAATAATATCCATAGCAGCGTCCCTAGCAACCACCTTGGTAACAATGAAAACGTTGTATAGACACAATTTCCTGAAGTAATCTTCGTAATAACTAGCAAACTAAAGATCATGTACATCCACTGCACACATAATCTGAAGTAACAACTCATATTTCTCGCATCAAATGACATCAAAACGCATTTTAATGGCCAAACTAACCTTAAAATAGGCATTTTCCACCGAGAATAAAATGAAGTTCGGCCATGTTTTTTTTTCCTGCAGAGAGACATTTGAAGATCACGTGACATAGACGCCAGCTATTGGAATGAATGGTGAAAAAAAACGTAGGGATCTTACAATCTTACAATTTCAGAGGCGTTTTTGTAGAAATACTACGTCCCAAGTTGTGGACCAACGTAGTTATTACACTGGGTTGGATATTCTGCCACTTTCTGTGTTCAAATGGATGTCATATAAGACCTTAAGAAGTGAAGTCTCAGTGCTGTGGTTAGGTCGAAATCCCGACTGAAACACTACCAGTTTTTTTGGGGGGCGTTTTGCTGGATTCTTTGTCAATATCTACAACGTTGCTGCCCTTAGTGATAGCCCTACAGTTTAAATCTACTACTCAAATAGAAACATATGGACATAGGATATTGTTAAAGTGTACATATGTATTTGCGAACCTATCCATGTGAAAATGTTTTATTTCGGGGTGGACCTCAAGTCCTATAGGGGGGTCTGGGGGCATGCTTCCCCGGGAAGATTTGTTTTTTTATTTTGGAGTTAAATGCATCAATCTGGTGCACTTTTTTGGCTGATATCAGCTCTGCTTGCTCTCAGGGAATATGCATCTGCACTATCTCGATGCAACCCGCTTCTTTCATGCTATTCAATTATTTGGTGAACATGCTTCCATGCCTCCTTTAACAAAAGCATTGTCACTGGCAGGCCTGGCAAACATGAGAAACAGCAAGCAATATAGAGAGTGCGATGATTCACAGTAAGTTAACCATTTTCTATTTGTCCCATCCTTGCTGTGGAATACTTTGGGAATGGCTTTCATGGAAGTTTGTTGTGGGTGGTTGGCTGAGGGCGAGCAATATAATCATAAGGCCTCTCTGTGTCAACTTCCTGTGCGTCTCTTTCACTGTCTTTCTCCTCAGTTGCAATTTCCCTTGTGCTGGACCCTGAATCTTGACTTGTCTTTTCAACCTCCTCAGCATCTGCTGGTACTGAATAAGAACCAGCATAAGGATTAAACTCTTATCAATAACTATATAGTAACTTATTGAGAGAACATGAACATAGCTTGCTTATACTGTTGTCATTACATTTCCTTTGGTTTTGTTCAGTGTTTTCATAGTCATAGCCTATTGAAGCATTCCTCTGTGCCTGCCAGTTCTGTCCTAGCACTAAGCTCTGCCTGCATCTCTGCCTCAGGGTCATCACCATCAGCATCATCTGATATTGGAACTGAAAAAGGAGAACATGTAATCATTACATTAACAGCTATTTATGAAATAACATTATTCAAGAACATATATTATACAACACTTATTTTGTATCACTTAGTTGACCCTGTATTTGCATGGCCTAATACCATAATTATTGTCTCCCTTTAGACAACATAACCATCTCAAGTTATTCACTCACAGTATGAGGGGTTTGTAGCCCCACAGTTAGCTGCAGTCTAACGTTATATTACATATATTTGCCTTGAGTAACATTAAGGACATTTTTTTTTGTTTGTAGCCTTACAGTCTCCAGTCACACAGGGCCTGCCACTAACTTAACGTTGGACTGAGAAACTGTTTTGTTGACAGTCAATGTGCACATCAGGCTACAATACGGAAAGAAAAGTGGCTCATAATGTTCGCTAACTTACTTGTATTAGAGGCTTTACAAATAATGGACGTCCACTCTCGGGAGATGTACATTAGTGGTGCGGTTACCCAAAGTGACAGACCTAATTTTACCCTTATTTCTTTCCCAGAGTGCACCTAAAATAAGCCGGCATAACAGCACTTTTCAACCCAGGAAAAGGGTTTGAAAGACGGGGGATTGATACCCGGAGAAAGTTTTGGAAACATGGGTATATTAGTGTCAAAGGTCCAAAAAAAAAGTTATTAATTAGTAGCAGAATTTGACAGTGGCAAACGCACCTCCAGGAGAGAGACCGCGAAAAACACTTCTCTGTGGCCCCTCACAGACCACCAAAGGACGGACTAATGACCTCCAGCATGTCTCCCTCACAGTGGTGCTCTGCTTATTTCAGACCTCCAGGAAAAAGACTGGGAAAACCACCTCTATGTGGCCTTTCACAGAGCCCTAAAGGACAGACTAATGACCTCCAGCATGTCTCCCTCACATGGGCACCCAGGGGATTTCAGACCTCCATGAAATAGACTGGGAAAACCACCTCTCTGTGGCCGCTCACAGAGCCTCACAGGACGGCCTAATGACCTCCAGCAACAGTGGCACTTCCAAAACCTTGCACACCGTGAGTCCCCGGGCCCCCACAGTTAAGCACTCCCCCACGCACTAAACCAAGAGGTTCACACCCTCCAGAACCTCGTGACCCTGGTAACCGTAAAAGGGGGGTGGATTTTGTTGTGGTCTACCGTCCGCCCTTAAGCAACCAACTGCGGACTCCTGACTACCAGACACTCAGACACTTTTCAGAGTTTTAGATTACCAGGGGCATGCTTGTCTGGCAGTCATGCACATGGGGGGTTTGTCAGAGGCAGTGTGCTTAAGTATGGGTCCCCGGGCCCTCACGGTGCACATGGAGGTGCGAGCACTTTGACTTTAATTCCACCCAGGAATAGGTGTTTCAAACGTCGGTAAAAATTCTTGAAATGTGGGCAAAAGTGTTGTAAATAGAGGCAGAGTGTACCCAGAGAAATAGTGTGACACTTCCAGGGAACTTCAAAGCACTTTAGAACCCAGGAAAGCAGCTTGAATCATGGGTACATGAGTGTTAAAAGTTGATTAAACTGTTTTAATTCAATTAGATGTACATTTGACTGCATAAACCTCCGGTGTTATGGACATATTCATGTCAGTATGGACAGGAAACTGTCAATTTCGTCCAAATGTAAGTCATTAAATGTACAAGAAGATAAAAACAGCAGGTAGACAGCGTCTCAACGGTGCTGATGGAAAGCATCCATGTTGGTGCCCCTGGGAACCATACAGTGGCGTA
Source organism: Notothenia rossii (assembly GCF_949606895.1). Classification (NCBI taxonomy): domain Eukaryota; kingdom Metazoa; phylum Chordata; class Actinopteri; order Perciformes; family Nototheniidae; genus Notothenia; species Notothenia rossii. The sequence continues at coordinate 92,442,858 of NC_136902.1, read as the reverse complement.
AAATAGAGTGTTTACCCATAAACTGCTGAATCTGTTTAAATGAAGGCAGCAGAGTAACTGCTGTTAGCAGGGTCTGAGACTCCCAGACACCCAGACACCCAGAGACCCAGAGCACATCACCTTGCTGTCTTACCCAGAGATCAGGGCTTTGATCAGGGCTAAACTCTTGTTAGAAACTGCTGAATCTGCCGATTGCACACCCACCCCATCGCGGGCACCTCTCATGCATAGCTTTGCTTATGAGTGCCCCGAAGAACCAGGCCGACAGACTCATATCCGAGGCATAAATTCATGATACTCACCCAGCAAATGAGTCACAAACTCACCCGTAACCGGGCACCAGTATGTAGGACCGGGGGGCTTGAGAAGAAAATAGAGGAGAGTTGATCCATACAGGCTTTAGAAGCAGCACAGGAATCAACTCCCTTTACATTCCTCCAGAGGTACATTTGTCAGAGTAAACTTTTTGAGAACCAGGCTGGGGGGGTATTGAGGCACAAAATAAGGCTGACCCAGAGTGCATGGTAAGCGGAAACTTCACTTCCGTGTTTGCAGACAGCCGTTTTTTTTCTGAGTTCCCCCAAAAACCGGGTTTCCGATTTCGTGCAGACGGTAATCCGAAATGTATGAATGAATTATTTTGACGGAGAAGGGGAAATTAAGCCATGGACCCTTTTCCACTTCTCCGTTGCAACTCACAACGGAGATGGGGAAAACACGTCGCAAAGCGCCAAAAGGGTTGAGCTTTTCAAAGCCCCATCTCCGTTGACAATTTTTTAAAACTTCATATTTGATTATTTTAAGATACAATTAACGTTTTCTGCGCATGGCAGGCCGCCGATGAGCACCCACATTTGGCCTGAAACCTCCAGTATTTGTGGGCTAAGCCTAGTAAACTGACAAAATCACCCAGAAATGTCACTTTTCTAGCCCAAAAATATATAATACAAATACATTTAAATAGTAAAAGTTACGATTGTGCTCCGAATTACCCAGAATTATATAGCCCCATGATAGTGATTAAAAATCATTTTCATGGAATAAAGTGTTAAAACGCCTGATTAAAGCATATGCAGGACCCAAGTGAGGTCCAGAGTATGTGCATTGTTTCAGGGAACCACATTAATGATAAAATAAATGCATTTAAATGCAAAAATAATGATTTAAAATCATTTTAGGGGAAAAAAGTGTGGAGATGAGCCTGAAAATGACTCTCCAGCACCCCGGAGAACTACCAGTTCATCTGGTTTAAATATGGTGGGGATAGTGACATCTTGCAGGATATTATTTAACATTCAACCTCTCCTGGAAATGCACAGAATATGTACATTTTCAGGAGAGGGTCAATGTTAAAAACTCTCCTACAAATGCACATGAGTCAGAATGCAGCATTGGCCTGGTCTCGTGAGAAACGGAGAGTGGAACAACCAATCATTATTCTCCTGAAATGTAAATGTGCCCATTCGCTAAAATCTGACAGGTGCGTGGTTCTCACTGTGCCTCATACGTGCAACTTTGAACACCTTCAATATATGCCGCATTAATGGCTTTGGCCTGCATTCACCGCATCTGGGCTGAATTAAACACGTATTATTTTAGTTCTGTGTGTTTATCAGAGGCCATGTCTGCAGGCCATATCATATTATGCCAGCGTTACTTTCACAAGACACACAAGCCAAAAACTGGCAATCGAAACATGCCACAACCTGAGGGACAGTGCTTGAGAAACACAGACACACCCAAACCCACACACACCTTGAGGGAGGGAGGGAGAGAGAGAGAGAGAGAGAGAGAGAGAGCGAGAGAGAGAGAGAGAGAGCTGCTAGACACAACTCTTATTAATCCCCGTACCGGAGATTTGTTCCAATTGGGAACCGGATTTCGGTTCCCGACCCTCATCCCATCCCCAGCCACAGCCGTGGTCTTGACATAAAATCTTGAGTCCTATACAGTAGGTCCGATACAGAGACAAGACCAATATCGTTAAAACCTGGTTTCTGGAGAACGGTCTCGAGTACCAGCAAATATTCTCATACTAATGTTTATTAATTAAATCTCTGATACTTTCTAAGTATACGGCGCCGCCACATGAGCGCGTACTTTGAGTGCACATATGATGCGTCACCGTAACGTTTGACATCGTCCTGACGTCGCCTGTATTTTACGTCAACCTAATCAAAATTGATGGAGACGTTGACACGTTAGTTCTCTGCTCAGTCAGCTTAGTTGTCCGGTCTTTGGCACTAATCACACACACACAGCCACACACACACACACACACACACACACACACACACACACACACACACACACACACACACACACACACACACACACACACACACACACACACACACACAGCCACACACACACACACACACACACACACACACACACACACACACACACACACACACACACACACACACACACACACACACACACACACACACACACACACACACACACACACACACACACACACATACACACACACACACACACACACACTAAAAAACAGATCCTGGTGTTAACACTCACCCTGTTGTTCTCCTCCTGCTCTGTTGAAGTGTAAAATGGAGTCTGGCAGTCTGACTTCATACTTTCCCTTCAACACCCTCACCTGTCTGTAGCTCCTCCCTTTGTTTCAAAACCAGCCTCATCACCTGGACAGGTACAAACAGGGATTATTTTCAATTGCTCTCACAGTAATACAGTTCCAAAGACATGTATAAGAAAGTTAGAAAATAGAAAATCAGCTAAAAACAAGCAAGTACAAATTATAAGTACAAACAAATCTATAAACATCCTGCATTCAAAACGTTACTTGTGAGGTTGTTTTGGGTACTCTAAGCACCTACTATTCTATTGTTCAGTTTCATTTAGAAAAAAACCTACCGTTGATAACGCTCATAAAAGCACATCAATGAAAGTAAAGTGTGTGTGTGTGTGTGTGTGTGTGTGTGTGTGTGTGTGTGTGTGTGTGTGTGTGTGTGTTTACAGGTGTATGTGAGTAAAGAGGAGATCCCTGTGCGGGGGGGCGAGTGTGTATTGTGTTACTCCAGCGGTGCTCTGCAGTGTGTCATCGGAGTCAGTGAATCATTCAAGGTGAGACACACACACACACACACACACACACACACACACACACACACACACACACACACACACACACACACACACACACACACACACACACACACACACACACACACACACACACACACACACACACACACACACACACACACACACACACACACACACACACACACACACACACACACACACACACTCACACACACACACACACACACACACACACACACACACACACACACACACACATACACACACACACACACACACACACACACACACACACACACACATACACACACACACACACACACACACACACACACACACACACACACACACACATACACACTCACACACACACACACACACACACACACACACTCTCACACACACACACACACACACACACACACACACACACACACACACACACACACACACACACACACACACACACACACACACACACACACACACACACACACACACACACACACATATACACACACACACATACACACACACACACACACACACACACACACACACACACACACACACACACACACACACACACACACACACACACACCTGCATCCTGTCGGAGAATCAAACCTAATTTAATTTGTTACAGAAATGATATATAAGTGCTACGGTAGTGCAGTCCAGTTTAGAGCGGGGCAGGGATGAAGTATTGTTGAAGTCCGACCCGTAAGATAGCATCTCTCTCGTTCCCTCATTCAATTTATTTTTCGGTGAAGGAGGAAAAACTAAACGGAAGAAACAAAGACTCAAAAAGAAAGTCGGGGATAGGGATGTGTTTGCATCAAATGTGTTTGCATAATAGTCTTGACATTGTATACTTTTACGGTTAGTGAATGTGAAGGGGATTAATAACATTGCATTTCAAATGTCAAGACACCAAAAGATAAAACCAAAACATGAACGTTGATGAAAAGTTGTTGTCTTAGATTAAATCATATTTCATCCCTAGTCACACTTGCAAATCAAACAATAACAGAAAGGGGTTTTTAGAACCAGGTTTCCTCCTTCTGATGGCTCACACATACATGGCATTTGCCTCTGTGTATACCGGAGCATATACAAACACAGGAAGTTGCAATATAGAAAGAAAAGTAAACAACAACAACAACAACTGTAAGTGTAGAAAAGGGTAAACATCAGGTAGCTTTTTATGTTGACAAATATTACGTTTTACCATTCATAATAATGCCTTCGACACAGGTTGCTTCTCTTCTCTTCACCATGACATGTCATAATGCCACATGTCAGATCTGCTGGTTTGCATAACATCAAACTGGTTCCAGCTCTTCCAGTCCGAGGAGAGTCTGACTTCCTTCCTCTCTCTCTTATCTTTTAGGTCCTTGATTCAAATGTAGCGATCGAGGAAGGCTTTTCTCCGGAGAGGATCAACGATCTGGATCAAATTGCAGCGGGCGAAGATTTCTATCAGTGATTGTCAGTGTGGTACGATCCAGATCCAGATCCAGAGAAACACAGCAGGATGTTTAACCTCACTGTGATTCCCTTCAGGCAGAATTATTGCCTGTTCATGCTGTTACATTTCCTCTGACCTCTGACCTCTGACACTGTGACTCAGGGTCAGTTCACTCCTTTTCAAATGAGACTTTCTCTACATATTGAGATGTCCTTCAACAAGTGGCTTAATACCAGAGGAGAGGCTTTCTATGGAAACTCAGATTGAAATTGGTTAAACAGAAAGTACTTTGATTTTGATTTAATGTTTGAGGAATGGGAGGAAACAGAGAGTGAGGTATGTTGTAGGATTTGTTTAGATTAAGTATGTTTTAACACATGTAAATGTCTGTGTTAATGCTCTCACAGCTGCTTTGGTGGGGCTGTAAGAAAAGCTGGAATATTATGAATATGTAATTAGATTGGAAAGGTGAAAGCACTCGACTGCTGCTGTAACGAGAGGAAAAAGGGAGCTGCAAAGTTATAAAACACGTTGATTTTTTGTCATGTTTTAGCAAAATCAACGATTAAATGTCAATTTTTTTAATAATTTGTATCATCAAAGCCATTCCTGGGAAAAGAACAACTAATTTTAATGATATCAGACTTTCCACAGGATACACCTTTATTAAAAGTACACATGTAGCTGTATTTTCCACATTTTCCACATCTTAGAAATGCTGTTTCTCACAATCCCGATGAATAAAAGTTTAAATATTTAAAGATATCTACAGAATCAAACATTTACACATGTATACAAAGTCCCACATTAAGAGGCATCAATACAAAAGGAAAATATAACGGCACAAGAGTCAATATATACAAAAATAACAGTCACTTATAAACAGAGGACGATGAATATGTTCATAGTCTTTGTTCAGGAGATAATCAGAGCTTTGAACTCACATTTAGGAGGAAAGGTTTGAAAAAGGAGAAGCTCCAACTAAAGATAAACATTAGGTTTCAAAGTCTGTGGGAACATTTATATTTCAGAGGTTTAGTTTTGGCAGAAATACAACTTGTATTACTTCCAGCGCTGTAGAGTGCGTGTTAGCATAGCATTGATAGTGGAGAAAATACATTTTAAAGAACGATGATACCAGTTTTTCTACTTCGTTGTTGCACTGTTCACATTTCAAAAGTAGTTTGGATTCATCAAGAAGTATTAAATATTGGATAAAGATTATAATGAAACCCTTTAAAATCAGAATGAAAATACACCTTTTTTCCATTCATACATTTTTAATATATTGGTTTTAGAAACGTTGATAATTAGCACTACAGCTAAGAGAGAAGATATAAACCTTAATTTGTATTCATTTGAATGTATAGAGGGGGAACTGAGGAGGTGATTTTGGCTAAAAAGGTCACTCTTAATTTAGAAATATTCAGATAATTATTCAAACAGGAGTGATTTTAATCTGTGCTCTGTAAGTTATTATTTTAAAGGTTTTTAATTATTTAATGTACACAATCCTAGGTGTTTCAGTAATACGCTGCTGGAGGAAGATAAGAGAATATCTAGCCGTTTTTTATTTTATTGTCACATTTATTAATTAAACTTCAGTTGTTCCTGGAGGACCTTGAAGTATATTTATATTTAGCTTATTATTCCAAGTTTGCTCACCCACCAGCACCTTGTTAAAATGTTAAAGTGATGTCAGAAAACAACATTTCTGTTCCTCTAAAACTGTATAATTACTCCAGAAATATGACCAGTCAAAAAGGGTTGGTCGGCCATTTAAATTAAATTAAAGACCAATCTTTTTAATTTGGCTTATACTCTGGGGCAATAGTAATTTGTTAGTAGTATCACTGTTCATGTTTTAAGATATAACTCTTTCTGTTTGTTTACACCTTGTTTTTAATTATTGTTCCTCATTTGTTATTGTCCTTTTATGTCATACTCTGTAAAAGCACTTCAAGCATGAAAGGTGTTATATAAATAAAGTTTATTATTATTAATGTCGTCTGGTTTTTTGAGCGTTATTTTCTCTTCTTTGTGAAACGCCGCTGTGTCAAATGTCCTTCTTGGGTTGCCGTACATTGCCAAAATGGGTGCGCTCTGTGAGTCTCACACTCCGCTTCTCTCTGGGGGCTCTCTCCCTCTATTCACACCACTTTTCCCCAGCTTTCAAAGACTTATTCCTGGGTAGAAAAGCCATGTGCATCACCCTGGATCTCTGCATATGTGCATATGTGCCTGTGAGTCTGAGACCCTGCTGATTGATTGATTGATTGATTGAAAAGTTTATTAACAGCTTGTATATTGGGTACAGTACAGTACAGCTCAAAACATACAATTGTTAAGGGGATGCAGACCAGAGAAAGACTTTCGTCTTGTTTAAATCAGGGTCCCCCATTTCCAATTCATCATATCATTTAAGACATACAAGACATATTTTACATACAGTTGGCTTATTTACAAATTTCATTTTAGATTTCGTTCTAATACATCCTAACCGGACATTTAAGACATACCAAGTCTACAGATATACAGTTAGTAACAGAGTCTAAAATGCGAGTATATACATAGATGGGGGGGGGAAGCTGTCCATTGTACGACAGGTTGAGATTTGTACCATTACCGGAGCCAGTTTTGCAATGCTCTCCCCCGAAGGTGCTAACAGCAGTGACTCTGCTGTTTTCATCTTCTTGCACATTTCATGACTTAAAAGGGGACGAAATGGACAGTTTCCTGTCCATACTGACATGAATATGTCCATAACACCGGATGTTTATGCAGTCAAACATACATTTGAATTAAAACAGTTTAATGCACTTTTAACACTCATGTACCCACGATTCAAGCTGCTTTCCTGGGTTACAAAGTGCTGTGAAGCAGCCTGTTCTCTGGCTACAGTCTGGGTGCAAGAGCCATGTGCTGCAAGGATCTCTCTGGGTGCACTCTGTGAGTCTCACACCCTGCTTCTCCGGGGTGCTGAAGAGTCATTTTCAGGCTCCTCTCCACAGTTTTCCCCTAAAAATGATTTGTAATCATTATCTTTGCATTTAAATGATTTATGTTATCATTAATATGGTTCCCTAACACAATGCACATAGTCTTGAGCTCACTGGGGTCTGGGGTCCTGCATCTGCATTAATCAGGCGTTTTAACACTTTTTTCCATGAAAATGATTTTTATTCACTATCATTGGGCTATATAAATCAAATTCCGGGTTACTCGGAGCACAATTGTAACTTTTACTATTCAAATGTATTTGTATTATATATTTTTGGGCAATAAAAGTGACATTTCTGGGTGACCTGGTCAGTTTATGGAACTTAGCCCACAAATCCTGGAGGTTCCAGGCTGAATTTGGGAGCTCATAGGCGGCCTGCCATGAGCCCCCACCCGTGAAAAGAAGAACAAAGTGAAAAAAACGGTCAATTATATCTTAAAATAATCAAAAATGAAGTTAAAAAAAATTCTCGAAAAAACGACTGAGTACCAACGGAGAAGGGGCTCAAAAAAGAAACTCAAAGTCTGAGAGGGTGAGGAAGATGAAAACTGAACAAGAATCGACAACTCGACCCTCTGATCACTCCTTTCCTGTAAAATACAGGTCCAGCCCACACATATACTCCATGGTGCCACAGGCATTGCCCTTACAACTACAATAAGCATGCAGACGTTAATCTACAGCTCCGGCGATCCACTAGCACCGGAGTCTACCTGACGCAGCCATCCCCTACTGTAGCGTCACCTTGGATACGAGTCTAAACAACTCACAGACACACAGGCCAGGGCGCTGACAGGGCGCCCTTTGAGCGTCAGATCTGACGACGCTGATTGGCTAAAATTATGTTTCGGCGGAATAGTTTACAGATAGCAACAGTCAGCTTGTTGGCTGCAGCTGCTCTGGCTGAGGGCTCCTTTCTACCGTCCGGACGAGAGAGGGTAATGATACACGCTGCGGGCAGACAGGAAACATGTGACTTATTATAATCGTAAAACAATTTTAAACGACATTTTATTGTAGATTATACATGTTGCTGATACCAACTATATAATATTTACCTTGTTCTTTAAAAAAAAAAAAAAAAAAAAAAAATATATATATTTTTTTTTATTTTTTATTTTTAATGACAATCAAACATGTGGGAAGAGGGGGGGGCGGCGCCCCTAGCGCCCCTATGGGCCGGCCGCCACTGTGGATCGGGTAATCATTTCATAATTAACTCTGAAAGCAGAAGTCTGGGGCAAATCATTGCAAGTCTCTTCAGTGTGCATGTCACAAAATGATTTAAAAAGAAAAGCCACATTCTGGGAAAAAAGTCACAATCAAAAAACAGAAGTGACATTTAAAAAAAGGAAGTGACATTTAAAAAAAGGAAGTGTTTTCCTGTTTTGGTTTGAAAAGAGTTCACCCCCCGTCTTGTCTGTTGCTTCCTCTCTCTTGTGTTCCCTCCTGCCTGATTACCCGATTGCGTTCAGCTTGTTCCCCTGTGTTTTCTCCTCCCTCCTCACCTGTGTCGTGTTTGTTTGATTAGTCCTGTGTGCATTTAGGTTCTGCTTTTTCCGTTAGTCTTTGTGAGATTCTTAACGTTGTTGGAAGGGTTTATGTTCTGAGTGACTTCATGTTTTGTCTTGCCTTGCCTAGTTTTGACTTTGTTTGCCTGGCCTAGTTCTGGAAATAAAGGATTCCTGCTTTCAAACCTATTTTCTGCATTTGGGTCCTGCGTACCCTCCAGCCCTAACAGCTCTCTCTCGTCTCCTCTTCACACTACACTTTTCGCGGCACACGTACTTACAGCCAATCGGCTCTGAATTATGAGATGACGTTTTAGTAGGGTTGCCAGCAGTTTGCCCCACTTGTGATTATTTATTTGCCGCAAAAATTGAATACAAAAATACTCTGAGCAGGCGCAGTGTGGTTTTTACAGTAGGCCCTACACGTTCATTTTGACAGCAGAGAGAGGGGCTTGCCCCATATCGCTCAACACGTCTCAATAGGCACAGTGTAGACACTAATTAGAAGAACGCAGACTAAAACAGCAATGTGCAGACGAATCAGACGACTAAACATGATCTTAGAATATACATTAAGATATTTATGTTTTACATATTTTTGAAATTATTGTTTTAATTACTTTATGCTGACTAGTGTCTGTCATTTCAGTTTCTTTTCTCCATGTGATTTTGGATTATTGCAGAAAATAATTTCTGTTGCAAATAAGTTTAGTATAGTTTCTGATAAACGTTTTGTTTGTGAATCATCTCCACATATTAACACCACTTTATGATTGCAGACCTTCACACCTGGGACACAACCTGCTCCAACCTCTCCCCTCTGGCATGGTTACTGAAAATAGTAACTAAGTACTGATACTCAAGTTCTGTCCTTTAGTACAAATTCAAGGTATCAGCTGTACACTTCTTCACTACATCTCAGAGGTCATTATTTCACTTTTTACCCGACTACATTTGTGTGACAGCTTTAGTTACTTTAAGATTACAGATGTTCTTCCCCCTCCTGTCCAGTGATAACCACGTATCTCCAGATGATTTTAAACGTTTACGATGAACTAGGATCCAGTATGTATTTATGTGATGAGGCAGCTCTCCTCCTTAAGCTATATTCCTTTAAAAAGCCTCTTGGATCAGCTTGAAAATGCACCGTCATAAAGCTGAAACAGGGCTGTTTTTCTGAAAAACTCATGAAAAGTTGACTTTTTAAAGATACGTGGTTATCACAGGACAAAGCTGCACACATATATTGATCTCATAGAATCTGCAGCAATGCATTTAACAAACCAAGAGTATGTAAAGGAGTTCAAATAATCTACACTATGCAATTTGTGCATTCATGCAGCAGTAATATTATTCCTCAAACACATATATATAATATGGAACAATATATTACACAGTTAACACTAGAGTACCCAAAACAACCTCACAAGTAAGGTTTTGAATGCAGGATGTTTATTGATTTGTTTTCACTTTGTGGTATTATAATTTTGAATTGCTTGTTTTTAGCTGCTTGTCTATTTTCTAACTTTCTTATACATGTTTTTGGAACTGTCTTACTGTGAGAGCAATTGAAAATAATCCCTGTTTGTACCTGTCCATGTGATGAGGCTGGTTATGAAACAAAGGGAGGAGCTACAGACAGGAAGGATGTTGAAAGTGGAAGTTGGAAGTCAGACTGCCAGACTCCATTTTACACTTCGACAGAGCAGGAGGAGAAAAACAGGGTGAGTGTTAACACCAGGATCTGCTTTTCAACACATTAATCATTTACTCTGTTATACTGTATATCAGAAAATAATCTGTAAATTAAAATATATTTATTTCCTGCAGTCGAAAGTGACATCTTCAAATGTTGTGAACTTTTTTATCCATTTCCTGGTTTCTGATTCATCAGAGTTACATAACATGTAACAGCCCAGCGCAGTCAACATGGAGAGCAGCCTGCCTGAAGTCTGACCCAAGTTTGTCATTATGATGGTGTGTGTGTGTATGTGTGTGTGTGTGTGTGTGTGTGTGTGTGTGTGTGTGTGTGTGTGTGTGTGTGTGTGTGTGTGTGTGTGTGTGTGTGTGTGTGTGTGTGTGTGTGTGTGTGTGTGTGTGTGTGTGTGTGTGTGTGTGTGTGTGTGTGTGTGTGTGTGTGTGTGTGTGTGTGTGTGTGTGTGTGTGTGTGTGTGTGTGTGTTACTGGTTTATCTCTCAGACTGGAGAAGATGAGCGATTCCAAATCTCCAGTCCCCAGCTGTCTGTCTATGAAGAGTGACCAGTCTAAAGAGGATCCTCCAGACTGCAGAGATGAACCTGGACCCTCAGACAGGAAGTAAGAGTCTGTTTCTGCTGTAACCTGACCTGGAGAGGATTCAGATTTTATATATAATCGTATAATCTAAACTGTTCGTTCATAATTACATGAGCGCAGTAGAGTACAGACACTCTGTAGAATAAAGTACAGAAATGCAGTAGATTAGACTAAAGATTTGCAGTAAAGTACAAAAAGAAAGGCAGTAGAGAACTAAGTAAACTACTCCAGTAAAATAACACTCTCTCTCCACATGTAGGACCTCTGGTTAACCAAATCAAATACAAACATGTCAAACCTCACAAATGAATTGTAACAACAAGCCACCAATAAAAGCATTAAAGTTCAGTCAACAAGGACGAAGAGGACAGTTAACTATATTTTAGGATATTTCAATATGCTATTCTATTATCAATGTATCAGTGTTATGACATGTTCTCAAAATGACAATAATACTTGGAACAATATAAATCTTCCAACAAATGAGTTGACTACCTCAGCATCTTTTGAAGAGGTTTATTAATAATAGTAATAACCTGGTGAGCTGGTTGTGTTTAGCATTAGCAGATGTAACTGGTTACATGTAGAGTCAATACAAAGACACACATGTGTACCTGGCAACACGAATGAAGTAAAGAAGCAACATTAATATCCCCGTGTATTCACACAACTTGAAAAGTTACAACTTGAGTGTAAAGTTTGTGACGCTCTGATACAAAAACAGTGTTGAGATTCTGCTCCTGTCGTCACTGACATGCTGAGATAAATCAGAAGAGGGAACATCAGCAGCCAGAGCTCTACAGCACCTCATATTAAATCAGGGTTATTCATGTACCTGTATAAACCAGAGACTGTCTGAGGTGCTAACAATATAATAGCTGCTGTTCTAATGACTGGATGGAGTTATTTTGAGTGTTGATGGAGCAGCTACAATGTTAGCCTAGCTTCAATGAAACCAATCGCATTCAGAAAACAAACATTTGAAAGTGTTTTGCTCGTTGTGTTGCAGACAGACCTGACGAAGCATTAACTCAAATCAATATCATTATGTTGTTATCTTGGTATCCTTTCCATTTGTTTATTGAAATGTATTCACAGCAAATTCAATGTAAATTGGGTTCAAAGTGCTAAAGTGTTCCAGATGAATTCAGCTGATGTTATGAATCCAGACACAAAGCTGTGTGGTTTCCTAATGATATGAAGAACTAACCTCTATCTCCCTTACCAGGATGAACAATCATCTAGAGATACAGACTTTATTTTAAATATGAAAGTAGAATTTGCCACCTTGTTGTACCTTTGGTGAGAATCAGCTCCTCTAATGTAAAGTGCTGTAAAGGATGTGTTCATCTCCACAGAGGGAAGAGGAAGAGTCCTGTTCCTGTGGAGCAGCAGCTGTCCAGCTGTGCTCTGTGTCAGGACGTCCTGAAGGATCCAGTCTCTACCAGCTGTGGACACTGGTTCTGCAGACAGTGCATCGCCTCATACTGGGAGCAGCTTCCTCCATCAGGAGACTCCTGCTGTCCTCAGTGTGGAGAAAGATGGAGCATTTTACAAAGTAAGAGGCCTAACACGTGCAGCCTCTTTCCCGCTGTGTGGGTGCTGGGTGTCTGCTCTTCTATAGAAACACTGTATCATCTGATCCCTTCTTCAAGGCTTTGCTTTTAAAGTGTGTACACAAATATTTCACGTGGGACAGCAGTGTTTCCCTAAAAACGCTTTCTGTCTTACTCAGACATTACTACATTAGCCCAGCACTTATATAACATTTACGTATGAGAGTATAAATATCTGGCAGCTAGTATTTGTGGTTCCTTCTGGAGTCTCCATGTCCAGGATGTTTTGTGTTGTAAAGTATAGACATTAAAATGTTTTATAAAAATCATGTCATTTAAAACCCTGACTGTTCAGATTCTCAAAAGCATTTTCCTGATTCTCTCCTGTTTCCTTCTCTTCCAGCAGATAGTGGTCTGCAGGAGGTTTTAGATGAACATAGGCTCAGTCTGAGGAAGAGATGTGATCGTGTGACTGAAGGAACTGATCAAAGTGAAACCCTCCTCAACAGCATCTTCACTGAGCTCTACATCACACAAGGCCAGAGTGAAGAGGTTAATACCCAACATGAGGTGAGGCAGCTGGAGACAGCTTCCAAGAAAGAGACCTTCCATGACACTCCAATCAAGTGCCAGGACATCTTTAAAGCCTCACCTGACCAACAGACTCTCATCAGAGCGGTCCTGACCAACGGAGTCGCTGGAGTTGGAAAAACCTTCTCAGTGCAGAAGTTCACTCTGGACTGGGCCGAGGGTTTGGGAAACCAAGATGTCAGTCTGGTGATCCCGCTCTCCTTCAGGGAGCTGAACCTGATCAAAGGTGAGCAGTACAGTCTTCTCAGGCTGCTCCATGTTTTCCATCCAACCTTACAGAAGCTCACAGCAGAGCAGCTGGCTGTCTGCAAAGTGCTGCTCATCTTTGACGGCCTGGATGAAAGCAGACTTTCTCTGGACTTCAGAAACAATGAGGTTGTGTCTGATGTCTCTCAGCAGTCCTCAGTCAACGTGCTGCTGACAAACCTCATCAGGGGGAAGCTGCTTCCCTCGGCTCTCGTCTGGATAACTTCCAGACCTGCAGCGGCCAATCAGATCCCTCCTGAGTGTGTGGACAGGGTGACAGAAGTACGAGGCTTCACTGACGCCCAGAAGGAGGAGTACTTCAGGAGGAGATGGAGTGATGAAGACCTGTCCAGCAGAATCATCTCTCACATCAAGAGCTCCAGGAGCCTCCACATCATGTGTCTGATCCCAGTCTTCTGCTGGATCACTGCTGCAGTTCTGGACCACATGTTGACTACAGACCAGAGAGGAGAGCTGCCCCAGACCCTCACTGACATGTACTCACACTTCCTGCTGGTCCAGACCAAGAGGAAGAAGCAGAAGTATGAAGAGGGACATGAGACGAGTCCACAGCAGCTGACGGAGGCTGACAGGGAGCTTCTTCTGAAGCTGGGGAGGCTGGCGTTTGAACATCTGGAGAAAGGAGACATCATGTTCTACCAAGAAGACCTGCAGCGCTGTGGTCTGGATGTCACCGAGGCCTTGGTGCACTCAGGAGTTTGTACAGAGATCTTCAAAAGAGAGAGTGTGATCTTCCAGAAAACAGTCTACTGCTTTGTTCATCTGAGCATTCAGGAGTTTCTGGCTGCAGTCTACATGTTCCACTGTTACACCAACAGAGACACAGAGGTACTGAAGGACTTCCTGCAGATAGGCTGGATTTACCCATCCCTGGATGTCTTCCTGAAGGGAGCCATGGAGAAATCCCTCAGAAGTGAAAATGGCCACCTGGACCTGTTTGTCCGCTTTCTCCACGGCCTCTCTCTGGAGTCCAACCAGAGACTCTTAAGAGGCCTGCTGGGTCGCACAGACAACCGTCCAAAGATCATCCAGAGACTGTTAGGAGGTCTGCTGGGTCGCACAGACAACCGTCCAGAAATCATCCAGAGAGCCATCAATAACCTGAAGGAGATGAGAAGTTATAAAATCTCTCCTGACAGGAGCATCAACATCTTCCACTGTCTGACAGAGATGAAGGACCTCTCAGTAAATCAGGAGATCACAGAGTTCTTGAAGTCAGGGAACAGATCAGAGAAACTCTCTGTGATCCACTGCTCTGCTCTGGCCTACATGCTGCAGATGTCAGAGGAGGTTCTGGATGAGTTGGACCTGAAGAAGTACCACACATCAGAGGAGGGACGACGGAGACTGCTTCCAGCTGTGAGGAACTGCAGGAAGGCTGAGTAAGTCCAGATGTGATTAGCTTTATAAATTGATGTGGATCAGAAGTTTATTTCTTCAAATAAACATTATAAAATGTTTGATCTTAAATACTTTGAGAGCAAAATGAAATGATCCAGTTATTCTATTTATATATTGTGACATTTTAACATTTTTTTCTTTTCTTCACATTATTTTGAGTGATGGAGGCGACATGTCAAACACATGAAGGACTTTAGAGGTTTTCTCAGAGCAGCATGTGATCACAACATACAGCAGTATTTACAGTTATCGGTGAAAGCAGTTATTAATATATCATTGCAGTTTCTTAAACATGAAATCAGATCTGTGTTTACCACAATGCTTAAGAGTTTAAAATAATGTCTGACAGGCTGACAATGAATAAAGAAAACTCTATTATTAAATTAAATCGACATAATATGTTAAAACTTGTTCCATTTCAAATTCAGTAAGTTAAATAAATGTTTCCTCTGTTTTTATACTAACACAAGTTGTGATATATGTGTCATTATAGACTTACTGGCTGTGGACTCTCAGAGACTGAATGTGTAGTCGTTGCCTCAGCTCTGAAGTCTGACCCCTCCCATCTGAGAGATCTGGACCTGAGTCACAACGATCTGCAGGACTCAGGAGTGGAGCTGCTGAGTTCTGGACTAAAGAGTCCAAACTGCAGACTGGAGGGTCTCAGGTAAGTTCACTGACTGCAGTTCATACAGATCTGTTTGTGTTTATGATTTTCAGAATTTGCCTGAAGACATTTTAATGCTTTTATTTGTTTCTGTATTTCCAAATGGAAATGGAATCCAAACTTTAAGAATAACAAAGATCAGAGAAGGTGAATGTGTGAGGGAGAGTGTTTGAGCTTCCACAGACTCACTCTGTGCTCCATGAGTCAGTGGAGATGCTGTCAGTACTGATGAGCTGTGAGGGAGATGAAGGAGTTGTTAAACATCTGATGAGAGAAACTGCTGCAGAGAGTTCCAGATGATCAGGGATTTGTTTCTACATCATTGCTGACGTTAAAACATTGTTCAGCTCTGATCAGATTATTAAACATTGAGTTATTTCAAACAGGAACATTGTTTTCTAAAGTTACATCATGTTTTCTTTATTCAGACTGAGGAGCTGCAGTTTGTCAGAGATCAGCTTTTAAACAGCTGAAATTAATCTTGTATTCTCCATCATGATTTTAACAAATGATATAAAATACAATAATGAAATAGTTATATTAAAACGATCCAACACTAACAAGTATGTTCAGTTGTTGCTGTTTTCAACATGTTCCTGAAGCTACATGATGCTGATACTGACTGAATAGTTCACTCTGAAGATGCTGTGATTTGATGACTCCACTGTTCCTAAAATACATATTCTGGAGGTTTTTCTTCACATTTAAAATTCATCCTGAATTGTGATCTTTGTAAACGTTGTGATCTTGAGTTGAATCAGTTTCTGTGGTTTGTATTTGTCTGGCTGCACATCATGAGTTAGTGTAGATGGAGCAGAGTTTCAGATGTGAAGTCTCCTCGTTTTATTGAAGTAGAAGCACGTTGTCTTTAATATGAATGAGAGCTCTTTCCCTCTTTCTGTATCTTACAGTTTTTAACCTGTTTGGAGTTTCCACTTTCTGACCTTCTTCAGCTCTGAGCAGATTATTAAACCTGGAGTTATTTCAAACAGGAACATTGTTTTCTAAAGTTACATCATGTGTTCTTTATTCAGACTGAGGAGCTGCAGTTTGTCAGAGATCAGCTGTGCTGCTCTGGCCTCAGCTCTGAAGTCCAACATCCATCTGAGAGATCTGGACCTGAGTCTCAACGTTCTGCAGGATTCAGGAGTGGAGCTGCTGAGAGATCTTCTGGAGAGTCCAGACTGCAGACTGGAGACTCTCAGGTCAGTTCACTGACTCTCTGTTACTGCTGGAGATCTCATGTGTTTCATTAACAGTTGAACCTAATGCTTGAACAACCATACATGTGTGTATGTCGTTGTGAGGGTTTTCCTGCTCACCCAGTTAAAAAGGACAGAAGGAGAGGAAGGCTTGCCTAAAAGAAAGCTTTACTGACTGGCCACAGCTTGGAAACAATACATCCATACTTTAGCAAACAGACAGAACACTGCTACCAGTGACAGGCTTTCTTGGGGCAAGTCCTTCTGCCCCCAGGACCCAGACCAAGAGACAAGAACCAGGTTACTGACATGCTTTACTGTTCACCTGGTTACCTGATCCTTGTCCAGCTGTCTGGAGCCAGCCCCATCCCTCCAGCAGCCGGCGCTCTAACCACACCCCACTGCCACAGTCGCTTTGTTCATATTCTTATTTTTCTTGTACTACATTTAGTCTGCAGTCATAAAAGTTGACTGTTTCTTCAATTGTATATGTTAGATATCCACTGCTAGTTGTTCAAGTAAATGTATGTTGTCTTTAGTAAATGGTCACATCTGAATAAAGAAGTTCATCTGAACTAATATTAGTTTTACATTGATCTCTGAAGCATACATGTTTTTCTTGCTTCCCATTGATTTCAATGTTTTCACAGATAATGAACAGAAGGCTGATATTATGATGATCCACAATAACAGAAAGACAGTCACTGTAATTCAGGGAAAAGCTCATTGATTAGGAAACAGGAATGTTGAGCTACACTTAATATACCTGAACATCTGATTGGATTATAAACTGATTTCTATCCTCATCATGTGTTCTCTTTATTCAGACTGAGGAGCTGCAGTTTGTCAGAGATCAGCTGTTCTGCTCTGGCCTCAGCTCTGAAGTCCAACATCCATCTGAGAGATCTGGACCTGAGTGGCAACGCTCTGAAGGATTCAGGAGTGGAGCTGCTGAGAGATCTTCTGGAGAGTCCAGACTGCAGACTGGAGACTCTCAGGTCAGTTCTCCATCTTGAACTTGTGTGCTGAGATGAATATGTGAGAGTTGTGTTGACTCTGAGCTGCAGACATCAGGCTGATATCACTCTGATCCTCACTGAGCCTCTTAATGCTAGAGTTGCATAATGCAATGTTCATCTTTACATTTAAATATAACAACAAAAAACCTTCAGTGCAGAATTCACTCTGAACCTTTTAAACAGCTGAAATTCATCTTGTATTCTCCATCATGATTTTAACAAATGATATCAAATACAATAATGAAATAGTTATATTAAAACGATCCAACACTAACAAGTATGTTCAGTGGTTGCTGTTTCCAACATGTTCCTGAAGCTACATGATGCTGATACTGACTGAATAGTTCACTCTGAAGATGCTGTGATTTGATGACTCCACTGTTCCTAAAATACATATTCTGGAGGTTTTTCTTCACATTTAAAATTCATCCTGAATTGTGATCTTTGTAAACGTTGGGATCTTGAGTTGAATGTATTATCTCTTCGATTTACACACGGCATCTATTGCACGTCTGTCCGTCCTGGGAGAGGGATCCCTCCTCTGTTGCTCTCCCTGAGGTTTGTCCCATTTTTTTCCCCTTTAAACTGTGGGTTTCTCTGGAAGTGTTTCCTTGTACGATGAGAGGGTCTAAGGACAGAGGATGTCGTTTTTCTCATCCTGATATTCTGAACAATCTGTGCTGTTGTATTTGCTGTAAAGTGTCTCTACTGTAGGCTATTTTTATTATATGTACAGCACTTTGGCTCGACCAAAAATCGTTTATAAATGTGCTATATTGGGCCGTTGGGCCGAGAGGAACAGTTGGGCCGAGAGGAACAAGATGGCAGCCTGAGCTGAGAGCTCCGCACAACCTCAGTGATTCATTTGAGTTTTTCACCTCCACTCAGAGAAAAAGCTTAACATCTTTATTGACTATAGTTAAGAGTTGACATCTAAGGAAAGACTCTTGCTACAAAAAGAAAGAAAAAGAAGGAAGGATGCCAAGAAGAAGCCCATGAGGCAACCAAGACCTACCAGAACCAGAGGATGAGTCTCAAGAGGATGATAGAAATCCTTCGTTTGCTGAGATAATGTCCGAGTTAAAATCTCAACGTTCTGAAATAATTAATCGTCTTGATGGAATTGATAATCGTTTGGAGATTGTGACTAGTCAAGTCTCAACAATGAAAGAAGCACTAGCTACAACAAACCAGGCCCTTGAGAATCAACTTCAGCGTATGGATGAAGCTGAACAAAGAATTTCGACATTAGAAGACACCTTACAAACTACAGCACGGGACCTTCACAGAGCCGAAAAGTTGATAAAGACGCTGGAATCTAAGACGGATGATCTCGAAAATAGAGGGAGACGTAAAAACCTTGTTTTACTAGGGCTCCCAGAGAAGTCAGAAGGCAGCCAATTACTACTTCAATATATTCAACAGAAACTATCTTCCTGGCTCAAACTCTCCCTCGATCAGAATCTAGAGTTGGAGCGGGTTCACCGCTCTCTACGACCATATCCCGAACCAGGGAAGTCTCCAAGACCAATTATGATCCGCTTTCTACGAGTCAGAGATAAAGAAGTGATACTGCAGTCTGCGAAGAAAATGTCAATCTACGAGGGTAATACTAAACTCACCATTCGCCAGGATCTGTCTGCAGGTGGCTCCAGTCCTACCTCTCCGACAGATCCCACTTCATCTCCCTCAACAATCACTCCTCTACCACAGCTTCAGTCACCCAAGGTGTTCCCCAAGGTTCAGTACTCGGCCCCCTCCTCTTCATCATCTACATCCTCCCCCTTGGTCAGATTCTCCGCCATCACAACCTGGACTTTCACTGCTATGCTGACGACATACAGATCTACCTCAGCACCAAATCCCCCCACAACCTCTCACACACATCGAATCCTGTCTGACTGCAATAAAATCCTGGATGCAACACAACTTCCTCAAACTCAACAGCAATAAAACTGAACTCCTCCTCATCGGCTCCAAATCCACCCTCAGCAAAACCCCCAACCTGACACTCACCATCGATGGCACCCCTGTTTCCCCCTCCACCCAGGCACGCAACCTTGGCGTGATATTCGACCCCACCCTCTCCCTCGACCCCCACATCCGCCAAGTTGTAAAAACCTCATTTTTCCACCTCCGCAATATCGCCAAACTCCGTCCCTCTCTCACCCGCCCCGCAGCTGAGCGACTCATTCACGCCTTCATCTCCTCCCGCCTAAACTATTGCAACTCACTCCTCTTCGGCATCAGCACAACATCCCTCAACAGACTCCAGCGTGTCCAGAACGCAGCCGCTAGACTCCTCACCCACACCAAATCATGGCATCACATCACCCCGGTCCTCAAAGAACTCCACTGGCTTCCCGTCTCACACCGCATTCACTACAAACTCCTGGTCCTCACCTATAAAGCCCTCCACCATCTGCCCCCCCCCCCCCCTACCTCACTGACCTCCTCATCCTCTACCAACCACCCCAGTCCCTCAGATCCACCTCAGCCGGTTTGCTCTCAATCCCCAAGGCCAAACTCCGGAGCTTCGGGGACAGAGCCTTCTCTGTGGCAGCCCGAAGCTCTGGAACTCCCTCCCCCAAGACCTCCGTGAGTCTGATTCCCTCACCCTGTTCCAGTCCCGTCTCAAAACCCACCTCTTCAACTCTGCTTATCCTTAAACCCGCCCCTCCCCCCTCTGAACCAACATCCTCCTGACTGCTTTTCTGTTTTTGTTTTGTTTTTCTTTTTCTTTTTGTTCTTGTTTTGTTTGTCGACCTGACTCATAATGTAAAGCGTATTTGGGTCTAGAAAAGCGCTATATAAATCCCATTTATTATTATTATTATTAGAGGTACCCCGAAAGTGCAAGGAGTTCGATCTGGTGATCAAAGTATTCCTCGAAAAAGGCATGTTCAGAGGGTTTGCTTATCCTCAATATATTGTTTGACATGTAAATGATCGAATGGAACATACCATGATGACATTTGGGATGCGGATTTCTATATACCCGTCCCCCGTTAAGGAGGAGAATTAGGAAGACATTTATTTATTTTCAATGGGAACTGAGGATGGGAGCTCCAAGTTGCCAACACAAAGAGGACATTTCGTTAGATCTGAGATGCACATTTCTCTGACGCTTGTTTCTCTCTGGGCTACAATCAATTGGGTAGATGAATTGCCAGGGTTAGAAGACCCTGGTTTGGGTGGGATGTTATATTGTTTTATTTTTGTGTTTTGCGTTTGTGTTACATTAGTTTTAATGGTAAATAATAAAAGCAGTGACAATCCCTTTTGTGTATGGGGCCAAAATATACAACGTATTAAATATAATCCCACAGACATGCAGCAGTCAGCATGCAAAACATGAATTATATTATTGGAAAATTAAAGGCTTGGGAAATCCCATAAAACGGAATAAAGTACTAACTATTCTTAAAAAAGACAAAGCTGATGTGGTGTTCTTACAAGAAACCTTTCTCTCAGATACTGAACATCTTAAATTGAAAAGAGATTGGATAGGTCAGGTGTATTTCTCATCATATAAAACCCATAGTAGAGGGACAGCTATTGTGATAAACAAAACTTGCCCATTTGAATTAGAAAAATGTGTTACGGACCCAAATGGTCGGTTTGTTTTGGTTGTTGGTACTATTTTTGGAACCCCAATCAACTTTTTAAATATCTATGCTCCCAATATAGATGAACCAATGTTCATGTCTGACATGGTGCTGCTCTTCAATGAAAATAGTAAAGGATTAGGACTGATGGGCGGCGACTTTAACTGCACTCTTAACCCTACATTAGATCAATCTAACCAGTCCAAGAGCCACCATCTTAAATCCTCAAAGGTCCTTCAGGGGCTTTTTGCAGAATGTGGCCTTATTGACGTATGGCGTCAATTAAATCAAGATGTCAAAGATTACACTTTCTTTTCAAATGTCCACAACTCTTATTCTAGAATAGATTATTTTTGTATTCCCTCAAAATACATGCATAGGGTAAAAGAATGTAAAATTGATTCCATTAATATTTCAGATCATGTAGGAGTTCATTTAACTATTCACTTGGAGAGTGGAGAATTTGTATCCAGGCGCTGGAAATTTGATAACTCCTTACTTAGAGACGAAAAATTAAAATAAAAAATGCGAATGTGGATAAGGTACTATATAAAAGAAAACAATAACCCCTCTATAGATCCGAATATTATTTTGGAAGCTGCGAAAGCTACTTTAAGAGGACTTATTATCTCATACACATCTTTTAAAAAAACGTGAAAAAATTAGGCTCAGACAAGAACTTGAAAGAGAAGTAAACAGATGTGAAGTACTTCATAAATCTCCATCAACAGATGAAAACTGGAAACAATTAAACAAAGCCAGAGCTAAATTAAATATTGACTTAACAAATGAAATCATAACACAAATGAATCTTATCAGACAAAATAATTATGAATTCGGCAATAAACCAAGTAAACTACTTGCCTATCAATTAAAGAAGGAGCAAGCAGAAAGGGCTTTAAAGGCAATTCGTCTGAAAGACAACAAGATAACCTTCCACCCAAAACAGATTAACCAGACTTTTTATGAATTTTATAACAAATTATACAAATCTCAATCTGATTACTCACAAGATGAACTGGACAATTAGCTCCATAACATTAATTTACATACATTATCTGATTTAGTCCAAGAGTCTCTAAACTCATCAATTACAGAAGTAGAAGTTTTGGCTGCAATTAAATCTATGCCTATAAATAAAAGCCCAGGGCCAGATGGCTTCTGACTGAACTTCAACCTATACTTATGTCAATGCTTAACAACTTCTCTCACAAAAGAACACTTCCTCAATCAATGAATCTTGCATATATTACTGTACTACATAAAGAAGGGAAAGACCCCTTGAATTGTTCTTCATTTAGGCCTACAGATGTAGCACTTCATTTCAGACTCCAGCTTACAGCTTCCTGCCTACGACCTGCCAAAGACCAGTATAGAGGAATTTTAAGCCCTCGCACTATTTTCCAAGAGGGCGTTGCCAGATTTTCAATTTCAGGTTTTAACCAGGAGATGGCGCTTCATTCACAAATACAGAAAGACAAGTTTCATGGACTTTCAGTTGAGTGTTGAAGAGCATTTGAACACATCAATATTTTAGATCAACTAAAGTATATCTAATCTTGTAATTCAATAATATATAGTCTTTATATATTAAATAATCATAATTATTATGTAAATGTTTACATTACACTTCTTTATTTGTTATGCTCATACTTTAACCTTTACAATCGTTTGCTTTAATATGCAGTATATTTTTTGTATATTTTTGTGTTTGCTTCCTCCTGCTCCCTTTCGGACACATACTGTATGATTTATTATTATTATTATTATTTATCTCAAAGTCAGCCTTCAGGGGATCTCCCGCTCCCCTCCATTTCGAAAAGTGTCTGTGGCTGAATGGCCAGCGATTAGGTGTGGCGCATTTGTCATAGGTGATCAGAGCTAACTGCCTGCCGTCAGATTTAATTTAAAAAACAGATCTGATTTTAAGACTATTTCTGCGCTCATAAAGAATGATAAGAATAAGAATAATGCGTATTGAACTGGTTTCATTAATTAGCAAGTTTATTTCACTAGAACCGCCAATCGGGTCAATTTGTGTGATGTGTGTTGTGTGTGTGCAATGTAACTCTTTTTCAATAAAATATTAAAGTCTCCCAGTCCGTGACTTTTCCTGAAAGTGTGTTATGTAGCACCCTATGTTGTTAAAAACTGCATTCTAATAGCGGGATTTGACGGGTTTAGGTTGGCCTATACAAAAACCTCTGGCGGTTCTAGTGTTAAGGTAATTAAGTACAGTAGAAGCCTTTTTTTATCAGTAACGAATTTAGCAGTTGAACATAAAAGTCAACTAACTGAGGGTCACTTGCAATGACAGTGTTGTGTCTAACTGTAAGCTTGTCACTCAGAGTAACCTACCGTTAATTTAGCTGCTGGAGAAGAAAGATCAGGGGGGGAGGGGGGGAGAGAGCTGTGGTTGATGGGCCATTAGTTGTGTAAATACACAGCTGAGAGCTGCCGTTTCATTCAGACTGTTTAAAAAACTGTAACAACGGACTATTTTTCTTAGCGGATGCATGTCAATTTAAATCAATACATACAACTATTTTTTAAATCAATACATACAACTATTCAATAAAATACATTTTCTAAATCCATAAAAGCATTTCAATTAATATTGGGAGTCATGTCGTTACTTTGTTGAGAATTTGGCCGTGTAATAAGCAGGATAATTTGCAGCGACTTGTTCCTTATGGGGAAAATAACACCCGTCATGTGTGTGTAGAGGTGTGTGTGGTTAAAACACTTTCATGAAGTGAAGGAATGTCCTTCTATAAAACAGCTGTGGGCAGCAGTGAGTGACACGGACATGAATTCATAGATCAAGGCGGACTGGTGCACACACTCTCCTGTCCTGCCAGGCGACACGCCCGTTCTAAGCCGTGTCCCTCACTCCTCACATCCCAAGCATCCCCAAAAAGTGTATTATGTTGTTACATCGTTTCAGATGTTATGTTTCAGTTGTGCTCTGTCTATGTTCAGTGATGCAAACGTGTCACCTTTCGGCGAAATTCGCCGTTTTGAATCCAAAATAAGTCGTTTGTGTGATTCATGTAGATCTGCAATACAAATATTTTTGGGGTATGGGGGGGGCTGGGACCCGGAGTAATCTGCGGCCGTGAGCTGTTATGTGCCATCATGACATGCATGGTGTTCTTTTTTATATATTATAATGAAGTACGAGTTGTGTGCTCGAGTCTTCCTGCCTGTCGGCTCTGCTCATGGATGTATAATAAGGCTCTGCTGCTCCGAGATGATGGTCTAGCTTCAGCAGCTACATTACCTACGGGTGCGTTTGTTAATATTAACTGTGCGTCCGGAGTCACTGTGGCACAGACTGGACCGCTGGTGAACAGCTGTTAGAACGGGCTGTTCAGGTGTTCAGAGCAGAGCTCCCTGTCGGAGCGGCAGAGCGTGATGTGAACTGAAAAGTTTTTCTGTGGCAATATTATTTAAGGAATTGTTGAGCTAGCTAGCTAGCATACATTGTCACTATCTGCTAACGTTAGCTTTAGCCTTCTATTTCTAATAGTTTTTTTCATAGGCTATAAACAGAGGTGGTATAAGTATATATATTGTACTTGAGTAAAAGTAGAAGTACTCAGATCTTGTACTTGAGTAAAAGTAGAAGTACTCAGGTCTTGTACTTGAGTAAAAGTAGAAGTACTCAAATCTTGTACTTGAGTAAAAGTAGAAGCACTCAGGTCTTGTACTTGAGTAAAAGTAGAAGTACTCAGATCGTGTACTTGAGTAAAAGTAGAAGTACTCAGATCTTGTTCTTGAGTAAAAGTAGAAGCACACAGATCTTGTACTTGAGTAAAAGTAGAAGTACTCAGATCTTGTACTGGAGTAAAAGTAGAAGTACTCAGATCTTGTACTTGAGTTAAAGTAGAAGTACCAGAGTGTAGGAATACTCTGTTACAGTAAAAGTCCTGTATTCAAAATGTTCCTCAAGTAAAAGTAGAAAAGTATTATCATCAATATATAGTGAAAGTAGCGACAGTAAAAGTAGTCATTGTGCAGATTGGTCCATATCAGAATAATAGATATGATATGTATTATAATGATTGATCATGAAAGTGTTCTCAAAGCTGGTAAAGGTGCAGCTAGTTTGAATGACTTTGTATACTGCAGGGTAGCTGGTGGATTTACTCCAGGTGGAACTAAAGTCTGATTCAACACTTGATTATATTTCACATCATTCATCCACATCTGTGAAGTAACTAAAGGTATTAAATACATGTAGTGGAGTCAAAGTACACCATGTACCTCTGAACTGTAGTGGAGTAGAAGAACAAAGTAGCAAAACATTGAAATACTTAAATAAAGTACAAGTATCTCAAAATTGTGCCCAAGTATAGTGCTTGTTGAGTTTATGAACTTAGTTACTTTACACCAGTGGCTATAAAGATAAAAAGACTTAAGCCTTGCACAGAGGCCTGAAAATACATTTTCAAAATGCTCAACAGCAATGCCAAAATTATAAACTGACTGCTCCACAATTTAAAATAAATGCTTTTATATATTTCTATTATGTGACTCTTTGGCGTTTCTGTTATTATTAACACTGCTGCTTTAGTTGTTCTGCTAAAATCCTTTGTCATTCCGTGGGGTGGGGGAGCCGGGGGCTCGGATCCTTGTCACCTTTTTCATACCTGATGAGTTTGCATCCCTGTATGTTAAAAAGCCAGTCACCTTAATTCATGTAATAAAAACATCTCAGGTCAGTAACACTCAAAGCTAAATGTGCAATACCATGTTCAGCTATGTTACTATGTATAATGTTATTGTTGTTACATCAGAAGATGTACATATTGAAATGATTTCTTAACTTACAGTAGGCTATTTTTTACAAAGTGTGTTGGAAGGATTTATTAAATTACAATGAATATTGTCATTGTTGAAGGCTTTTAGAGAAGGGTGAACTATAAGCCTGAATTACATAACATTTTATACCTAAAAACATAAAAGCCACAATAAAATAAATCACAATTATTGTAGTTATTTTTACCTCCCGTATTGCTTTCAACCCACCAGCTTTTATGGTGTTACGTCACTAACTGTAAACTTGTCACATACAGTCTATGGTCACTCAGAGTAACCTACTGTTAATCTAGCTGCTGGAGAAGAAAGATCAGGGAGGGAGGGGGGGAGAGAGCTGTGGTTGATGGGCCATTAGCTGTGTAAATACACAGCTGAGAGCTGCCGTTTCATTCAGACTGTTTAAAAAACTGTAACAACGGACTATTTTTCTTAGCGGATGCATGTCAATTTAAATCAATATATACAACTATTTTTTAAATCAATAAAAACATTTTCTAAATCCATAAAAGCATTTCAATTAATATTGGGAGTCATGTCGTTACTTTGTTGAGAATGTGGCCGTGTAATAAGCGGGATAATTTGCAGCGACTTGTTCTTTTTGGGGAAAATAACACCCTTCATCCAGATGAGGATCCCTCCACTACACTTTGGGATCCTGATCTGCCGACGAAGCTCCATTAAAATATACATATTTTTGGTGAATTACTGAGTTTAGGCACGTTAATAACGTTTTAATGAAGTTGAATACAGTATATTCATATGTGTCAGTGATTTCATGTCAATCCGGCGAACATAAACATAAATGATCGTGGTGAAGATGATGATTAAATTAGGATTAAAAATCGAGAGCCGGGCTGCATTTCCTCCCGTTCGTTTTTTTCGAATAACAAAATTATTTTGTTAAATAACAACGTGGTGATGTTTTGTAAATGATTACATGTCTCTTATTTAGCACAGTAGTATGATATACGTGACATACGGATCTTAACAAAGTTCCGCTGTACATCCAGCATACTGTATCTGACTTTATTTCACATGAGCTCCAGTGTGGAACCCCACTGCACCCCCTGGTGGATCAATGATCCATTGCAGCTGGCTTCATTATAATTACATTTATCTATCACAGGGGCGGTCTCAAGTCAAGCTGGAGGTTTTCCCTTGAGCGAGGGAGTACCAATCACGGCCCTCGCGTTTCAAACTGTCTGAAATGAATCGCTACATCTGTATAAGCCTCTTGGATCATGATTATAAGATTATCACCAAATTATTAGCAAAACGACTGGAAATTATTTTACCTAAACTAATTAGTCCTGATCAAACAGGTTTTGTCAAGGGCAGATATTCTTCTGATAATATAAGGAGACTTTTGAATATTGTAAACCCTTTGGACACCTGTCAGAAGCCATCTCTGCTTCTTTCTTTAGATGCAGAGAAGGCTTTTGACAGGGTTGAGTGGAATTGTCTTTCTTCTATCTTGAACAGATTAAATATGGGCTCTCGGTTCATAGAGTGGGTCAAATCAATTTATAAAAATCCTAAAGCAGCGGTTATCACTAACTGCAGTTCTTCAGATTTGTTTTAACTAACAAGGGGGACAAGACAGGGGTGTCCACTGTCACCTTTGCTTTTTGCAATTGTAATTGAACCACTGGCGTCATGTGTGCGAGACAACATAAGTATTAAAGGAGTGAAGATTAACGATGAACACAACATTTCTCTGTATGCTGACGATATCATTCTTTACTTAAAGGCCATGTAATGCATCTAACACAGGTGTTTTTTAACATGTAGTTTAGATATCACCAGAATAAAAATAAATAAAAATGTTTAAAGTTTGGTCATAATTAAATGACATATACGTTAAAAACCGATGTTGGTTCCGAAGTTTGCCGAGTACGCCCCCGATCACTCCCGAACAAGCGGTGACGTCACACGTGGCAAACATTGCCATCTGATCAAATCAGTCCAAATGGCAAGCAACGCGACAACTTCAGACAGCGACAGCGAGAGCGATCATTCAAGCTCAGATTCGGTGGGTTATCTGGATTCAGTTACAGAAGTAGAGAGTGAACCAGCTAGCCTTTCACTTCAAGGCATCTTGCCTTATCAGTACGAGCCTCCTGCCCGGCAATCGAACAACGAGGCAGAAACTTGTGAAAGAGAAGCGGATTCCGCAGCCGGCGAGACTCGAGTCAGCAATACTGAATGGTAAATTCAGTTTTATTTAATTTGACCTGCACTAAATGTCGATCTTAATTTGTCATCTGTTCCTCACACGTCCGGCAGATATTGTTTTTTTTTTAATGTTATGTACAATATTCAGGTGTAGGCTACATGTCAATGCTGTGAAAGCATGCCCACTGCAGATGAATGTGTATGCTGCAGAGAGATCTGGCAGGTGATGGAACAAATAGACAGTTTGCAACCTACTGACCAGATAGCAGAGTCCTGCATCGGGTCAGGTATCCGTGGGTGGGCCTACCCGACGGGTGACCCGCAAAAAAGGTGATTTGCGGGTGGTATTTTTTCAAACGCTTTTTTCCGGGTTCGCTTCTGGGTAAAACAAAGATGATGCGGGTCCGGTTGCGGGTGTTGCATAATAAATATATTTAAACAATAATAATTTAGTTTAATGTTTAAATCCTCAGACCTCTCCTCCGCGGGACCGAGCATAATCATAACCTCTGCAGCGCATCTATCTGCTGCTGAGCGCGCCACATTCTGATTGGCTGAGGTGAAGCTCTCTAGCGGAGAATACAGCATTTTCAATAACTCTTCCTCAAGAGCGAAATCCAACGTCTGGGAGGCTTTTGGTGTCAACCTAGATGGAGAAAATAAACAACATCCCAGGCTTTTTGAGCCAAATATGCAACTGCGTGTGTTAATAATTGCACGTTGTCACTGCTTATATATGGGTTCGGGTCGGGTTGCGGATCTTGTGCCGGCGGGTCGGGTCGGGTTGCGGAACTAATTGGCAATATGTGCGGGTAGCGGGGCGGGTTCGGTACTGCACGTCACGGGTGCGGGGCGGGAGCGGGTCTTGAAAATCAGACCCGTGCAGGACTCTGCCAGATAGAAGACACCGACGAGAAACCAAGGTGCATTATTAGCCACCCAGGCTTTAGAGAAGGCTGTCTCAGTGTTTGGACACTGAAAATAGCGTATCTTCAATACAAACAACAACACAGAGCAGTTGATGGCCCACTACACCAGTAAGTAAATATTGATTGACTCAACTGCCTATTGCAGCTTTGCTTTCATATAATACTTTTAGTCGCTACAGATATAGTACACTTTTAAAGATACCATTAAACTCTTTCAAGCAGTCAAAAACAGCTTGGCTTTTATTTTTTCTGTGTATGCAAGTTCAATGTATGCTTGGGAAAAGAAACAACTACACATGTGAGGAAATATATAAGAGGTCTATGATTCTGTCAAGCAGTCATGTATAACCTCATATTTATTTTGTACAAGTAAAATACAAATATCATGTTATAAGCCAATTTGTAACCATTGCTACATAATAGTACTACATAACATTTTATTTTTCTCCAAATATATTTATAATCTGTATACTTTTTTTTCATTAGGAAGTATCGATATAGCCTACAGCTTATCGACAGTTTGTACGTTGGTGCTGGGGTGTACTCGGCCCAAAAATCAGAGTCCCGCTGCGTGCTGTAACCGAGATACGGAAGACTTACCCTGAGCCGGGAGGCCGCTATCAGGGATTTCAATGGCAAAATCTGTAATTTGACATAAGTCATGCAGCTGAACTGGTTAAAATGGTTTCACATGATGTAAATAATTTACAAAGTACATCATTTACAATATTATTTTTCCAAAGAAACATGTAAATATAACAACATTTTCCAAATCACAAGTTTGTAAGATTGTATTAATTTACTGTTTGATAAATAAAAAAGGGTTCTTTTGTTAATTTTTCACTTGTAACATTTTATCTTTATTGCAGTGTACATTAGTCTATTTTGGTATGTGCGAGCCCACAAATAATTAAAAGTGGTAAAAATAATAAAGATATTCAGACGTAATTCATTTTTGGCCTTACTTATTTCACTTCAACTTTTATATATTTCAGTCACTAGGCAAGTTCACTGTACTCTGGTGACATTTAGCTCAAGCTGGCATAACACCTGTAGTAACTTAATTCTGACCCGAGTTTTGTGCACAATCTTCCAGCACCCATGATCAATGTTTATAGCAATCAGGAAACATTCACAGCTCACAACTACACATCGCTTCCCCATCATGAATTGTTAGATAAAAAAAGTTTAGCGAGGTCCGGTTACACATATGTTGAGCGAAAATAGCGGAAGGATACAAAACAAACAATCTAGACGAGGCTGGTGTTTGCCACGTGTGACGTCACACAGCTGGGTTAATGGCTGGCAAGCTTTTCGCTACCGGAGCGGAATAACACGGGAAAGTGGCACACATTTCATGTTATTTGGGGGGTATTTATGGAAAGAATCATTGATGTTGATATGTCAAATGAAACAGTGGAAAGTGATGAAGCGATTTATTAACACAGAATAACATTTATTTTGGACATTACATGGACTTTAACAGACCCAGACAATTCAGTGCCACATCTGCACGACATGATAGAGCAATTTGGAAGATACTCAGGATATACAATTAATTTTAAGAAATCAAATGCTTGTTTCTTATATATGACGCCAACAGCAAATTTGGAAAAGTCTTGTTCTTTTAATTTGTCACCAGGTGGCTTTAAATACTTAGGAATAAATATAAATCTGTTTAAAGAGAATTACAATCCGCTCATTGACAAATTCAAACAGGATTTATCCAAATGGTCCACATTACCAATATCACTGCTAGGAAGAATCAATGTCATAAAAATGAATATTCTACCGAGATGTATTTTTCTTTTTCAAATGTTACCACACTATTTATCTGCTGATTATTTTAAATCTCTCAATAGACACATCTCAAAATTGATCTGGTGTAATAAAAAACCAAGAATCAAGTTAATTACTCTTATGAAACCATAAACCATGGGGGGTCTTGGTCTTCCCAACTTTCAACACTACTTCTGGTCAGCTCAATTAAGAAATGTACCATCTTGGTTTCTGGGAAGAAAGGATTCACTATGGGTTCAGATAGAAGCCAATGTATTTCACCCGTTGCCAGTGGAAACTCTTATATTCGTTAAAGACTTCAATAAGGTGAAAAATATGGCCAAATGTTTTACAGTGGTCAATACACTTTTAGCCTGGAGGGACTGTACAAAGAAAGTTCATGTTAACTCAGGTATTTCAATCTTTTCTCCTATTTTGAACAATCCTGATCTTAGTAAATATTTGTTGTGAATCAATATAAAAAAATGGAGGAAATCAGGTCTAAAGCAATTGAAACATTTGTTTCACAAAGATATAACATTGAAATCATTTAATCATTTAAGAGCAGAATATGACATTTCAAATAAGGATTTTTTCAGATACCTGCAAATTAGGAACGCGATCCAATCAATTATTAAAAGCAATAAATTGAGATCGGGATTGTTGGAAGAGGAGGAGATATTGATGTCATCGAGCACGATCAAAGGTAAAATTAGAGAATTTAATGCAGTTTTTTCTAAAAGAGCTCAGTCATCCTTTCCAACCTTAAAAAAGATCTGGGAAAAGGACTTAGGGATACAGATAGATGAAACTACTTGGCTGAATATCTGTGAAAGAACACATTTTCCATTCACAAGCAATAAAATCAAAGAAGCAAACTTTAAATTTCTCAACAAATGTTACCTCACACCCATAAAGATGCATAACATTTCCAAAGAAAACTCTCCAAAATGTCCGAGATGTAAAGTAAAAGAAGGAACATTTATGCATCTGTTTTGGGACTGTGATCTCTTGAAACATTTCTGGGATTCGATTCATGCGCTCACAAAAGCCGTTTTAGGCATCGAAATGAGCCAAAATCCATGTTTTTTCCTGTTAAATGATATGACAAACTTTAAACTGAACCCCAAACATTATACAATACTAATCACAATAACAGATTTTGCCAAGAAATGTATACTTTTACTCTGGAAGAATGAACTTCCTCCAACATTTAAACTTTTCATTGATCAGATAACACATTTTTTACCTCTGGAGAAAATGACTTTGGAAAAATGTAATCATGGAAATATCTTTCAAGCTCTGTGGTTGCCATTGTTTTCTTATTTTGAAAATATATCTGAGATATGACCAGTGATGGAATGGTGCATTCTGTGGATATTTTTCCTGACGGCCGGAAATACTAGTTGTGTTGTCATTGTCTATATTGTCGCTGTATTGTATAATTAATTGTATAATTATTAGGAAACAAACAGAACACTGCTACCAGTGACAGGCTTTCTTGGGGCAAGTCCTTCTGCCCCCAGGACCCAGACCAAGAGACAAGAACCAGGTTACTGACATGCTTTACTGTTCACCTGGTTACCTGATCCTTGTCCAGCTGTCTGGAGCCAGCCCCATCCCTCCAGCAGCCGGCGCTCTAACCACACCCCACTGCCACAGTCCTTTTGTTCATATTCTTATTTTTCTTGTACTACATTTAGTCTGCAGTCATAAAAGTTGACTGTTTCTTAAAATATATTATGTTAGATATCCACTGCTAGTTGTTCAAGTAAATGTATGTTGTCTTTAGTAAATGGTCACATCTGAATAAAGAAGTTCATCTGAACTCATATTAGTTTCACATTGATCTCTGAAGCATACATGTTTTTCTTGCTTCCCATTGATTTCAAAGTTTTCACAGATAATGAACAGAAGGCTGATATTATGATGATCCACAATAACAGAAAGACAGTCACTTTAATTCAGGGGAAAGCTCATTGATTAGGACACAGGAATGTTGAGCTACACTTAATAAACCTGAACATCTGATTGGATTAGAAACTGATTTTTATCCTCATCTTGTTTTCTTTCTTTAGACTGAGGAACTGCAGTTTGTCAGAGATCAGCTGTTCTGCTCTGATCTCAGCTCTGAAGTCCAACATCCATCTGAGAGATCTGGACCTGAGTGTCAACGATCTGCAGGATTCAGGAGTGGAGCTGCTGAGAGATCTTCTGGAGAGTCCAGACTGCAGACTGGAGACTCTCGGGTCAGTTCTCCATCTTGAACTTGTGTGCTGAGATGAATATGTGAGAGTTGTGTTGACTCTGAGCTGCAGACATCAGGCTGATATCACTCTGATCCTCACTGAGCCTCTTAATGCTAGAGTTGCATAATGCAATGTTGATCTTTACATTTAAATATAACAACAAAAAACCTTCACTGCAGAATTCCCTCTGAACCTTTTAAACAGCTGAAATTCATCTTGTATTCTCCATCATGATTTTAACAAATGATATCAAATACAATAATGAAATAGTTATATTAAAACGATCCAACACTAACAAGTATGTTCAGTTGTTGCTGTTTTCATTATGTTCCTGAAGCTACATGATGCTGATACTGACTGAATAGTTCACTCTGAAGATGCTGTGATTTGATGACTCCACTGTTCCTAAAATACATATTCTGGAGGTTTTTCTTCACATTTAAAATTCATCCTGAATTGTGATCTTTGTAAACGTTGTGATCTTGAGTTGAATCAGTTTCTGTGGTTTGTATTTGTCTGGCTGCACATCATGAGTTAGTGTAGATGGAGCAGAGTTTCAGATGTGAAGTCTCCTCGTTTTATTGAAGTAGAAGCATGTTGTCTCTAATATGAATGAGAGCTCTTTCCCTCTTTCTGTATCTTACAGTTTTTAACCTGTTTGGAGTTTCCACTTTCTGACCTTCTTCAGCTCTGAGCAGATTATTAAACCTGGAGTTATTTCAAACAGGAACATTGTTTTCTAAAGTTACATCATGTTTTCTTTATTCAGACTGAGGAGCTGCAGGTTGTCAGAGATCAGCTGTTCTGCTCTGGCCTCAGCTCTGAAGTCCAACATCCATCTGAGAGTTCTGGACCTGAGTCTCAACGCTCTGCAGGATTCAGGAGTGGAGCTGCTGAGAGATCTTCTGGAGAGTCCAGACTGCAGACTGGAGACTCTCAGGTCAGTACGGGGTCTCTGTTACTGCTGGAGATCTCATGTGTTTCATTAACAGTTGAACCTAATGCTTGAACAACCATACATGTGTGTATGTCGTTGTGAGGGTTTTCCTGCTCACCCAGTTAAAAAGGACAGAAGGAGAGGAAGGCTTGCCTAAAAGAAAGCTTTATTGACTGGCCACAGCTTGGAAACAATACATCAATACTTTAGGAAACAGACAGAACACTGCTGCCAGTGACAGGCTTTCTTGGGGCAAGTCCTTCTGCCCCCAGGACCCAGACCAAGAGACAAGA
This sequence comes from Notothenia rossii, assembly GCF_949606895.1. Classification (NCBI taxonomy): domain Eukaryota; kingdom Metazoa; phylum Chordata; class Actinopteri; order Perciformes; family Nototheniidae; genus Notothenia; species Notothenia rossii. The sequence continues at coordinate 92,407,993 of NC_136902.1, read as the reverse complement.
ACCAGGTTACTGACATGCTTTACTGTTCACCTGGTTACCTGATCCTTGTCCAGCTGTCTGGAGCCAGCCCCATCCCTCCACCAGCCGGCGCTCTAACCACACCCCACTGCCACAGTCCTTTTGTTCATATTCTTATTTTTCTTGTACTACATTTAGTCTGGAGTCATAAAAGTTGAATGTTTCTTAAAATATATGTTAGATATCCACTGTTAGTTGTTCAAGTAAATGTATGTTGTCTTTAGTAAATGGTCACATCTGAATAAAGAAGTTCATCTGAACTCATATTAGTTTCACATTGATCTCTGAAGCATACATGTTTTTCTTGCTTCCCATTGATTTCAATGTTTTCACAGATAATGAACAGAAGGCTGATATTATGATGATCCACAATAACAGAAAGACAGTCACTGTAATTCAGGGGAAAGCTCATTGATTAGGAAACAGGAATGTTGAGCTACACTTAATAAACCTGAACATCTGATTGGATTATAAACTGATTTTTATCCTCATCATGTTCTCTTTATTCAGACTGAGGAGCTGCAGTTTGTCAGAGATCAGCTGTTCTGCTCTGGCCTCAGCTCTGAAGTCCAACATCCATCTGAGAGATCTGGACCTGAGTCAGAACGATCTGCAGGATTCAGGAGTGAAGCTGCTGAGAGATCTTCTGGAGAGTCCAGACTGCAGACTGGAGACTCTCAGGTCAGTTCTCCATCTTGAACTTGTGTGCTGAGATGAATATGTGAGAGTTGTGTTGACTCTGAGCTGCAGACATCAGGCTGATATCACTCTGATCCTCACTGAGCCTCTTAATGCTAGAGTTGCATAATGCAATGTTGATCTTTACATTTAAATATAACAACAAAAAACCTTCACTGCAGAATTCACTCTGAACCTTTTAAACAGCTGAAATTCATCTTGTATTCTCCATCATGATTTTAACTAATGATATCAAATACAATAATGAAATAGTTATATTAAAACGATCCAACACTAACAAGTGTGTTCAGTTGTTGCTGTTTCCAACATGTTCCTGAAGCGACATGATGCTGATACTGACTGAATAGTTCACTCTGAAGATGCTGTGATTTGATGACTCCACTGTTCCTAAAATACATATTCTGGAGGTTTTTCTTCACATTTAAAATTCATCCTGAATTGTGATCTTTGTAAACGTTGTGATCTTGAGTTGAATCAGTTTCTGTGGTTTGTATTTGTCTGGCTGCACATCATGAGTTAGTGTAGATGGAGCAGAGTTTCAGATGTGAAGTCTCCTCGTTTTATTGAAGTAGAAGCATGTTTTCTTTAATATGAATGAGAGCTCTTTCCCTCTTTCTGTATCTTACAGTTTTTAACCTGTTTGGAGTTTCCACTTTCTGACCTTCTTCAGCTCTGAGCAGATTATTAAACCTGGAGTTATTTCAAACAGGAACATTGTTTTCTGAAGTTACATCATGTTCTCTTTATTCAGACTGAGGAGCTGCAGCTTGTCAGAGATCAGCTGTTCTGCTCTGGCCTCAGCTCTGAAGTCCAACATCCATCTGAGAGATCTGGACCTGAGTGTCAACGATCTGCAGGATTCAGAGAAGCTGCTGAGAGATCTTCTGGAGAGTCCATACTGCAGACTGGAGACTCTCAGGTCAGTACGGGGTCTCTGCTGGTTCAGCAGTATTGTATTAAACACAGGGAGGTGTTTCTCTCTCTGGGGAATCTCAACAGATCAGTGATGTTTCCCACTGACTGCAGGTTCTTTCATTCTTCCATCAACTATATATTGTAAGCTGAAAATGCAAATCCACATTTAGTTAGTGAGCAACTTTCTAACAGACATATATGATTTTACGGAAGAGTGGAAAAGGTTTTCTGTTTTGTTTCCTGTCATGTTTTTAGTTTCTAGCCTAATGAGCAGTTACTTCCTGTGATGCAGCTGAGAGCTGTGGCAGTCAGTCGTAGTGTTTGCAGAGAAGATATGATGGGATGTAAAGCATGAGATCAGTCAGGACTCTGAAGCTGACTCAAAGAACAAACACTTATTTTAAACTTTATCCAAAATTGTTGGATTGTGTTCATCCCTGCAGGATCAGAGATGATGAGACGATCAGAGCCAAGATCCAGAAGACCTGTGAGTACTGAAACCATATCCTCCATTCATCAAACTATTGTACATTAAATCTGATCTTAAAATATATTTATAGTACAATAATTATTATTATGTTTCTCTGTCCCCACCTCTCTCCATCAGGTGACTCCGATGTGGAGCAGGAAGTGAAGACAGACAGAAAGGTGAGAGAGGAGCAGTTGAACAGAGTGGAGTATATTTATTTCACCACTGAATGACATATAATTATTAGGGCTGTCAAGTTAAATGCACTAACGCTCGCAATTTATCTAGAAACCTAAACAATATCCCGCCCCAATGTACTGTGATTGGCTGGTACTACTGTGCTGTGATTGGCTGGTACTACTGTGCTGTGATTGGCTGGTAATACTATGCTATGATTTGCTGGTAATTCTGTGCTGTGATTGGCTGGTAGTGCTGTGACATGCTAACCCGTTAATATCCCGTTTGTAATTGACGATGAACTCAGATGATCCAGACTCATTAGCATATTTCCAATTGGTCTGAATATGTTGTGGAATTGTGGTTTGGTTTCATGAAGCTAAAACTTAACTTGATTTCTATTAAAATAACTAACTTTGTTTGTTCCAGGCTCCTGAATCCTTCTCCCCTGAACACACAACTGAGTCTCCATACAGGTAATCCTATAACATGACCAAACATTATTTTAAACACATGAAAGATATATATTCATTTAATTGTGTTTGATTTCATGTCTTTCACCTTGAGGTATTGCATCCAATCTCTTTCCAACAGACGTAAATAAAATAATGCCTCTGTGTGTAGGAAGGATTGTTTTCTTGTACCAGTCTAGATCCTCGCTGGACTAGAGATTTTGTTAATTTAATAAAAATGTGTTTACTCACACATTCTGATGCATGTGGACACATCTTCAGTGATGTTCCTGTAATCATCAGGTGTTTCAGATCTTTCAACAAACCCTCCTCCAGGTCAGACTCCAGCTGGATGAACACCTGTCAGTCAGAACACAGGCCAGTGAAGGCTTGGTGTAGTAACCTGTCCCCTGTGTGTCTACAGGTTCAGGTGTCCTGGTCCAGGTGAGTTCCAGTGTGCTTCGACTGGCCTGGTGTTCGTCATGGCTCAGGAGGCGGAGCTTCTGTACAGGACGGTCCCTTGGGAGGAGAGCTTCCTCCAATCAGCTGGCAAGCAGGCAGCAGGGCCGCTGTTCAACGTGAAGAGTTCTGATGAAGCTGCCGTCTGCCAGCTCCACCTGCCACACAGTGAGACAGAGGATGGTAAAGACATCTAGTGTTAACAAATACACTTATATAATGATTAGCACTTTATACTATTCACTAGTGTTCAAGAGTTATAAAGCAGCTTTATTAAACTACACTGAACAAAAATATAAATGCAACACTTTTTTTTTTGCTCCCATTTTTCATGAGATGAACTCAAAGATCTAAAACATTTTCTATATACACAAAATAACCATTTATCTCAAATATTGTTAAAGAGCACAGGGGGCGGAACAATAATGAACCATTAGAGTAAAAGGTGAAGGATATAAACTGGTACATCCTAGTGAGGCTCCAAAGTGAATGACATTAGATGAACATTAGCTCTGAGCTAAAGTGGTGTGACATTGAATATGATGAAGCTGTTTCAGCAGCAATGCAACAGATGACCAGCTCTTTGCTCCACAGCGCTGCTCCTGGACGGCCTGTTGTCTGTCGTCCACATCACTGATGAAGGCCTGAGCATCTTGGAGCCGCTGGAGGTCACACGCACTCACGTGGTGGTGAAGGTGCCTCACCTCTCTCTCTTTGGCCTGGTCTGGGATATCTTTAAAAGGGTTCTGCTTCTGCGGATAAAGGGCAAGATTCTGGTGTTCCTACGACCCCCGGGCAGAGAGGAGCAAACACTGGATGTACATCTGCTGCAGAAAAACGTCCCTAAGAAGGAGGTAAGGCCATGTGCTCACCATCAGACTAAACACTGGTTTAAACCACAGCTGTTTCCTCACACACTGCTCCTCTTCTCAAAGCTTCTCGTGCTGAGAGAAGGATAAGATCTATCTGAACTGTAAATCTTCAGATCGCTCTTTGTGGTTTTGTATGATTCTCTCTCAGCATGTCTTTCTGTCTGCGGAAACTGATGGCATGAATGTTAAACACATCACACAGAACTGAAAGACCTGCTGAGATGAATCACTGCCAAGACAACGTGATCTCATCCCTACCAGCCACATGTTACAGCTTGGACCAGCAGCCTTTTGTGCTTTATAACCAACACGTTCTCACTGCCAACCCGTCACATGTTGACTGACGGTCAGGGCCCCTCCCCGTCACCCTATTACGTACAGGGTACCCCTTGAGCGCCAGTTTTCAACGGGCAGGGTGTCCCATTGACTTGCATAGAGCTCCCTGAACGTTGGTAATAGACGAGTTGGGATCGCGGCGAAATGCTCTCCGCAGATCCATTCTCACAGCGTTTATCAACCTTTTTCTTACTCAATATCAAGCCACACTTATTGTTTTTACTTCTTTATTTTAATTGAATAATGTCGGACTTTTGTTGCCGTCAGTTATGGGGAGAGTAGGGGCTCAGAAAACTGAAATCTGTATTGTTTCACCGTTTTTTCCTCCTAATTTTGTATTCTTTTCTAAACCACACACTGTTATTTACTCAACAATAACACATAATTATCCTTGTGTTTATTTATTTGTTTGATTAATAAACACAAGTTGGAGTCCGTCAGGACCGAGGGTCAGAGCAGCTCATAGTAGTTGCTTTAGAGAATTTTACACCCGAAAGTAAGTATTCTCTCCGCTATGTTTGACAAACCCCGTGATAGTCCTCAAGCTCTGTGATTGGATGTTTGAGCAACACACTCTCACTCCATAATCGTCCAGGAGCGACGGTCCCGAGGCGTGCAGTTGTGACGCTCCTAGGCTCCTTCAGCTTCATAAAGGGACGCAAATAGCTTTCAACTGATTGCAATATATTCCCATCTGCGGCGGGATTTGACGCTCATAGAAGCACGGCATTAGTTTGTGTCGGCTGTCCTTAAAGGCAATGTGAGCGTCCATTCCCATTGGATAACAGAGAATTGTACACCAGGAAGTAAGTATTCTCCTTACTGTCAATTGATTTGACAGTGATATCTCCACTACTCATCAACTCAAAAACACCAGATTATCCTTGTTGATTAAACAACATTGATAGGTTTTGTGAACATTTTCTTGTTGCCCCAGCTGGTCGACACCTCTTTTAGCAGAAACAAAGGCTACATTAATGTATTAAATCAATGTTAATCCAGGTGGATGTGGAATTAACGGACGTGACGTTGTGTGATTGCGTTGCCAGGCAACAGCTTCGGTTCATGTTAATTTACAAACTCTTCAACTACAACCGTAGTTATATTTAAAAACATGTTAGAAGGCCTCACAAAATACTTTAATGTAAATTAAAATTGAAATGTGAAGGAATGTGTGTACAACAAAATACATCCTTACGAAATACGAAACCGGAAACAGACGGAGGCAAGATCCTCAGCTCGATTTAGCCGCAAAGCACGCTGGGATTTGTTGTTTGAAAGATGTGAAATCCGAAAACATATTTTAAAAATAAAATAATACTTTATTCCGAGTGTGCTTGCTTTTCTCTTTCAAAGTCATCACATAACGGCATTGTAATACACGGTTCGGCTGCATTAAATATGAAATATCTGCCCTAGTTGTATATTTATAGAGCCCTGATGAGAAACATGAGGGCTTTATAGAGACAAACAGGAGGAAATGGTCCTAAACATATCAGCAGTTAAACAACATCTTACATGTCTTTTCACACAATACGCCTCCTTGCAGTATCAACAATAATTCGACTGACTTTTATATTTGATCCAATTGGTAGATTGACTGTATTTACACCATAACTGTGCACTTTTTTTTCTTCTTCAAAGGACAGAAAAAGTTTGGGAACCACTGGCTTATCTCAAAGAATTACAATCATCTATTTTTAATATTCCTTTAAAAAGGCAATATATACTTATAATTATGTTGTGATTGATTGTATATCTCATCACTTTGTGGAGTGGGTCCGTCAATGTTTGTTGTTGTTTAATGTGATCTTTAAATAAAGTTGTCTTGACTATCTGAGCATAACCAAAGTTACTTTGTTACTGAAGGTTGCTGATCAACACAAACCTGCTGTGAACATCACAATCTCCTCCGACTGTGAGCTGGAACTGTACAAAGGTTACAGTGTGCACTGTGAACCTGAGGGCTTCTTCATTCAGCCTCAGGTGAGTCACTGATACTCCTCTAAAGGAACACAATGATCATTAACACACATATATCTGCATGTGGATCCACAATCAGGAAAGAAACTGATAAACGTTTAACGTCTGCTTCTGGTTTTCAGAGTAAAACATTTGAATCCAGTTTTGGACCAGATTACGATCTGACATTTCAAGTTTCCCTGACGACGAGCACAGAGACAGTGGATTTGAGGGTCGAGGACCAAGGTGGAAATGAAGTCTGGTATTGTCGCCTGTCACTGGAAGGTAAAGACTACACCTGAGCTCAGACCCAGTGATAGACTGATAACTCTAAAGCTCCATCTCATAGCCTTCTCTATTAAGGCTCCATGGCAACGCATCATTACGACATTAAACACAACCTGTAATGTTCTAAAACTATATTAATAACTAGTGTGGTGTGGTGGTGAAACAGCGTGGCATCATGGGAGTTGTAGTCTTCAGCTTCTCATGCTTAAGTGGATTACAGCATTACAGGAGACCGTGATGAAACGTACTGTTACCTTTAAAATTACACATCTCTCTGAACCATTTGAGATAATCTATGTACACAACTCAACCAAGTATAAATAATACAGGTGTAGGAGTTTTTATACATTTGAATGAGGAAATGTTACATATTATAACTTTAAGTGAACAGAAATCCACCTATGGCATTGTCGAGTTACTTGAATTTGGAAGAGATCTGTTTAATGTGATTGTTGGTTAACTAAAGTATTTTCCCTGTTTATCTACCAGGTCCAAGACATGCATTGTCCCAGAGAAATGTCCCAGAGGGCAGAGTCCCATCAGAGAGCAGAGTCCCAGCAGAGAGCAGAGTCCCAGCAGAGAGCATAGTCTCAGCAGAGAGCAGAGTCTCAGCAGAGAGTAGAGTCCCAGCAGAGAGCAGAGTCCCAGCAGAGAGTAGAGTCCCAACAGAGAGTAGAGTCCCAGCAGAGAGTAGAGTCCCAACAGAGAGTAGAGTCCCAGCAGAGAGCAGAGTCCCAGCAGAGAGTAGAGTCCCAACAGAGAGTAGAGTCTCAGCAGAGAGCAGAGTCCCAGCAGAGAGCAGAGTCCCAGCAGACCAGAGGCTGCTCTCAGTTCGGACAGAGTTCATTCAAAGAGTGACTCCACCTGTCCTGAACGACCTTCTGGATAAACTCTTTGAGTCTGAAGTGATCAGTGAATCTGAAATGACGTCAGCCAGAACCAAACCCCAAAATGACGGAGCACGAGAGGTGGTGGACGCAGTGCGAAATAAAGGAGCTGCAGCCAGCAGGGTTCTGATCAATGCTCTCCGAGAGCTGGACCCGTATCTTTACAGGAAGCTCAACTTGAGCTGAGGCTAAACCTTGTGGAGCGTGTGACAGTTGAAGTCTACTCCTCTGTTTTGTTACCTGAACATGTTTCCCCTTGTCTTGAAGGTAACACAGATTCTGAGCGAATGCTACTTTTGTCCTCTCTTTTCTCCTGGACTCCCTCCTGAGAGCAGCTACCCGTATTGGCCTTCCTTTGGTGTATATATATATACATATATATATATATGTATATATATATCTCCTGTCTCCCACCTCCTCCACAGTTTCCAGAGGACTCCCCAGGACAGAGCTTCCTTACCAGTCTGTTCAGTCTCTTCCTGTCAGCAGCCGAGATGCTGCTGCCCCAGCAGGACACACCATAGAAAATGGCTGATGCCACAACAGAGTCATGAAATGTCTGAAGGAGTGCCCCCTGCACCCCGAAAGACCTCAGTCTCCTCAGCAGAAAGAGTCTGCTCTGTCCCTTCTTGTACAGAGCAGCAGAATTATCCGTCCAGTCCAGTTTATTGTTCAGATGAACGCCCAGGTATTTGTAAGATTTCACAATCTCAATGTCCGCTCCCTGGAAGTTCACTGGTGTCGGGGGGAGTGGTGGCACCGTCTGAAATCCACCAGCAGCTCCTTGGTCTTCCCTGCGTTGAGCTGGAGGTGGTTCCTCTGGCACCCGAGGGTGAAGTCCTGCATCAGCTCCCAAACCTCCCTGTCGTCCCTGACCTCCCTGTCGTCCTCGTTGGAGATGAGGCCAACGATGGCGAGTCGTCAGAGAACTTCTGCAGGGGACAGGTTGCAGTGTTGTGGGTGAAGTCTGCAGGGTAGAGGGTGAAGAGAAACGGTCCAGCACCGTCTCCTGGGTGGCCCCCGTACTGCTGATGATGGTACACCCTTTCCAATCCACACACATACGCCTTCCAATCCACACACACACACACAAACACACACACACACACACACACACACACACACACACACACACACACACACACACACACACACACACACACACACACACACACACACACACACACACACACACACACACACACACACACAGACTTCTGCAGTCCTCCAATCAGATGACCGATGTCTCTACACACGAGCAATGTGCTTACAATGAAAATAAAAAAAGACAAATTGATAAATGATTTATATTTGTCACACATTATATTGTGTTAGTAACAAACCACACAAAGATTGAAGTTAAAAGACGTATTTAATGTGCATTTGGAAAGCTTTGCTATTCTCTTACAGTACTTTACAATATTTCAAGAGGTCACGTTTTAATACAAAGTCAAACAAAAACAATAATATAAACTGGCTAATATTTCTGATTCCAGCTAATCAATAACAATTAGATCAAGAGAGGATTTCTGTGTGAGGGTGAAGGTTTAGAAATTTATAATCTGAAAATAGGAGTTTCGCCAAGAAGAGAAAAAAAACTCCAAAATCCCGACAACCTAATTATTTTTATTGCAACGTAATTTCCCAATTATTTGAGAATAACTCCTTTTAGTGGGTTGAGTAAATTCAATCATTTATGGCATTAATAATTTATACATAATTCTTAACTGTGAATCTCTTTAATTTTGTTTAAAATCAGAAATGTTTCAGTCCGGCCAAAACGTAAAAAAAAAAAAAAGGGAAATTACATAAAATATTTTCCATAAAAAAAGTTGATTCAAGAACGAAACTCTGTTATTACATCTGTATTTGTATTATATGACAATTATTAAGTCTAAAAAGATCTTTCCCAGCTTTGTAATTACTCTGTAATTGTATTTCTTATCGTTTATAAGTTTATGGCAGACCAACACATTCTTGCACAGTGCAACCATGGATGTTTAATAAGAACTGGATACAGCGTGGGAGGCGGGGTCTCGCTCTATCCTATGAGAGCTGCTCATTGGCGCATGAGGATAAAATGGCCCAACTTTTGAGAGAGCGAAACGTCACAGATTACCCGTCATGCCTAGCTATCAGAGCAAAAAAAAACATATGTGCGCTCACAGAGCATGAGCCCCTTAAGCCCCGCCCCCTGAGCTCCCACTCTCGGCTCACTAGAATGAATGGACATAGAAAATAAATCTAGATTCGGCTTTTAGTGCATTTTACAACTTTAAGGACCGAATGATTCTAATAAGGAAATACAATTATATTATATAAAATTGTTCAAACTGGGTAGTTTATTTAGTTTAAAACAAATCATCCGCTGATTTACAGACCTCTCTTTCCCCATGTTAGTCAAGGGGGAAAAGTATTTCTGGGCCCAGTGACGTCTCGGACTGAGACGGAGATTGTAGTAACGCCGTTTGGCCAGTACAAATTTGTTCCTCAGAGTCCGGCGCACTTCCTGGGGACTTGAGTGCAACTCAGGCAGCTGTCTGGACGTCAAATGTCCTATTTGGGTTGCCGTACGTAACTGTCCAATATGGGGGGGGGGGGGGGGGGGGGGGAGTACGACTTCCCGATTTTTACGAAAGGCACACAGAGATTTGTTTTAATGAAATCCCTTTTCTTCAAGGAATCTCAACAGAAAACTAAAACATTTCTAAATTTGACATAAAATGAAAGAAAATTCACAGTTAAGATTAAAATATTAATTATTAATGCCATAAATGATTGTCTACATTTACAGTTTCTTGTTTCTGCAGTTTGATAGTTAAATAAATGTCTCACTTATTATAAGAATGTAATGAACCCACTAAAAGGAGTTATCCTCAAATAATCTGGAACTCACGTTGTAATAACAATAACTCATCTCTCTCATTCAGATTCAAAACATTTAAAGTAAATTAAAGACCAATCTTTTTTATTTGGCTTATAATTTGGGGCAATAGTAATTTGTTAGTAGTATCACTGTTCATGTTTTAAGATATAACTCTTTCTGTTTGTTACACCTTGTTTTTAATTATTGTTCCTCATATGTTATTGTCATTTTATGTCATACTCTGTAAAAACACTTCAAGCATGAAAGGTGTTATATAAATAAAGTTTATTATTATTAATGTCGTCTGGTTGTTTGAGTGTTTTTTCTCTTCTTTGTGAAACGCAGCTGTGTCAAATGTCCTTCTTGGGTTGCCGTACATTGCTCTCCAAAATGGCCGACCAACCCTTTTTGACTGGTCATATTTCTGGAGTAATTAAACCGTTTTTGAGGAACAGAAATGTTGTTTTCTGACATCACTTTAACATTTTAACAAGGTACTTGTGGGTGAGCAAACTTGGAATAATAAGCTAATATATATATATATATATATATATATACATATATATATATATATATATATATATATATATATATATATATATATATATATATATATATATATATATATATATATATATATATACATTAAGTCCTCCAGGAACAGCTGAAGTTTAATTAATAAATGTGACAGTAAAATAAAAAACGGCTAGATATTCTCTTATCTTCCTCCAGCAGCGTATTACTGAAACACCTAGGATTGTGTACATTAAAAAATGTAAAACCTTTAAAAGAATAATTTACAGAGCACAGATTAAAATCAGTCCTGTTTGAATAATTATCTGAATATTTCTGAATAAACAGTGACTTTTTAGCCAATATCACCTCCTCAGTTCCCCCTCTATACATTCAAATGAATACAAATTAAGGTTTATATCTTCCCTCTTAGCTGTAGTGCTAATTATCAACGTTTCTAAAACCAATATATTAAAAATGTATGATTGGAAAAAAGGTGTAATTTTCATTATGATGTTAAAGGGTTTCATTATAATCTTTATCCAATATTTAATACTTCTTGATGAATCCAAACTACTTTTGAAATGTGAACAGTGCAACAACAATGTAGAAAAACTGGTATCATCGTTCTTTAAAATGTATTTTCTCCACTATCAATGCTATGCTAACACGCACTCTACAGCGCTGGAAGTAATACAAGTTGTATTTCTGCTAAAACTAAACCTCTGAAATATAAATGTTCCCACAGACTTTGAAACCTAATGTTTATCTTTAGTTGGAGCTTCTCCTTTTTCAAACCTTTCGTCCTAAATGTGAGTTCAAAGCTCTGATTATCTCCTGAACAAAGACTATGAACATATTCATCGTCCTCTGTTTATAAGTGACTGTTATTTTTGTATATATTGACTCTTGTGCCGTTATATTTTCCTTTTGTATTGATGCCTCTTAATGTGGGACTTTGTATACATGTGTAAATGTTTGATTCTGTAGATATCTTTAAATATTTAAACTTTTATTCATCGGGATTGTGAGAAACAGCATTTCTAAGATGTGGAAAATGTGGAAAATACAGCTACATGTGTACTTTTAATAAAGGTGTATCCAGTGTAAAGTCTGGTATAATTGAGATGTGTTGTTCTTTTTCCCAGGAATGGCTTCGAGGATACAAATTTATATTTTCTAAGTAAAACAATTGACATTTAATCGCTGATTTTGCTGCAAAATGACCACAAATCAACGTGTTTTGCTAACTTTGCAGCTCCCTTTTTCCTCTCATTACAGCAGCAGTCGAGTGCGTTCACCTTTCCAATCTAATTACATATTCATAATAAACACACAGAGTTTACACAGCATTTACATGTGTTAAAACATACTTAATCTAAACAACTCCGACAACATACCTCACTTTCTGTTTCCTCTCGTTCCTCATTACCTCAAACATTAAATCAAAATCAAAGCACTTTCTGTTTAACCAATTTCAATCTGAGTTTCCATAGAAACCTCTCCTCTGGTATTAAGCCACTTGTTGAAGGACATCTCAACATGTAGAGAAAGTCTCATTTTCAAAGGAGTGAACTGACCCTGAGTCACAGTGTCCGAGGTCATAGGTCAGAGGAAATGTAACAGCATAAACAGGCAATAATTCTGCCTGAAGGGAATCACAGTGAGGTTAAACATCCTGCTGTGTTTCTCTGGATCTGGATCTGGATCGTACCACACTGACGATCACTGATGGAAATCTTCACCCGCTACGATTTGATCCAGATCGTTGATTCTCTCCTGATAAAAGCCTTCCTCGATCCCTACCTTTGAAGCAAGGACCTACAAGATAAGAGAGAGAGGAAGGAAGTCAGACTCTCCTCGGACTGGAAGAGCTGGAACCAGTTTGATGTTATGCAAACCAGCAGATCTGACATGTGGCATTATGACATGTCATGGTGAAGAGAAGAGAAGCAACCTGTGTCGAAGGCATTATTATGAATGGTAAAACGTAATATTTGTCAACATAAAAAGCTACCTGATGTTTACCCTTTTCTACACTTACATTTGTTGTTGTTGTTGTTTACTTTTCTTTCTATATTCCAACTTCCTGTGTTTGTATATGCTCCGGTATACACCGAGGCAAATGCCATGTATGTGTGAGCCATCAGAAGGAGGAAACCTGGTTCTAAAAACCCCTTTCTGTTATTGTTTGATTTGCAAGTGTGACTAGGGATGAAATATGATTTAATCTAAGACAACAACTTTTCATCAACGTTCATGTTTTGGTTTTATCTTTTGGTGTCTTGACATTTGAAATGCAATGTAATTAATCCCCTTCTCATTCACTAACCGTAAAAGTATACAATGTCAAGACTATTATGCAAACACATTTGATGCAAACACATCCCTATCCCTGACTTTCTTTGTGAGTCTTTGTTTCTTCCGTTTAGTTTTTCCTTCTTCACCGAAAAATAAATACTTGAACTTCTTATGTTGAAAAATATATGTTTGTTATATTTGAAGATAAACAGGGCCAGCACTCTCCCCTGGGGGGCCCCGTACTGCTGATGATGGTGTCTGATTGACACTCCCGGGTCCTCACGTACTGTGGACGGTTGGTGAGGTAGTCCAGGATCCAGGAGGTGAGGTGGGGTCCAGCCCCGAGAGCTGCAGCTTGTCCCCCAGGAGCGGGGGCTGGATGGTGTTGAAGGCACTGGAGAAATCAAAGAACATGATCCTCACAGAGCCCCCAGCCTTCTCCAGGTGGGAGAGGGACCTCTGCAGCAGGTAGATGACGGCGTCATCCACCCCGATGGCAGGGGTATATTGCACAGTTAACACTAGAGTACTCAAAACAACCTCACAAGCTGATTTGTTTGCACTTTGTGGTATTATAATTTTGAGTTGCTTGTTTTTAGCTGATTGTCTATTTTCTAACTTTCTTATACATGTTTTTGGAACTGTCTTACTGTGAGAGCAATTGAAAAGAATCCCTGTTTGTACCTGTCCACTTGATGAGGCTGGTTTTGAAACAAAGGGAGGAGCTACAGACAGGGAAGGATGTTGAAGAGAAAATAGGAAGTCCGACTGCCAGACTCCATTTTACACTTCGACAGAGCAGGAGGAGAAAAACAGGGTGAGTGTTAACACCAGGATCTGCTTTTCAACACATTAATCATTTACTCTGTTATACTGTATGTCAGAAAATAATCTGTAAATTAAAATATATTTATTTCCTGCAGTCGAAAGTGACATCTTCAAATGTTGTGAACTTTTGTATCCATTTCCTGGTTTCTGATTCATCAGAGTTACATAACATGTAACAGCCCAGCGCAGTCAACATGGAGAGCAGCCTGCCTGAAGTCTGACTGAGTTGTTGCATTGAAACCCAAGTTTGTCATTATGATGGTTGTGTGTGTGTGTGTGTGTGTGTGTGTGTGTGTGTGTGTGTGTGTGTGTATGTGTGTGTGTGTGTGTGTGTGTGTGTGTGTGTGTGTGTGTGTGTGTGTGTGTGTGTGTGTGTGTGTGTGTGTGTGTGTGTGTGTGTGTGTGTGTGTGTGTGTGTGTGTGCGTGTGTGTGTGTGTGTGTGTGTGTGTGTGTGTGTGTGTGTGTGTGTGTGTGTGTGTGTGTGTGTGTGTGCAGTGTTACTGGTTTGTCTCTCAGACTGGAGAAGATGAGTGATTTTAAAGAAGACGAAGAGGACACATCTCCAGTCCCCAGCTGTCTGTCTCTGAAGAGTGACCGGTCTAAAGATGAACCTCCAGACTTCAGAGATGAACCCGGACCCTCAGACAGGAAGTAAGAGTCTGTTTCTACTGTAACCTGTGAAATTCATATCCCCGTGTATTCACACAACTTGAAAAGTTAAAACTTGAGTGTGAAGTTTGTGACGCTCTGTTACAAAAACAGTGTTGAGATTCTGCTCCTGTCGTCACTGACATGCTGAGATAAATCAGAAGAGGGAACATCAGCAGCCAGAGCTCTACAGCACCTCATATTAAATCAGGGTTATTCATGTACCTGTATAAACCAGAGACTGTCTGTGGTGCTAACAATATAATAGCTGCTGTTCTAATGACTGGATGGAGTTATTTTGAGTGTTGATGGAGCAGCTACAATGTTAACCTAGTTTCTCAGGGGGGGGGGCGCGAGAGACCAGGAGGAAAAATGGTTTTGAAAAAAAAGAAGTATTGATTCGAAAATAATATGATACAGTACAGTACAAGTACGTCTGGGTCTCTGTGTTTCATTCAAGCTCTGCTCTGTGTGTGTGTGGAACGAGCCATGTTGTGTGTGTGTGTGTGTGTGTGTGTGTGTGTGTGTGTGTGTGTGTGTGTGTGTGTGTGTGTGTGTGTGTGTGTGTGTGTGTGTGTGTGTGTATGTGTGTGTGTGTATGTGTGTGTGTGTGTGTGTGTGTGTGTGTGTGTGTGTGTGTGTGTGTGTGTGGTGTGTGTGTGTGTGTGTGTGTGTGTGTGTGTGTGTGTGTGTGTGTGTGTGTGTGTGTGTGTGTGTGTGTGTGTGTGTGTGTGTGTGTGTGTGTGTGTGTGCGTGCGAGAGAGAGAGCGCACCGGTACCGGAGATCGTTGTTGTTAGCTTCTGGTGCTAGCGAGCTAGTGGCCGGGTCTCAAACATTTTGGCCACAATTAATGTGAACAATTATTTTTGAGGCACACGTTTATAGGATCATTATAGTTATAAAAAAATAAGAGAATACATGAAAAACAGGTATGAAATACTATATGACAGTAAAAAAAGAATAAAGTTTAAAAGGGTGATTTGTAAAATATCCATAAAGAAATAGAAAATCTGTTAACAGTTCTGTTTCATATGGGTGTTGAGAGATGTATCCTTAGATCTCTTCCTTTTCTCCAAAAGGGGGCGCCTGACAGAAAAAGTTTGAGAACCACTTAGCCTAGCCTAGCTTCAATGAAACCAATCGCATTCAGAAAACAAACATTTTAAATTGTTTTGCTCGTTGTGTTGCAGACAAACCTGACGAAGCATTAACTCAAATCAATATCATTACGTTGTTATCTTGGTATCCTTTCCATTTGTTTATTGAAATGTATTCACAGCAAATTCGATGTAAATTGGGTTCAAAGTGCTAAAGTGTTCCAGATGAATTCAGCTGATGTTATGAATCCAGACACAAAGCTGTGTGGTTTCCTAATGATATGAAGAACTAACCTCTATCTCCCTTACCAGGATGAACAATCATCTAGAGATACAGACTTTATTTTAAATATGAAAGTAGAATTTGCCACCTTGTTGTACCTTTGGTGAGAATCAGCTCCTCTAATGTAAAGTGCTGTAAAGGATGTGTTCATCTCCACAGAGGGAAGAGGAAGAGTCCTGTTCCTGTGGAGCAGCAGCTGTCCAGCTGTGCTCTGTGTCAGGACGTCCTGAAGGATCCAGTCTCTACCAGCTGTGGACACTGGTTCTGCAGACAGTGCATCGCCTCATACTGGGAGCAGCTTCCTCCATCAGGAGACTCCTGCTGTCCTCAGTGTGGAGAAAGATGGAGCATTTTACAAAGTAAGAGGCCGAACACGTGCAGCCTCTTTACCGCTGTGTGGGTGCTGGGTGTCTGCTCTTCTATAGAAACACTGTATCATCTGATCCCTTCTTCAAGGCTTTGCTTTTAAAGTGTGTACACAAATATTTCACGTGGGACAGCAGTGTTTCCCTAAAAAACGCTTTCTGTCTTACTCAGACATTACTACATTAGCCCAGCACTTATATAACATTTACGTATGAGAGTATAAATATCTGGCAGCTAGTATTTGTGGTTCCTTCTGGAGTCTCCATGTCCAGGATGTTTTGTGTTGTAAAGTATAGACATTAAAATGTTTTATAAAAATCATGTCATTTAAAACCCTGACTGTTCAGATTCTCAAAAGCATTTTCCTGATTCTCTCCTGTTTCCTTCTCTTCCAGCAGATAGTGGTCTGCAGGAGGTTTTAGATGAACATAGGCTCAGTCTGAGGAAGAGATGTGATCGTGTGACTGAAGGAACTGATCAAAGTGAAACCCTCCTCAACAGCATCTTCACTGAGCTCTACATCACACAAGGCCAGAGTGAAGAGGTTAATACCCAACATGAGGTGAGGCAGCTGGAGACAGCCTCCAAGAAGAAGCTCCTCCATGACACTCCAATCAAGTGCCAGGACATCTTTAAAGCCTCACCTGACCAACAGACTCTCATCAGAGCGGTCCTGACCAACGGAGTCGCTGGAGTTGGAAAAACCTTCTCAGTGCAGAAGTTCACTCTGGACTGGGCCGAGGGTTTGGGAAACCAAGATGTCAGTCTGGTGATCCCGCTCTCCTTCAGGGAGCTGAACCTGATCAAAGGTGAGCAGTACAGTCTTCTCAGGCTGCTCCATGTTTTCCATCCAACCTTACAGAAGCTCACAGCAGAGCAGCTGGCTGTCTGTAAAGTGCTGCTCATCTTTGACGGCCTGGATGAAAGCAGACTTTCTCTGGACTTCAGAAACAATGAGGTTGTGTCTGATGTCTCTCAGCAGTCCTCAGTCAACGTGCTGCTGACAAACCTCATCAGGGGGAAGCTGCTTCCCTCGGCTCTCGTCTGGATAACTTCCAGACCTGCAGCGGCCAATCAGATCCCTCCTGAGTGTGTGGACAGGGTGACAGAAGTACGAGGCTTCACTGACGCCCAGAAGGAGGAGTACTTCAGGAGGAGATGGAGTGATGAAGACCTGTCCAGCAGAATCATCTCTCACATCAAGAGCTCCAGGAGCCTCCACATCATGTGTCTGATCCCAGTCTTCTGCTGGATCACTGCTGCAGTTCTGGACCACATGTTGACTACAGACCAGAGAGGAGAGCTGCCCCAGACCCTCACTGACATGTACTCACACTTCCTGCTGGTCCAGACCAAGAGGAAGAAGCAGAAGTATGAAGAGGGACATGGGACGAGTCCACAGCAGCTGACGGAGGCTGACAGGGAGCTTCTTCTGAAGCTGGGGAGGCTGGCGTTTGAACATCTGGAGAAAGGAGACATCATGTTCTACCAAGAAGACCTGCAGCGCTGTGGTCTGGATGTCACCGAGGCCTTGGTGCACTCAGGAGTTTGTACAGAGATCTTCAAAAGAGAGAGTGTGATCTTCCAGAAAACAGTCTACTGCTTTGTTCATCTGAGCGTTCAGGAGTTTCTGGCTGCAGTCTACATGTTCCACTGTTACACCAACAGAGACACAGAGGTACTGAAGGACTTCCTGCAGATAGGCTGGATTTACCCATCCCTGGATGTCTTCCTGAAGGGAGCCATGGAGAAATCCCTCAGAAGTGAAAATGGCCACCAGGACCTGTTTGTCCGCTTTCTCCACGGCCTCTCTCTGGAGTCCAACCAGAGACTCTTAAGAGGCCTGCTGGGTCGCACAGACAACCGTCCAAAGATCATCCAGAGACTGTTAGGAGGTCTGCTGGGTCGCACAGACAACCGTCCAGAAATCATCCAGAGAGCCATCAATAACCTGAAGGAGATGAGAAGTTATAAAATCTCTCCTGACAGGAGCATCAACATCTTCCACTGTCTGACAGAGATGAAGGACCTCTCAGTAAATCAGGAGATCACAGAGTTCTTGAAGTCAGGGAACAGATCAGAGAAACTCTCTGTGATCCACTGCTCTGCTCTGGCCTACATGCTGCAGATGTCAGAGGAGGTTCTGGATGAGTTGGACCTGAAGAAGTACCACACATCAGAGGAGGGACGACGGAGACTGCTTCCAGCTGTGAGGAACTGCAGGAAGGCTGAGTAAGTCCAGATGTGATTAACTTTATAAATTGATGTGGATCAGAAGTTTATTTCTTCAAATAAACATTATAAAATGTTTGATCTTAAATACTTTGAGAGCAAAATGAAATGATCCAGTTATTCTATTTATATATTGTGACATTTTAACATTTTTTTCTTTTCTTCACATTATTTTGAGTGATGGAGGCGACATGTCAAACACATGAAGGACTTTAGAGGTTTTCTCAGAGCAGCATGTGATCACAACATACAGCAGTATTTACAGTTATCGGTGAAAGCAGTTATTAATATATCATTGCAGTTTCTTAAACATGAAATCAGATCTGTGTTTACCACAATGCTTAAGAGTTTAAAATAATGTCTGACAGGCTGACAATGAATAAAGAAAACTCTATTATTAAATTAAATCGACATAATATGTTAAAACTTGTTCCATTTCAAATTCAGTAAGTTAAATAAATGTTTCCTCTGTTTTTATACGAACACAAGTTGTGATATATGTGTCATTATAGACTTACTGGCTGTGGACTCTCAGAGACTGAATGTGTAGTCGTTGCCTCAGCTCTGAAGTCTGACCCCTCCCATCTGAGAGATCTGGACCTGAGTCACAACGATCTGCAGGACTCAGGAGTGGAGCTGCTGAGTTCTGGACTAAAGAGTCCAAACTGCAGACTGGAGGGTCTCAGGTAAGTTCACTGACTGCAGTTCATACAGATCTGTTTGTGTTTATGATTTTCAGAATTTGCCTGAAGACATTTTAATGCTTTTATTTGTTTCTGTATTTCCAAATGGAAATGGAATCCAAACTTTAAGAATAACAAAGATCAGAGAAGGTGAATGTGTGAGGGAGAGTGTTTGAGCTTCCACAGACTCACTCTGTGCTCCATGAGTCAGTGGAGATGCTGTCAGTACTGATGAGCTGTGAGGGAGATGAAAGAGTTGTTAAACATCTGATGAGAGAAACTGCTGCAGAGAGTTCCAGATGATCAGGGATTTGTTTCTACATCATTGCTGACGTTAAAACATTGTTCAGCTCTGATCAGATTATTAAACATTGAGTTATTTCAAACAGGAACATTGTTTTCTAAAGTTACATCATGTTTTCTTTATTCAGACTGAGGAGCTGCAGTTTGTCAGAGATCAGCTTTTAAACAGCTGAAATTAATCTTGTATTCTCCATCATGATTTTAACAAATGATATAAAATACAATAATGAAATAGTTATATTAAAACGATCCAACACTAACAAGTATGTTCAGTTGTTGCTGTTTTCAACATGTTCCTGAAGCTACATGATGCTGATACTGACTGAATAGTTCACTCTGAAGATGCTGTGATTTGATGACTCCACTGTTCCTAAAATACATATTCTGGAGGTTTTTCTTCACATTTAAAATTCATCCTGAATTGTGATCTTTGTAAACGTTGTGATCTTGAGTTGAATCAGTTTCTGTGGTTTGTATTTGTCTGGCTGCACATCATGAGTTAGTGTAGATGGAGCAGAGTTTCAGATGTGAAGTCTCCTCGTTTTATTGAAGTAGAAGCACGTTGTCTTTAATATGAATGAGAGCTCTTTCCCTCTTTCTGTATCTTACAGTTTTTAACCTGTTTGGAGTTTCCACTTTCTGACCTTCTTCAGCTCTGAGCAGATTATTAAACCTGGAGTTATTTCAAACAGGAACATTGTTTTCTAAAGTTACATCATGTGTTCTTTATTCAGACTGAGGAGCTGCAGTTTGTCAGAGATCAGCTGTGCTGCTCTGGCCTCAGCTCTGAAGTCCAACATCCATCTGAGAGATCTGGACCTGAGTCTCAACGTTCTGCAGGATTCAGGAGTGGAGCTGCTGAGAGATCTTCTGGAGAGTCCAGACTGCAGACTGGAGACTCTCAGGTCAGTTCACTGACTCTCTGTTACTGCTGGAGATCTCATGTGTTTCATTAACAGTTGAACCTAATGCTTGAACAACCATACATGTGTGTATGTCGTTGTGAGGGTTTTCCTGCTCACCCAGTTAAAAAGGACAGAAGGAGAGGAAGGCTTGCCTAAAAGAAAGCTTTACTGACTGGCCACAGCTTGGAAACAATACATCCATACTTTAGCAAACAGACAGAACACTGCTGCCAGTGACAGGCTTTCTTGGGGCAAGTCCTTCTGCCCCCAGGACCCAGACCAAGAGACAAGAACCAGGTTACTGACATGCTTTACTGTTCACCTGGTTACCTGATCCTTGTCCAGCTGTCTGGAGCCAGCCCCATCCCTCCAGCAGCCGGCGCTCTAACCACACCCCACTGCCACAGTCGCTTTGTTCATATTCTTATTTTTCTTGTACTACATTTAGTCTGCAGTCATAAAAGTTGACTGTTTCTTCAATTGTATATGTTAGATATCCACTGCTAGTTGTTCAAGTAAATGTATGTTGTCTTTAGTAAATGGTCACATCTGAATAAAGAAGTTCATCTGAACTAATATTAGTTTTACATTGATCTCTGAAGCATACATGTTTTTCTTGCTTCCCATTGATTTCAATGTTTTCACAGATAATGAACAGAAGGCTGATATTATGATGATCCACAATAACAGAAAGACAGTCACTGTAATTCAGGGAAAAGCTCATTGGTTAGGAAACAGGAATGTTGAGCTACACTTAATATACCTGAACATCTGATTGGATTATAAACTGATTTCTATCCTCATCATGTGTTCTCTTTATTCAGACTGAGGAGCTGCAGTTTGTCAGAGATCAGCTGTTCTGCTCTGGCCTCAGCTCTGAAGTCCAACATCCATCTGAGAGATCTGGACCTGAGTGAGAACGCTCTGAAGGATTCAGGAGTGGAGCTGCTGAGAGATCTTCTGGAGAGTCCAGACTGCAGACTGGAGACTCTCAGGTCAGTTCTCCATCTTGAACTTGTGTGCTGAGATGAATATGTGAGAGTTGTGTTGACTCTGAGCTGCAGACATCAGGCTGATATCACTCTGATCCTCACTGAGCCTCTTAATGCTAGAGTTGCATAATGCAATGTTCATCTTTACATTTAAATATAACAACAAAAAACCTTCACTGCAGAATTCACTCTGAACCTTTTAAACAGCTGAAATTCATCTTGTATTCTCCATCATGATTTTAACAAATGATATCAAATACAATAATGAAATAGTTATATTAAAACGATCCAACACTAACAAGTATGTTCAGTTGTTGCTGTTTCCAACATGCCCCTGAAGCTACATGATGCTGATACTGACTGAATAGTTCACTCTGAAGATGCTGTGATTTGATGACTCCACTGTTCCTAAAATACATATTCTGGATGTTTTTCTTCACATTTAAAATTCATCCTGAATTGTGATCTTTGTAAACGTTGGGATCTTGAGTTGAATGTATTATCTCTTCGATTTACACACGGCATCTATTGCACGTCTGTCCGTCCTGGGAGAGGGATCCCTCCTCTGTTGCTCTCCCTGAGGTTTGTCCCATTTTTTTCCCCTTTAAACTGTGGGTTTCTCTGGAAGTGTTTCCTTGTACGATGAGAGGGTCTAAGGACAGAGGATGTCGTTTTTCTCATCCTGATATTCTGAACAATCTGTGCTGTTGTATTAGCTGTAAAGTGTCTCTACTGTAGGCTATTTTTATTATATGTACAGCACTTTGGCTCGACCAAAAATCGTTTATAAATGTGCTATATTGGGCCGTTGGGCCGAGAGGAACAGTTGGGCCGAGAGGAACAAGATGGCAGCCTGAGCTGAGAGCTCCGCACAACCTCAGTGATTCATTTGAGTTTTTCACCTCCACTCAGAGAAAAAGCTTAACATCTTTATTGACTATAGTTAAGAGTTGACATCTAAGGGAAGACTCTTGCTACAAAAAGAAAGAAAAAGAAGGAAGGATGCCAAGAAGAAGCCCATGAGGCAACCAAGACCTACCAGAACCAGAGGATGAGTCTCAAGAGGATGATAGAAATCCTTCGTTTGCTGAGATAATGTCCGAGTTAAAATCTCAACATTCTGAAATAATTAATCGTCTCAATGGAATTGATAATCGTTTGGAGATTGTGACTAGTCAAGTCTCAACAATGAAAGAAGCTACTAAACTAGCTACAACAAACCAGGCCCTTGAGAATCAACTTCAGCGTATGGATGAAGCTGAACAAAGAATTTCGACATTAGAAGACACCTTACAAACTACAGCACGGGACCTTCACAGAGCCGAAAAGTTGATAAAGACGCTGGAATCTAAGACGGATGATCTCGAAAATAGAGGGAGACGTAAAAACCTTGTTTTACTAGGGCTCCCAGAGAAGTCAGAAGGCAGCCAATTACTACTTCAATATATTCAACAGAAACTATCTTCCTGGCTCAAACTCTCCCTCGATCAGAATCTAGAGTTGGAGCGGGTTCACCGCTCTCTACGACCATATCCCGAACCAGGGAAGTCTCCAAGACCAATTATGATCCGCTTTCTACGAGTCAGAGATAAAGAAGTGATACTGCAGTCTGCGAAGAAAATGTCAATCTACGAGGGTAATACTAAACTCACCATTCGCCAGGATCTGTCTGCAGGTGGCTCCAGTCCTACCTCTCCGACAGATCCCACTTCATCTCCCTCAACAATCACTCCTCTACCACAGCTTCAGTCACCCAAGGTGTTCCCCAAGGTTCAGTACTCGGCCCCCTCCTCTTCATCATCTACATCCTCCCCCTTGGTCAGATTCTCCGCCATCACAACCTGGACTTTCACTGCTATGCTGACGACATACAGATCTACCTCAGCACCAAATCCCCCCACAACCTCTCACACACATCGAATCCTGTCTGACTGCAATAAAATCCTGGATGCAACACAACTTCCTCAAACTCAACAGCAATAAAACTGAACTCCTCCTCATCGGCTCCAAATCCACCCTCAGCAAAACCCCCAACCTGACACTCACCATCGATGGCACCCCTGTTTCCCCCTCCACCCAGGCACGCAACCTTGGCGTGATATTCGACCCCACCCTCTCCCTCGACCCCCACATCCGCCAAGTTGTAAAAACCTCATTTTTCCACCTCCGCAATATCGCCAAACTCCGTCCCTCTCTCACCCGCCCCGCAGCTGAGCGACTCATTCACGCCTTCATCTCCTCCCGCCTAAACTATTGCAACTCACTCCTCTTCGGCATCAGCACAACATCCCTCAACAGACTCCAGCGTGTCCAGAACGCAGCCGCCAGACTCCTCACCCACACCAAATCATGGCATCACATCACCCCGGTCCTCAAAGAACTCCACTGGCTTCCCGTCTCACACCGCATTCACTACAAACTCCTGGTCCTCACCTATAAAGCCCTCCACCATCTGCCCCCCCCCCCCCCCTACCTCACTGACCTCCTCATCCTCTACCAACCACCCCAGTCCCTCAGATCCACCTCAGCCGGTTTGCTCTCAATCCCCAAGGCCAAACTCCGGAGCTTCGGGGACAGAGCCTTCTCTGTGGCAGCCTGAAGCTCTGGAACTCCCTCCCCCAAGACCTCCGTGAGTCTGATTCCCTCACCCTGTTCCAGTCCCGTCTCAAAACCCACCTCTTCAACTCTGCTTATCCTTAAACCCGCCCCTCCCCCCTCTGAACCAACATCCTCCTGACTGCTTTTCTGTTTTTGTTTTGTTTTTCTTTTTCTTTTTGTTCTTGTTTTGTTTGTCGACCTGACTCATAATGTAAAGCGTATTTGGGTCTAGAAAAGCGCTATATAAATCCCATTTATTATTATTATTATTAGAGGTACCCCGAAAGTGCAAGGAGTTCGATCTGGTGATCAAAGTATTCCTCGAAAAAGGCATGTTCAGAGGGTTTGCTTATCCTCAATATATTGTTTGACATGTAAATGATCGAATGGAACATACCATGATGACATTTGGGATGCGGATTTCTATATACCCGTCCCCCGTTAAGGAGGAGAATTAGGAAGACATTTATTTATTTTCAATGGGAACTGAGGATGGGAGCTCCAAGTTGCCAACACAAAGAGGACATTTCGTTAGATCTGAGATGCACATTTCTCTGACGCTTGTTTCTCTCTGGGCTACAATCAATTGGGTAGATGAATTGCCAGGGTTAGAAGACCCTGGTTTGGGTGGGATGTTATATTGTTTTATTTTTGTGTTTTGCGTTTGTGTTACATTAGTTTTAATGGTAAATAATAAAAGCAGTGACAATCCCTTTTGTGTATGGGGCCAAAATATACAACGTATTAAATATAATCCCACAGACATGCAGCAGTCAGCATGCAAAACATGAATTATATTATTGGAAAATTAAAGGCTTGGGAAATCCCATAAAACGGAATAAAGTACTAACTATTCTTAAAAAAGACAAAGCTGATGTGGTGTTCTTACAAGAAACCTTTCTCTCAGATACTGAACATCTTAAATTGAAAAGAGATTGGATAGGTCAGGTGTATTTCTCATCATATAAAACCCATAGTAGAGGGACAGCTATTGTGATAAACAAAACTTGCCCATTTGAATTAGAAAAATGTGTTACGGACCCAAATGGTCGGTTTGTTTTGGTTGTTGGTACTATTTTTGGAACCCCAATCAACTTTTTAAATATCTATGCTCCCAATATAGATGAACCAATGTTCATGTCTGACATGGTGCTGCTCTTCAATGAAAATAGTAAAGGATTAGGACTGATGGGCGGCGACTTTAACTGCACTCTTAACCCTACATTAGATCAATCTAACCAGTCCAAGAGCCACCATCTTAAATCCTCAAAGGTCCTTCAGGGGCTTTTTGCAGAATGTGGCCTTATTGACGTATGGCGTCAATTAAATCAAGATGTCAAAGATTACACTTTCTTTTCAAATGTCCACAACTCTTATTCTAGAATAGATTATTTTTGTATTCCCTCAAAATACATGCATAGGGTAAAAGAATGTAAAATTGATTCCATTAATATTTCAGATCATGTAGGAGTTCATTTAACTATTCACTTGGAGAGTGGAGAATTTGTATCCAGGCGCTGGAAATTTGATAACTCCTTACTTAGAGACGAAAAATTAAAATAAAAAATGCGAATGTGGATAAGGTACTATATAAAAGAAAACAATAACCCCTCTATAGATCCGAATATTATTTTGGAAGCTGCGAAAGCTACTTTAAGAGGACTTATTATCTCATACACATCTTTTAAAAAAACGTGAAAAAATTAGGCTCAGACAAGAACTTGAAAGAGAAGTAAACAGATGTGAAGTACTTCATAAATCTCCATCAACAGATGAAAACTGGAAACAATTAAACAAAGCCAGAGCTAAATTAAATATTGACTTAACAAATGAAATCATAACACAAATGAATCTTATCAGACAAAATAATTATGAATTCGGCAATAAACCAAGTAAACTACTTGCCTATCAATTAAAGAAGGAGCAAGCAGAAAGGGCTTTAAAGGCAATTCGTCTGAAAGACAACAAGATAACCTTCCACCCAAAACAGATTAACCAGACTTTTTATGAATTTTATAACAAATTATACAAATCTCAATCTGATTACTCACAAGATGAACTGGACAATTAGCTCCATAACATTAATTTACATACATTATCTGATTTAGTCCAAGAGTCTCTAAACTCATCAATTACAGAAGTAGAAGTTTTGGCTGCAATTAAATCTATGCCTATAAATAAAAGCCCAGGGCCAGATGGCTTCTGACTGAACTTCAACCTATACTTATGTCAATGCTTAACAACTTCTCTCACAAAAGAACACTTCCTCAATCAATGAATCTTGCATATATTACTGTACTACATAAAGAAGGGAAAGACCCCTTGAATTGTTCTTCATTTAGGCCTACAGATGTAGCACTTCATTTCAGACTCCAGCTTACAGCTTCCTGCCTACGACCTGCCAAAGACCAGTATAGAGGAATTTTAAGCCCTCGCACTATTTTCCAAGAGGGCGTTGCCAGATTTTCAATTTCAGGTTTTAACCAGGAGATGGCGCTTCATTCACAAATACAGAAAGACAAGTTTCATGGACTTTCAGTTGAGTGTTGAAGAGCATTTGAACACATCAATATTTTAGATCAACTAAAGTATATCTAATCTTGTAATTCAATAATATATAGTCTTTATATATTAAATAATCATAATTATTATGTAAATGTTTACATTACACTTCTTTATTTGTTATGCTCATACTTTAACCTTTACAATCGTTTGCTTTAATATGCAGTATATTTTTTGTATATTTTTGTGTTTGCTTCCTCCTGCTCCCTTTCGGACACATACTGTATGATTTATTATTATTATTATTATTTATCTCAAAGTCAGCCTTCAGGGGATCTCCCGCTCCCCTCCATTTCGAAAAGTGTCTGTGGCTGAATGGCCAGCGATTAGGTGTGGCGCATTTGTCATAGGTGATCAGAGCTAACTGCCTGCCGTCAGATTTAATTTAAAAAACAGATCTGATTTTAAGACTATTTCTGCGCTCATAAAGAATGATAAGAATAAGAATAATGCGTATTGAACTGGTTTCATTAATTAGCAAGTTTATTTCACTAGAACCGCCAATCGGGTCAATTTGTGTGATGTGTGTTGTGTGTGTGCAATGTAACTCTTTTTCAATAAAATATTAAAGTCTCCCAGTCCGTGACTTTTCCTGAAAGTGTGTTATGTAGCACCCTATGTTGTTAAAAACTGCATTCTAATAGCGGGATTTGACGGGTTTAGGTAGGCCTATACAAAAACCTCTGGCGGTTTTAGTGTTAAGGTAATTAGGTACAGTAGAAGCCTTTTTTTATCAGTAACAAATTTAGCAGTTGAACATAAAAGTCAACTAACTGAGGGTCACTTGCAATGACAATGTTGTGTCTAACTGTAAGCTTGTCACTCAGAGTAACCTACCGTTAATTTAGCTGCTGGAGAAGAAAGATCAGGGGGGGAGGGGGGGAGAGAGCTGTGGTTGATGGGCCATTAGTTGTGTAAATACACAGCTGAGAGCTGCCGTTTCATTCAGACTGTTTAAAAAACTGTAACAACGGACTATTTTTCTTAGCGGATGCATGTCAATTTAAATCAATACATACAACTATTTTTTAAATCAATACATACAACTATTCAATAAAATACATTTTCTAAATCCATAAAAGCATTTCAATTAATATTGGGAGTCATGTCGTTACTTTGTTGAGAATTTGGCCGTGTAATAAGCAGGATAATTTGCAGCGACTTGTTCCTTATGGGGAAAATAACACCCGTCATGTGTGTGTAGAGGTGTGTGTGGTTAAAACACTTTCATGAAGTGAAGGAATGTCCTTCTATAAAACAGCTGTGGGCAGCAGTGAGTGACACGGACATGAATTCATAGATCAAGGCGGACTGGTGCACACACTCTCCTGTCCTGCCAGGCGACACGCCCGTTCTAAGCCGTGTCCCTCACTCCTCACATCCCAAGCATCCCCAAAAAGTGTATTATGTTGTTACATCGTTTCAGATGTTATGTTTCAGTTGTGCTCTGTCTATGTTCAGTGATGCAAACTTGTCACCTTTCGGCGAAATTCGCCGTTTTGAATCCAAAATAAGTCGTTTGTGTGATTCATGTAGATCTGCAATACAAATATTTTTGGGGTATGGGGGGGGCTGGGACCCGGAGTAATCTGCGGCCGTGAGCTGTTATGTGCCATCATGACATGCATGGTGTTCTTTTTTATATATTATAATGAAGTACGAGTTGTGTGCTCGAGTCTTCCTGCCTGTCGGCTCTGCTCATGGATGTATAATAAGGCTCTGCTGCTCCGAGATGATGGTCTAGCTTCAGCAGCTACATTACCTACGGGTGCGTTTGTTAATATTAACTGTGCGTCCGGAGTCACTGTGGCACAGACTGGACCGCTGGTGAACAGCTGTTAGAACGGGCTGTTCAGGTGTTCAGAGCAGAGCTCCCTGTCGGAGCGGCAGAGCGTGATGTGAACTGAAAAGTTTTTCTGTGGCAATATTATTTAAGGAATTGTTGAGCTAGCTAGCTAGCATACATTGTCACTATCTGCTAACGTTAGCTTTAGCCTTCTATTTCTAATAGTTTTTTTCATAGGCTATAAACAGAGGTGGTATAAGTATATATATTGTACTTGAGTAAAAGTAGAAGTACTCAGATCTTGTACTTGAGTAAAAGTAGAAGTACTCAGGTCTTGTACTTGAGTAAAAGTAAAGTACTCAAATCTTGTACTTGAGTAAAAGTAGAAGCACTCAGGTCTTGTACTTGAGTAAAAGTAGAAGTACTCAGATCGTGTACTTGAGTAAAAGTAGAAGTACTCAGATCTTGTTCTTGAGTAAAAGTAGAAGCACACAGATCTTGTACTTGAGTAAAAGTAGAAGTACTCAGATCTTGTACTGGAGTAAAAGTAGAAGTACTCAGATCTTGTACTTGAGTTAAAGTAGAAGTACCAGAGTGTAGGAATACTCTGTTACAGTAAAAGTCCTGTATTCAAAATGTTCCTCAAGTAAAAGTAGAAAAGTATTATCATCAATATATAGTGAAAGTAGCGACAGTAAAAGTAGTCATTGTGCAGATTGGTCCATTTCAGAATAATAGATATGATATGTATTATAATGATTGATCATGAAAGTGTTCTCAAAGCTGGTAAAGGTGCAGCTAGTTTGAATGACTTTGTATACTGCAGGGTAGCTGGTGGATTTACTCCAGGTGGAACTAAAGTCTGATTTAACACTTGATTATATTTCACATCATTCATCCACATCTGTGAAGTAACTAAAGGTATTAAATACATGTAGTGGAGTCAAAGTACACCATGTACCTCTGAACTGTAGTGGAGTAGAAGAACAAAGTAGCAAAACATTGAAATACTTAAATAAAGTACAAGTATCTCAAAATTGTGCCCAAGTATAGTGCTTGTTGAGTTTATGAACTTAGTTACTTTACACCAGTGGCTATAAAGATAAAAAGACTTAAGCCTTGCACAGAGGCCTGAAAATACATTTTCAAAATGCTCAATAGTGCTGCCAAAATTATAAACTGACTGCTCCACAATTTAAAATAAATGCTTTTATATATTTCTATTATGTGACTCTTTGGCGTTTCTGTTATTATTAACACTGCTGCTTTAGTTGTTCTGCTAAAATCCTTTGTCATTCCGTGGGGTGGGGGAGCCGGGGGCTCGGATCCTTGTCACCTTTTTCATACCTGATGAGTTTGCATCCCTGTATGTTAAAAAGCCAGTCACCTTAATTCATGTAATAAAAACATCTCAGGTCAGTAACACTCAAAGCTAAATGTGCAATACCATGTTCAGCTATGTTACTATGTATAATGTTATTGTTGTTACATCAGAAGATGTACATATTGAAATGATTTCTTAACTTACAGTAGGCTATTTTTTACAAAGTGTGTTGGAAGGATTTATTAAATTACAATGAATATTGTCATTGTTGAAGGCTTTTAGAGAAGGGTGAACTATAAGCCTGAATTACATAACATTTTATACCTAAAAACATAAAAGCCACAATAAAATAAATCACAATTATTGTAGTTATTTTTACCTCCCGTATTGCTTTCAACCCACCAGCTTTTATGGTGTTACGTCACTAACTGTAAACTTGTCACATACAGTCTATGGTCACTCAGAGTAACCTACTGTTAATCTAGCTGCTGGAGAAGAAAGATCAGGGAGGGAGGGGGGGAGAGAGCTGTGGTTGATGGGCCATTAGCTGTGTAAATACACAGCTGAGAGCTGCCGTTTCATTCAGACTGTTTAAAAAACTGTAACAACGGACTATTTTTCTTAGCGGATGCATGTCAATTTAAATCAATATATACAACTATTTTTTAAATCAATAAAAACATTTTCTAAATCCATAAAAGCATTTCAATTAATATTGGGAGTCATGTCGTTACTTTGTTGAGAATGTGGCCGTGTAATAAGCGGGATAATTTGCAGCGACTTGTTCTTTTTGGGGAAAATAACACCCTTCATCCAGATGAGGATCCCTCCACTACACTTTGGGATCCTGATCTGCCGACGAAGCTCCATTAAAATATACATATTTTTGGTGAATTACTGAGTTTAGGCACGTTAATAACGTTTTAATGAAGTTGAATACAGTATATTCATATGTGTCAGTGATTTCATGTCAATCCGGCGAACATAAACATAAATGATCGTGGTGAAGATGATGATTAAATTAGGATTAAAAATCGAGAGCCGGGCTGCATTTCCTCCCGTTCGTTTTTTTCGAATAACAAAATTATTTTGTTAAATAACAACGTGGTGATGTTTTGTAAATGATTACATGTCTCTTATTTAGCACAGTAGTATGATATACGTGACATACGGATCTTAACAAAGTTCCGCTGTACATCCAGCATACTGTATCTGACTTTATTTCACATGAGCTCCAGTGTGGAACCCCACTGCACCCCCTGGTGGATCAATGATCCATTGCAGCTGGCTTCATTATAATTACATTTATCTATCACAGGGGCGGTCTCAAGTCAAGCTGGAGGTTTTCCCTTGAGCGAGGGAGTACCAATCACGGCCCTCGCGTTTCAAACTGTCTGAAATGAATCGCTACATCTGTATAAGCCTCTTGGATCATGATTATAAGATTATCACCAAATTATTAGCAAAACGACTGGAAATTATTTTACCTAAACTAATTAGTCCTGATCAAACAGGTTTTGTCAAGGGCAGATATTCTTCTGATAATATAAGGAGACTTTTGAATATTGTAAACCCTTTGGACACCTGTCAGAAGCCATCTCTGCTTCTTTCTTTAGATGCAGAGAAGGCTTTTGACAGGGTTGAGTGGAATTGTCTTTCTTCTATCTTGAACAGATTAAATATGGGCTCTCGGTTCATAGAGTGGGTCAAATCAATTTATAAAAATCCTAAAGCAGCGGTTATCACTAACTGCAGTTCTTCAGATTTGTTTTAACTAACAAGGGGGACAAGACAGGGGTGTCCACTGTCACCTTTGCTTTTTGCAATTGTAATTGAACCACTGGCGTCATGTGTGCGAGACAACATAAGTATTAAAGGAGTGAAGATTAACGATGAACACAACATTTCTCTGTATCCTGACGATATCATTCTTTACTTAAAGGCCATGTAATGCATCTAACACAGGTGTTTTTTAACATGTAGTTTAGATATCACCAGAATAAAAATAAATAAAAATGTTTAAAGTTTGGTCATAATTAAATGACATATACGTTAAAAACCGATGTTGGTTCCGAAGTTTGCCGAGTACGCCCCCGATCACTCCCGAACAAGCGGTGACGTCACACGTGGCAAACATTGCCATCTGATCAAATCAGTCCAAATGGCAAGCAACGCGACAACTTCAGACAGCGACAGCGAGAGCGATCATTCAAGCTCAGATTCGGTGGGTTATCTGGATTCAGTTACAGAAGTAGAGAGTGAACCAGCTAGCCTTTCACTTCAAGGCATCTTGCCTTATCAGTACGAGCCTCCTGCCCGGCAATCGAACAACGAGGCAGAAACTTGTGAAAGAGAAGCGGATTCCGCAGCCGGCGAGACTCGAGTCAGCAATACTGAATGGTAAATTCAGTTTTATTTAATTTGACCTGCACTAAATGTCGATCTTAATTTGTCATCTGTTCCTCACACGTCCGGCAGATATTGTTTTTTTTTTAATGTTATGTACAATATTCAGGTGTAGGCTACATGTCAATGCTGTGAAAGCATGCCCACTGCAGATGAATGTGTATGCTGCAGAGAGATCTGGCAGGTGATGGAACAAATAGACAGTTTGCAACCTACTGACCAGATAGCAGAGTCCTGCATCGGGTCAGGTATCCGTGGGTGGGCCTACCCGACGGGTGACCCGCAAAAAAGGTGATTTGCGGGTGGTATTTTTTCAAACGCTTTTTTCCGGGTTCGCTTCTGGGTAAAACAAAGATGATGCGGGTCCGGTTGCGGGTGTTGCATAATAAATATATTTAAACAATAATAATTTAGTTTAATGTTTAAATCCTCAGACCTCTCCTCCGCGGGACCGAGCATAATCATAACCTCTGCAGCGCATCTATCTGCTGCTGAGCGCGCCACATTCTGATTGGCTGAGGTGAAGCTCTCTAGCGGAGAATACAGCATTTTCAATAACTCTTCCTCAAGAGCGAAATCCAACGTCTGGGAGGCTTTTGGTGTCAACCTAGATGGAGAAAATAAACAACATCCCAGGCTTTTTGAGCCAAATATGCAACTGCGTGTGTTAATAATTGCACGTTGTCACTGCTTATATATGGGTTCGGGTCGGGTTGCGGATCTTGTGCCGGCGGGTCGGGTCGGGTTGCGGAACTAATTGGCAATATGTGCGGGTAGCGGGGCGGGTTCGGTACTGCACGTCACGGGTGCGGGGCGGGAGCGGGTCTTGAAAATCAGACCCGTGCAGGACTCTGCCAGATAGAAGACACCGACGAGAAACCAAGGTGCATTATTAGCCACCCAGGCTTTAGAGAAGGCTGTCTCAGTGTTTGGACACTGAAAATAGCGTATCTTCAATACAAACAACAACACAGAGCAGTTGATGGCCCACTACACCAGTAAGTAAATATTGATTGACTCAACTGCCTATTGCAGCTTTGCTTTCATATAATACTTTTAGTCGCTACAGATATAGTACACTTTTAAAGATACCATTAAACTCTTTCAAGCAGTCAAAAACAGCTTGGCTTTTATTTTTTCTGTGTATGCAAGTTCAATGTATGCTTGGGAAAAGAAACAACTACACATGTGAGGAAATATATAAGAGGTCTATGATTCTGTCAAGCAGTCATGTATAACCTCATATTTATTTTGTACAAGTAAAATACAAATATCATGTTATAAGCCAATTTGTAACCATTGCTACATAATAGTACTACATAACATTTAATTTTTCTCCAAATATATTTATAATCTGTATACTTTTTTTTCATTAGGAAGTATCGATATAGCCTACAGCTTATCGACAGTTTGTACGTTGGTGCTGGGGTGTACTCGGCCCAAAAATCAGAGTCCCGCTGCCTGCATGTGCTGTAACCGAGATACGGAAGACTTACCCTGAGCCGGGAGGCCGCTATCAGGGATTTCAATGGCAAAATCTGTAATTTGACATAAATCATGCAGCTGAACTGGTTAAAATGGTTTCACATGATGTAAATAATTTACAAAGTACATCATTTACAATATTATTTTTCCAAAGAAACATGTAAATATAACAACATTTTCCAAATCACAAGTTTGTAAGATTGTATTAATTTACTGTTTGATAAATAAAAAAGGGTTCTTTTGTTAATTTTTCACTTGTATCATTTGGTCTTTATTGCAGTGTACATTAGTCTATTTTGGTATATGTGCGAGCCCACAAATAATTAAAAGTGGTAAAAATAATAAAGATATTCAGACGTAATTCATTTTTGGCCTTACTTATTTCACTTCAACTTTTATATATTTCAGTCACTAGGCAAGTTCACTGTACTCTGGTGACATTTAGCTCAAGCTGGCATAACACCTGTAGTAACTTAATTCTGACCCGAGTTTTGTGCACAATCTTCCAGCACCCATGATCAATGTTTATAGCAATCAGGAAACATTCACAGCTCACAACTACACATCGCTTCCCCATCATGAATTGTTAGATAAAAAAAGTTTAGCGAGGTCCGGTTACACATATGTTGAGCGAAAATAGCGGAAGGATACAAAACAAACAATCTAGACGAGGCTGGTGTTTGCCACGTGTGACGTCACACAGCTGGGTTAATGGCTGGCAAGCTTTTCGCTACCGGAGCGGAATAACACGGGAAAGTGGCACACATTTCATGTTATTTGGGGGGTATTTATGGAAAGAATCATTGATGTTGATATGTCAAATGAAACAGTGGAAAGTGATGAAGCGATTTATTAACACAGAATAACATTTATTTTGGACATTACATGGACTTTAACAGACCCAGACAATTCAGTGCCACATCTGCACGACATGATAGAGCAATTTGGAAGATACTCAGGATATACAATTAATTTTAAGAAATCAAATGCTTGTTTCTTATATATGACGCCAACAGCAAATTTGGAAAAGTCTTGTTCTTTTAATTTGTCACCAGGTGGCTTTAAATACTTAGGAATAAATATAAATCTGTTTAAAGAGAATTACAATCCGCTCATTGACAAATTCAAACAGGATTTATCCAAATGGTCCACATTACCAATATCACTGCTAGGAAGAATCAATGTCATAAAAATGAATATTCTACCGAGATGTATTTTTCTTTTTCAAATGTTACCACACTATTTATCTGCTGATTATTTTAAATCTCTCAATAGACACATCTCAAAATTGATCTGGTGTAATAAAAAACCAAGAATCAAGTTAATTACTCTTATGAAACCATAAACCATGGGGGGTCTTGGTCTTCCCAACTTTCAACACTACTTCTGGTCAGCTCAATTAAGAAATGTACCATCTTGGTTTCTGGGAAGAAAGGATTCACTATGGGTTCAGATAGAAGCCAATGTATTTCACCCGTTGCCAGTGGAAACTCTTATATTCGTTAAAGACTTCAATAAGGTGAAAAATATGGCCAAATGTTTTACAGTGGTCAATACACTTTTAGCCTGGAGGGACTGTACAAAGAAAGTTCATGTTAACTCAGGTATTTCAATCTTTTCTCCTATTTTGAACAATCCTGATCTTAGTAAATATTTGTTGTGAATCAATATAAAAAAATGGAGGAAATCAGGTCTAAAGCAATTGAAACATTTGTTTCACAAAGATATAACATTGAAATCATTTAATCATTTAAGAGCAGAATATGACATTTCAAATAAGGATTTTTTCAGATACCTGCAAATTAGGAACGCGATCCAATCAATTATTAAAAGCAATAAATTGAGATCGGGATTGTTGGAAGAGGAGGAGATATTGATGTCATCGAGCACGATCAAAGGTAAAATTAGAGAATTTAATGCAGTTTTTTCTAAAAGAGCTCAGTCATCCTTTCCAACCTTAAAAAAGATCTGGGAAAAGGACTTAGGGATACAGATAGATGAAACTACTTGGCTGAATATCTGTGAAAGAACACATTTTCCATTCACAAGCAATAAAATCAAAGAAGCAAACTTTAAATTTCTCAACAAATGTTACCTCACACCCATAAAGATGCATAACATTTCCAAAGAAAACTCTCCAAAATGTCCGAGATGTAAAGTAAAAGAAGGAACATTTATGCATCTGTTTTGGGACTGTGATCTCTTGAAACATTTCTGGGATTCGATTCATGCGCTCACAAAAACCGTTTTAGGCATCGAAATGAGCCAAAATCCATGTTTTTTCCTGTTAAATGATATGACAAACTTTAAACTGAACCCCAAACATTATACAATACTAATCACAATAACAGATTTTGCCAAGAAATGTATACTTTTACTCTGGAAGAATGAACTTCCTCCAACATTTAAACTTTTCATTGATCAGATAACACATTTTTTACCTCTGGAGAAAATGACTTTGGAAAAATGTAATCATGGAAATATCTTTCAAGCTCTGTGGTTGCCATTGTTTTCATATTTTGAAAATATATCTGAGATATGACCAGTGATGGAATGGTGCATTCTGTGGATATTTTTCCTGACGGCCGGAAATACTAGTTGTGTTGTCATTGTCTATATTGTCGCTGTATTGTATAATTAATTGTATAATTATTAGGAAACAAACAGAACACTGCTACCAGTGACAGGCTTTCTTGGGGCAAGTCCTTCTGCCCCCAGGACCCAGACCAAGAGACAAGAACCAGGTTACTGACATGCTTTACTGTTCACCTGGTTACCTGATCCTTGTCCAGCTGTCTGGAGCCAGCCCCATCCCTCCAGCAGCCGGCGCTCTAACCACACCCCACTGCCACAGTCCTTTTGTTCATATTCTTATTTTTCTTGTACTACATTTAGTCTGCAGTCATAAAAGTTGACTGTTTCTTAAAATATATTATGTTAGATATCCACTGCTAGTTGTTCAAGTAAATGTATGTTGTCTTTAGTAAATGGTCACATCTGAATAAAGAAGTTCATCTGAACTAATATTAGTTTTACATTGATCTCTGAAGCATACATGTTTTTCTTGCTTCCCATTGATTTCAAAGTTTTCACAGATAATGAACAGAAGGCTGATATTATGATGATCCACAATAACAGAAAGACAGTCACTTTAATTCAGGGGAAAGCTCATTGATTAGGACACAGGAATGTTGAGCTACACTTAATAAACCTGAACATCTGATTGGATTAGAAACTGATTTTTATCCTCATCTTGTTTTCTTTCTTTAGACTGAGGAACTGCAGTTTGTCAGAGATCAGCTGTTCTGCTCTGATCTCAGCTCTGAAGTCCAACATCCATCTGAGAGATCTGGACCTGAGTGTCAACGATCTGCAGGATTCAGGAGTGGAGCTGCTGAGAGATCTTCTGGAGAGTCCAGACTGCAGACTGGAGACTCTCGGGTCAGTTCTCCATCTTGAACTTGTGTGCTGAGATGAATATGTGAGAGTTGTGTTGACTCTGAGCTGCAGACATCAGGCTGATATCACTCTGATCCTCACTGAGCCTCTTAATGCTAGAGTTGCATAATGCAATGTTGATCTTTACATTTAAATATAACAACAAAAAACCTTCACTGCAGAATTCCCTCTGAACCTTTTAAACAGCTGAAATTCATCTTGTATTCTCCATCATGATTTTAACAAATGATATCAAATACAATAATGAAATAGTTATATTAAAACGATCCAACACTAACAAGTATGTTCAGTTGTTGCTGTTTTCATTATGTTCCTGAAGCTACATGATGCTGATACTGACTGAATAGTTCACTCTGAAGATGCTGTGATTTGATGACTCCACTGTTCCTAAAATACATATTCTGGAGGTTTTTCTTCACATTTAAAATTCATCCTGAATTGTGATCTTTGTAAACGTTGTGATCTTGAGTTGAATCAGTTTCTGTGGTTTGTATTTGTCTGGCTGCACATCATGAGTTAGTGTAGATGGAGCAGAGTTTCAGATGTGAAGTCTCCTCGTTTTATTGAAGTAGAAGCACGTTGTCTTTAATATGAATGAGAGCTCTTTCCCTCTTTCTGTATCTTACAGTTTTTAACCTGTTTGGAGTTTCCACTTTCTGACCTTCTTCAGCTCTGAGCAGATTATTAAACCTGGAGTTATTTCAAACAGGAACATTGTTTTCTAAAGTTACATCATGTTTTCTTTATTCAGACTGAGGAGCTGCAGGTTGTCAGAGATCAGCTGTTCTGCTCTGGCCTCAGCTCTGAAGTCCAACATCCATCTGAGAGTTCTGGACCTGAGTCTCAACGCTCTGCAGGATTCAGGAGTGGAGCTGCTGAGAGATCTTCTGGAGAGTCCAGACTGCAGACTGGAGACTCTCAGGTCAGTACGGGGTCTCTGTTACTGCTGGAGATCTCATGTGTTTCATTAACAGTTGAACCTAATGCTTGAACAACCATACATGTGTGTATGTCGTTGTGAGGGTTTTCCTGCTCACCCAGTTAAAAAGGACAGAAGGAGAGGAAGGCTTGCCTAAAAGAAAGCTTTACTGACTGGCCACAGCTTGGAAACAATACATCAATACTTTAGGAAACAGACAGAACACTGCTGCCAGTGACAGGCTTTCTTGGGGCAAGTCCTTCTGCCCCCAGGACCCAGACCAAGAGACAAGAACCAGGTTACTGACATGCTTTACTGTTCACCTGGTTACCTGATCCTTGTCCAGCTGTCTGGAGCCAGCCCCATCCCTCCACCAGCCGGCGCTCTAACCACACCCCACTGCCACAGTCCTTTTGTTCATATTCTTATTTTTCTTGTACTACATTTAGTCTGGAGTCATAAAAGTTGAATGTTTCTTAAAATATATGTTAGATATCCACTGTTAGTTGTTCAAGTAAATGTATGTTGTCTTTAGTAAATGGTCACATCTGAAAAAAGAAGTTCATCTGAACTCATATTAGTTTCACATTGATCTCTGAAGCACACATGTTTTTCTTGCTTCCCATTGATTTCAATGTTTTCACAGATAATGAACAGAAGGCTGATATTATGATGATCCACAATAACAGAAAGACAGTCACTGTAATTCAGGGAAAAGCTAATTGATTAGGAAACAGGAATGTTGAGCTACACTTAATAAACCTGAACATCTGATTGGATTATAAACTGATTTTTATCCTCATCATGTTCTCTTTATTCAGACTGAGGAGCTGCAGTTTGTCAGAGATCAGCTGTTCTGCTCTGGCCTCAGCTCTGAAGTCCAACATCCATCTGAGAGATCTGGACCTGAGTCAGAACGATCTGCAGGATTCAGGAGTGGAGCTGCTGAGAGATCTTCTGGAGAGTCCAGACTGCAGACTGGAGACTCTCAGGTCAGTTCTCCATCTTGAACTTGTGTGCTGAGATGAATATGTGAGAGTTGTGTTGACTCTGAGCTGCAGACATCAGGCTGATATCACTCTGATCCTCACTGAGCCTCTTAATGCTAGAGTTGCATAATGCAATGTTGATCTTTACATTTAAATATAACAACAAAAAACCTTCACTGCAGAATTCACTCTGAACCTTTTAAACAGCTGAAATTCATCTTGTATTCTCCATCATGATTTTAACTAATGATATCAAATACAATAATGAAATAGTTATATTAAAACGATCCAACACTAACAAGTGTGTTCAGTTGTTGCTGTTTCCAACATGTTCCTGAAGCGACATGATGCTGATACTGACTGAATAGTTCACTCTGAAGATGCTGTGATTTGATGACTCCACTGTTCCTAAAATACATATTCTGGAGGTTTTTCTTCACATTTAAAATTCATCCTGAATTGTGATCTTTGTAAACGTTGTGATCTTGAGTTGAATCAGTTTCTGTGGTTTGTATTTGTCTGGCTGCACATCATGAGTTAGTGTAGATGGAGCAGAGTTTCAGATGTGAAGTCTCCTCGTTTTATTGAAGTAGAAGCACGTTGTCTTTAATATGAATGAGAGCTCTTTCCCTCTTTCTGTATCTTACAGTTTTTAACCTGTTTGGAGTTTCCACTTTCTGACCTTCTTCAGCTCTGAGCAGATTATTAAACCTGGAGTTATTTCAAACAGGAACATTGTTTTCTGAAGTTACATCATGTTCTCTTTATTCAGACTGAGGAGCTGCAGCTTGTCAGAGATCAGCTGTTCTGCTCTGGCCTCAGCTCTGAAGTCCAACATCCATCTGAGAGATCTGGACCTGAGTGTCAACGATCTGCAGGATTCAGAGAAGCTGCTGAGAGATCTTCTGGAGAGTCCATACTGCAGACTGGAGACTCTCAGGTCAGTACGGGGTCTCTGCTGGTTCAGCAGTATTGTATTAAACACAGGGAGGTGTTTCTCTCTCTGGGGAATCTCAACAGATCAGTGATGTTTCCCACTGACTGCAGGTTCTTTCATTCTTCCATCAACTATATATTGTAAGCTGAAAATGCAAATCCACATTTAGTTAGTGAGCAACTTTCTAACAGACATATATGATTTTACGGAAGAGTGGAAAAGGTTTTCTGTTTTGTTTCCTGTCATGTTTTTAGTTTCTAGCCTAATGAGCAGTTACTTCCTGTGATGCAGCTGAGAGCTGTGGCAGTCAGTCGTAGTGTTTGCAGAGAAGATATGATGGGATGTAAAGCATGAGATCAGTCAGGACTCTGAAGCTGACTCAAAGAACAAACACTTATTTTAAACTTTATCCAAAATTGTTGGATTGTGTTCATCCCTGCAGGATCAGAGATGATGAGACGATCAGAGCCAAGATCCAGAAGACCTGTGAGTACTGAAACCATATCCTCCATTCATCAAACTATTGTACACTAAATCTGATCTTAAAATATATTTATAGTACAATAATTATTATTATGTTTCTCTGTCCCCACCTCTCTCCATCAGGTGACTCCGATGTGGAGCAGGAAGTGAAGACAGACAGAAAGGTGAGAGAGGAGCAGTTGAACAGAGTGGAGTATATTTATTTCACCACTGAATGACATATAATTATTAGGGCTGTCAAGTTAAATGCACTAACGCTCGCAATTTATCTAGAAACCTAAACAATATCCCGCCCCAATGTACTGTGATTGGCTGGTACTACTGTGCTGTGATTGGCTGGTACTACTGTGCTGTGATTGGCTGGTAATACTATGCTATGATTTGCTGGTAATTCTGTGCTGTGATTGGCTGGTAGTGCTGTGACATGCTAACCCGTTAATATCCCGTTTGTAATTGACGATGAACTCAGATGATCCAGACTCATTAGCATATTTCCAATTGGTCTGAATATGTTGTGGAATTGTGGTTTGGTTTCATGAAGCTAAAACTTAACTTGATTTCTATTAAAATAACTAACTTTGTTTGTTCCAGGCTCCTGAATCCTTCTCACCTGAACACACAACTGAGTCTTCATACAGGTAATCCTATAACATGACCAAACATTATTTTAAACACATGAAAGATATATATTCATTTAATTGTGTTTGATTTCATGTCTTTCACCTTGAGGTATTGCATCCAATCTCTTTCCAACAGACGTAAATAAAATAATGCCTCTGTGTGTAGGAAGGATTGTTTTCTTGTACCAGTCTAGATCCTCGCTGGA
Source organism: Notothenia rossii (assembly GCF_949606895.1). Classification (NCBI taxonomy): domain Eukaryota; kingdom Metazoa; phylum Chordata; class Actinopteri; order Perciformes; family Nototheniidae; genus Notothenia; species Notothenia rossii. The sequence goes on along the minus strand of NC_136902.1, from coordinate 92,366,666 downwards.
CTAGAGATTTTGTTAATTTAATAAAAATGTGTTTACTCACACATTCTGATGCATGTGGACACATCTTCAGTGATGTTCCTGTAATCATCAGGTGTTTCAGATCTTTCAACAAACCCTCCTCCAGGTCAGACTCCAGCTGGATGAACACCTGTCAGTCAGAACACAGGCCAGTGAAGGCTTGGTGTAGTAACCTGTCCCCTGTGTGTCTACAGGTTCAGGTGTCCTGGTCCAGGTGAGTTCCAGTGTGCTTCGACTGGCCTGGTGTTCGTCATGGCTCAGGAGGCGGAGCTTCTGTACAGGACGGTCCCTTGGGAGGAGAGCTTCCTCCAATCAGCTGGCAAGCAGGCAGCAGGGCCGCTGTTCAACGTGAAGAGTTCTGATGAAGCTGCCGTCTGCCAGCTCCACCTGCCACACAGTGAGACAGAGGATGGTAAAGACATCTAGTGTTAACAAATACACTTATATAATGATTAGCACTTTATACTATTCACTAGTGTTCAAGAGTTATAAAGCAGCTTTATTAAACTACACTGAACAAAAATATAAATGCAACACTTTTTTTTTTGCTCCCATTTTTCATGAGATGAACTCAAAGATCTAAAACATTTTCTATATACACAAAATAACCATTTATCTCAAATATTGTTAAAGAGCACAGGGGGCGGAACAATAATGAACCATTAGAGTAAAAGGTGAAGGATATAAACTGGTACATCCTAGTGAGGCTCCAAGGTGAATGACATTAGATGAACATTAGCTCTGAGCTAAAGTGGTGTGACATTGAATATGATGAAGCTGTTTCAGCAGCAATGCAACAGATGACCAGCTCTTTGCTCCACAGCGCTGCTCCTGGACGGCCTGTTGTCTGTCGTCCACATCACTGATGAAGGCCTGAGCATCTTGGAGCCGCTGGAGGTCACACGCACTCACGTGGTGGTGAAGGTGCCTCACCTCTCTCTCTTTGGCCTGGTCTGGGATATCTTTAAAAGGGTTCTGCTTCTGCGGATAAAGGGCAAGATTCTGGTGTTCCTACGACCCCCGGGCAGAGAGGAGCAAACACTGGATGTACATCTGCTGCAGAAAAACGTCCCTAAGAAGGAGGTAAGGCCATGTGCTCACCATCAGACTAAACACTGGTTTAAACCACAGCTGTTTCCTCACACACTGCTCCTCTTCTCAAAGCTTCTCGTGCTGAGAGAAGGATAAGATCTATCTGAACTGTAAATCTTCAGATCGCTCTTTGTGGTTTTGTATGATTCTCTCTCAGCATGTCTTTCTGTCTGCGGAAACTGATGGCATGAATGTTAAACACATCACACAGAACTGAAAGACCTGCTGAGATGAATCACTGCCAAGACAACGTGATCTCATCCCTACCAGCCACATGTTACAGCTTGGACCAGCAGCCTTTTGTGCTTTATAACCAACACGTTCTCACTGCCAACCCGTCACATGTTGACTGACGGTCAGGGCCCCTCCCCGTCACCCTATTACGTACAGGGTACCCCTTGAGCGCCAGTTTTCAACGGGCAGGGTGTCCCATTGACTTGCATAGAGCTCCCTGAACGTTGGTAATAGACGAGTTGGGATCGCGGCGAAATGCTCTCCGCAGATCCATTCTCACAGCGTTTATCAACCTTTTTCTTACTCAATATCAAGCCACACTTATTGTTTTTACTTCTTTATTTTAATTGAATAATGTCGGACTTTTGTTGCCGTCAGTTATGGGGAGAGTAGGGGCTCAGAAAACTGAAATCTGTATTGTTTCACCGTTTTTTCCTCCTAATTTTGTATTCTTTTCTAAACCACACACTGTTATTTACTCAACAATAACACATAATTATCCTTGTGTTTATTTATTTGTTTGATTAATAAACACAAGTTGGAGTCCGTCAGGACCGAGGGTCAGAGCAGCTCATAGTAGTTGCTTTAGAGAATTTTACACCCGAAAGTAAGTATTCTCTCCGCTATGTTTGACAAACCCCGTGATAGTCCTCAAGCTCTGTGATTGGATGTTTGAGCAACACACTCTCACTCCATAATCGTCCAGGAGCGACGCTTGGTCAGGGTCCCGAGGCGTGCAGTTGTGACGCTCCTAGGCTCCTTCAGCTTCATAAAGGGACGCAAATAGCTTTCAACTGATTGCAATATATTCCCATCTGCGGCGGGATTTGACGCTCATAGAAGCACGGCATTAGTTTGTGTCGGCTGTCCTTAAAGGCAATGTGAGCGTCCATTCCCATTGGATAACAGAGAATTGTACACCAGGAAGTAAGTATTCTCCTTACTGTCAATTGATTTGACATTGATATCTCCACTACTCATCAACTCAAAAACACCAGATTATCCTTGTTGATTAAACGACATTGATAGGTTCTGTGAACATTTTCTTGTTGCCCCAGCTGGTCGACACCTCTTTTAGCAGAAACAAAGGCTACATTAATGTATTAAATCAATGTTAATCCAGGTGGATGTGGAATTAACGGACGTGACGTTGTGTGATTGCGTTGCCAGGCAACAGCTTCGGTTCATGTTAATTTACAAACTCTTCAACTACAACCGTAGTTATATTTAAAAACATGTTAGAAGGCCTCACAAAATACTTTAATGTAAATTAAAATTGAAATGTGAAGGAATGTGTGTACAACAAAATACATCCTTACGAAATACGAAACCGGAAACAGACGGAGGCAAGATCCTCAGCTCGATTTAGCCGCAAAGCACGCTGGGATTTGGTGTTTGAAAGATGTGAAATCCGAAAACATATTTTAAAAATAAAATAATACTTTATTCCGAGTGTGCTTGCTTTTCTCTTTCAAAGTCATCACATAACGGCATTGTAATACACGGTTCGGCTGCATTAAATATGAAATATCTGCCCTAGTTGTATATTTATAGAGCCCTGATGAGAAACATGAGGGCTTTATAGAGACAAACAGGAGGAAATGGTCCTAAACATATCAGCAGTTAAACAACATCTTACATGTCTTTTCACACAATACGCCTCCTTGCAGTATCAACAATAATTCGACTGACTTTTATATTTGATCCAATTGGTAGATTGACTGTATTTACACCATAACTGTGCACTTTTTTTTCTTCTTCAAAGGACAGAAAAAGTTTGGGAACCACTGGCTTATCTCAAAGAATTACAATCATCTATTTTTAATATTCCTTTAAAAAGGCAATATATACTTATAATTATGTTGTGATTGATTGTGTATCTCATCACTTTGTGGAGCGGGTCCGTCAATGTTTGTTGTTGTTTAATGTGATCTTTAAATAAAGTTGTCTTGACTATCTGAGCATAACCAAAGTTACTTTGTTACTGAAGGTTGCTGATCAACACAAACCTGCTGTGAACATCACAATCTCCTCCGACTGTGAGCTGGAACTGTACAAAGGTTACAGTGTGCACTGTGAACCTGAGGGCTTCTTCATTCAGCCTCAGGTGAGTCACTGATACTCCTCTAAAGGAACACAATGATCATTAACACAGATGTATCTGCATGTGGATCCACAATCAGGAAAGAAACGTTTAACTTCTGCTTCTGGTTTTCAGAGTAAAACATTTGAATCCAGTTTTGGACCAGATTACGATCCGACATTTCAAGTTTCCCTGACGACGAGCACAGAGACAGTGGATTTGAGGGTCGAGGACCAAGGTGGAAATGAAGTCTGGTATTGTCGCCTGTCACTGGAAGGTAAAGACTCCACCTGAGCTCAGACCCAGTGATAGACTGATAACTCTAAAGCTCCATCTCATAGCCTTCTCTATTAAGGCTCCATGGCAACGCATCATTACGACATTAAACACAACCTGTAATGTTCTAAAACTATATTAATAACTAGTGTGGTGTGGTGGTGAAACAGCGTGGCATCATGGGAGTTGTAGTCTTCAGCTTCTCATGCTTAAGTGGATTACAGCATTACAGGACACCGTGATGAAACGTACTGTTACCTTTAAAATTACACATCTCTCTGAACCATTTGAGATAATCTATGTACACAACTCAACCAAGTATAAATAATACAGGTGTAGGAGTTTTTATACATTTGAATGAGGAAATGTTACATATTATAACTTTAAGTGAACATAAATCCACCTATGGCATTGTCGAGTTACTTGAATTTGGAAGAGATCTGTTTAATGTGATTGTTGGTTAACTAAAGTATTTTCCCTGTTTATCTACCAGGTCCAAGACATGCATTGTCCCAGAGAAATGTCCCAGAGGGCAGAGTCCCATCAGAGAGCAGAGTCCCAGCAGAGAGCAGAGTCCCAGCAGAGAGCAGAGTCTCAGCAGAGAGTAGAGTCCCAACAGAGAGCAGAGTCCCAGCAGAGAACAGAGTCCCAGCAGACCAGAGGCTGCTCTCAGTTCGGACAGAGTTCATTCAAAGAGTGACTCCACCTGTCCTGAACGACCTTCTGGATAAACTCTTTGAGTCTGAAGTGATCAGTGAATCTGAAATGACGTCAGCCAGAACCAAACCCCAAAATGACGGAGCACGAGAGGTGGTGGACGCAGTGCGAAATAAAGGAGCTGCAGCCAGCAGGGTTCTGATCAATGCTCTCCGAGAGCTGGACCCGTATCTTTACAGGAAGCTCAACTTGAGCTGAGGCTAAACCTCGTGGAGTGTGTGTGACAGTTGAAGTCTACTCCTCTGTTTTGTTACCTGAACATGTTTCCCCTTGTCTTGAAGGTAACACAGATTCTGAGCGAATGCTACTTTTGTTCTCTCTTTTCTCCTGGACTCCCTCCTGAGAGCAGCTACCCGTATTGGCCTTCCTTTGGTGTATATATATATACATATATACATATATGTATATATATATCTCCTGTCTCCCACCTCCTCCACAGTGTCCAGAGGACTCCCCAGGACAGAGCTTCCTTACCAGTGTGTTCAGTCTCTTCCTGTCAGCAGCCGAGATGCTGCTGCCCCAGCAGGACACACCATAGAAAATGGCTGATGCCACAACAGAGTCATGAAATGTCTGAAGGAGTGCCCCCTGCACCCCGAAAGACCTCAGTCTCCTCAGCAGAAAGAGTCTGCTCTGTCCCTTCTTGTACAGAGCAGCAGAATTATCCGTCCAGTCCAGTTTATTGTTCAGATGAACGCCCAGGTATTTGTAAGATTTCACAATCTCAATGTCCGCTCCCTGAAAGTTCACTGGTTTCGGGGGGAGTGGTGGCACCGTCTGAAATCCACCAGCAGCTCCTTGGTCTTCCCTGCGTTGAGCTGGAGGTGGTTCCTCTGGCACCCGAGGGTGAAGTCCTGCATCAGCTCCCAAACCTCCCTGTCGTCCCTGACCTCCCTGTCGTCCTCGTTGGAGATGAGGCCAATGATGGCGAGTCGTCAGAGAACTTCTGCAGGGGACAGGTTGCAGTGTTGTGGGTGAAGTCTGCAGGGTAGAGGGTGAAGAGAAACGGTCCAGCACCGTCTCCTGGGTGTCCCCCGTACTGCTGATGATGGTACACCCTTTCCAATCCACACACATACGCCTTCCAATCCACACAGACACACAGACACACACACACACACACACACACACACACACACACACACACACACACACACACACACACACACACACACACACACACACACACACACACACACACACACACACACACACACACACACACACACACACAGACTTCTGCAGTCCTCCAATCAGATGGCAGCTGTCTCTACACACGAGCAATGTGCTTACAATGAAAATAAGAAAAGACAAATTGATAAATGATTTATATTTGTCACACATTATATTGTGTTAGTAACAAACCACACAAAGATTGAAGTTAAAAGACGTATTTAATGTGCATTTGGAAAGCTTTGCTATTCTCTTACAGTACTTTACAATATTTCAAGAGGTCACGTTTTAATACAAAGTCAAACAAAAACAATAATATAAACTGGCTAATATTTCTGATTCCAGCTAATCAATAACAATTAGATCAAGAGAGGATTTCTGTGTGAGGGTGAAGGTTTAGAAATTTATAATCTGAAAATAGGAGTTTCGCCAAGAAGAGAAAAAAAACTCCAAAATCCCGACAACCTAATTATTTTTATTGCAACGTAATTTCCCAATTATTTGAGAATAACTCCTTTTAGTGGGTTGAGTAAATTCAATCATTTATGGCATTAATAATTTATACATAATTCTTAACTGTGAATCTCTTTAATTTTGTTTAAAATCAGAAATGTTTCAGTCCGGCCAAAACGTAAAAAAAAAAAAAAGGGAAATTACATAAAATATTTTCCATAAAAAAAGTTGATTCAAGAACGAAACTCTGTTATTACATCTGTATTTGTATTATATGACAATTATTAAGTCTAAAAAGATCTTTCCCAGCTTTGTAATTACTCTGTAATTGTATTTCTTATCGTTTATAAGTTTATGGCAGACCAACACATTCTTGCGCAGTGCAACCATGGATGTTTAATAAGAACTGGATACAGCGTGGGAGGCGGGGTCTCGCTCTATCCTATGAGAGCTGCTCATTGGCGCATGAGGATAAAATGGCCCAACTTTTGAGAGAGCGAAACGTCACAGATTACCCGTCATGCCTAGCTATCAGAGCAAAAAAAAACATATGTGCGCTCACAGAGCATGAGCCCCTTAAGCCCCGCCCCCTGAGCTCCCACTCTCGGCTCACTAGAATGAATGGACATAGAAAATAAATCTAGATTCGGCTTTTAGTGCATTTTACAACTTTAAGGACCGAATGATTCTAATAAGGAAATACAATTATATTATATAAAATTGTTCAAACTGGGTAGTTTATTTAGTTTAAAACAAATCATCCGCTGATTTACAGACCTCTCTTTCCCCATGTTAGTCAAGGGGGAAAAGTATTTCTGGGCCCAGTGACGTCTCGGACTGAGACGGAGATTGTAGTAACGCCGTTTGGCCAGTACAAATTTGTTCCTCAGAGTCCGGCGCACTTCCTGGGGACTTGAGTGCAACTCAGGCAGCTGTCTGGACGTCAAATGTCCTATTTGGGTTGCCGTACGTAACTGTCCAATATGGGGGGGGGGGGGGGGGGGGGGGGAGTACGACTTCCCGATTTTTACGAAAGGCACACAGAGATTTGTTTTAATGAAATCCCTTTTCTTCAAGGAATCTCAACAGAAAACTAAAACATTTCTAAATTTGACATAAAATGAAAGAAAATTCACAGTTAAGATTAAAATATTAATTATTAATGCCATAAATGATTGTCTACATTTACAGTTTCTTGTTTCTGCAGTTTGATAGTTAAATAAATGTCTCACTTATTATAAGAATGTAATGAACCCACTAAAAGGAGTTATCCTCAAATAATCTGGAACTCACGTTGTAATAACAATAACTCATCTCTCTCATTCAGATTCAAAACATTTAAAGTAAATTAAAGACCAATCTTTTTTATTTGGCTTATAATTTGGGGCAATAGTAATTTGTTAGTAGTATCACTGTTCATGTTTTAAGATATAACTCTTTCTGTTTGTTACACCTTGTTTTTAATTATTGTTCCTCATATGTTATTGTCATTTTATGTCATACTCTGTAAAAACACTTCAAGCATGAAAGGTGTTATATAAATAAAGTTTATTATTATTAATGTCGTCTGGTTGTTTGAGTGTTTTTTCTCTTCTTTGTGAAACGCAGCTGTGTCAAATGTCCTTCTCGGGTTGCCGTACATTGCTCTCCAAAATGGCCGACCAACCCTTTTTGACTGGTCATATTTCTGGAGTAATTATACAGTTTTTGAGGAACAGAAATGTTGTTTTCTGACATCACTTTAACATTTTAACAAGGTACTTGTGGGTGAGCAAACTTGGAATAATAAGCTAATATATATATATATATATATATATATACATATATATATATATATATGTATATATATATATATATATACATATATATATATATATATATATATATATATATATATATATATATATATATATATATATATATATATATACATTAAGTCCTCCAGGAACAGCTGAAGTTTAATTAATAAATGTGACAGTAAAATAAAAAACGGCTAGATATTCTCTTATCTTCCTCCAGCAGCGTATTACTGAAACACCTAGGATTGTGTACATTAAAAAATGTAAAACCTTTAAAAGAATAATTTACAGAGCACAGATTAAAATCAGTCCTGTTTGAATAATTATCTGAATATTTCTGAATAAACAGTGACTTTTTAGCCAATATCACCTCCTCAGTTCCCCCTCTATACATTCAAATGAATACAAATTAAGGTTTATATCTTCTCTCTTAGCTGTAGTGCTAATTATCGGACGTTTCTAAAACCAATATATTAAAAATGTATGATTGGAAAAAAGGTGTAATTTTCATTATGATGTTAAAGGGTTTCATTATAATCTTTATCCAATATTTAATACTTCTTGATGAATCCAAACTACTTTTGAAATGTGAACAGTGCAACAACAATGTAGAAAAACTGGTATCATCGTTCTTTAAAATGTATTTTCTCCACTATCAATGCTATGCTAACACGCACTCTACAGCGCTGGAAGTAATACAAGTTGTATTTCTGCTAAAACTAAACCTCTGAAATATAAATGTTCCCACAGACTTTGAAACCTAATGTTTATCTTTAGTTGGAGCTTCTCCTTTTTCAAACCTTTCGTCCTAAATGTGAGTTCAAAGCTCTGATTATCTCCTGAACAAAGACTATGAACATATTCATCGTCCTCTGTTTATAAGTGACTGTTATTTTTGTATATATTGACTCTTGTGCCGTTATATTTTCCTTTTGTATTGATGCCTCTTAATGTGGGACTTTGTATACATGTGTAAATGTTTGATTCTGTAGATATCTTTAAATATTTAAACTTTTATTCATCGGGATTGTGAGAAACAGCATTTCTAAGATGTGGAAAATGTGGAAAATACAGCTACATGTGTACTTTTAATAAAGGTGTATCCAGTGTAAAGTCTGGTATAATTGAGATGTGTTGTTCTTTTTCCCAGGAATGGCTTCGAGGATACAAATTTATATTTTCTAAGTAAAACAATTGACATTTAATCGCTGATTTTGCTGCAAAATGACCACAAATCAACGTGTTTTGCTAACTTTGCAGCTCCCTTTTTCCTCTCATTACAGCAGCAGTCGAGTGCGTTCACCTTTCCAATCTAATTACATATTCATAATAAACACACAGAGTTTACACAGCATTTACATGTGTTAAAACATACTTAATCTAAACAACTCCGACAACATACCTCACTTTCTGTTTCCTCTCGTTCCTCATTACCTCAAACATTAAATCAAAATCAAAGCACTTTCTGTTTAACCAATTTCAATCTGAGTTTCCATAGAAACCTCTCCTCTGGTATTAAGCCACTTGTTGAAGGACATCTCAACATGTAGAGAAAGTCTCATTTTCAAAGGAGTGAACTGACCCTGAGTCACAGTGTCCGAGGTCATAGGTCAGAGGAAATGTAACAGCATAAACAGGCAATAATTCTGCCTGAAGGGAATCACAGTGAGGTTTAACATCCTGCTGTGTTTCTCTGGATCTGGATCTGGATCGTACCACACTGACGATCACTGATGGAAATCTTCACCCGCTACGATTTGATCCAGATCGTTGATTCTCTCCTGATAAAAGCCTTCCTCGATCCCTACCTTTGAAGCAAGGACCTACAAGATAAGAGAGAGAGGAAGGAAGTCAGACTCTCCTCGGACTGGAAGAGCTGGAACCAGTTTGATGTTATGCAAACCAGCAGATCTGACATGTGGCATTATGACATGTCATGGTGAAGAGAAGAGAAGCAACCTGTGTCGAAGGCATTATTATGAATGGTAAAACGTAATATTTGTCAACATAAAAAGCTACCTGATGTTTACCCTTTTCTACACTTACATTTGTTGTTGTTGTTGTTTACTTTTCTTTCTATATTCCAACTTCCTGTGTTTGTATATGCTCCGGTATACACCGAGGCAAATGCCATGTATGTGTGAGCCATCAGAAGGAGGAAACCTGGTTCTAAAAACCCCTTTCTGTTATTGTTTGATTTGCAAGTGTGACTAGGGATGAAATATGATTTAATCTAAGACAACAACTTTTCATCAACGTTCATGTTTTGGTTTTATCTTTTGGTGTCTTGACATTTGAAATGCAATGTAATTAATCCCCTTCTCATTCACTAACCGTAAAAGTATACAATGTCAAGACTATTATGCAAACACATTTGATGCAAACACATCCCTATCCCTGACTTTCTTTGTGAGTCTTTGTTTCTTCCGTTTAGTTTTTCCTTCTTCACCGAAAAATAAATACTTGAACTTCTTATGTTGAAAAATATATGTTTGTTATATTTGAAGATAAACAGGGCCAGCACTCTCCCCTGGGGGGCCCCGTACTGCTGATGATGGTGTCTGATTGACACTCCCGGGTCCTCACGTACTGTGGACGGTTGGTGAGGTAGTCCAGGATCCAGGAGGTGAGGTGGGGTCCAGCCCCGAGAGCTGCAGCTTGTCCCCCAGGAGCGGGGGCTGGATGGTGTTGAAGGCACTGGAGAAATCAAAGAACATGATCCTCACAGAGCCCCCAGCCTTCTCCAGGTGGGAGAGGGACCTCTGCAGCAGGTAGATGACGGCGTCATCCACCCCGATGGCAGGGGTATATTGCACAGTTAACACTAGAGTACTCAAAACAACCTCACAAGCTGATTTGTTTGCACTTTGTGGTATTATAATTTTGAGTTGCTTGTTTTTAGCTGATTGTCTATTTTCTAACTTTCTTATACATGTTTTTGGAACTGTCTTACTGTGAGAGCAATTGAAAAGAATCCCTGTTTGTACCTGTCCACTTGATGAGGCTGGTTTTGAAACAAAGGGAGGAGCTACAGACAGGGAAGGATGTTGAAGAGAAAATAGGAAGTCCGACTGCCAGACTCCATTTTACACTTCGACAGAGCAGGAGGAGAAAAACAGGGTGAGTGTTAACACCAGGATCTGCTTTTCAACACATTAATCATTTACTCTGTTATACTGTATGTCAGAAAATAATCTGTAAATTAAAATATATTTATTTCCTGCAGTCGAAAGTGACATCTTCAAATGTTGTGAACTTTTGTATCCATTTCCTGGTTTCTGATTCATCAGAGTTACATAACATGTAACAGCCCAGCGCAGTCAACATGGAGAGCAGCCTGCCTGAAGTCTGACTGAGTTGTTGCATTGAAACCCAAGTTTGTCATTATGATGGTTGTGTGTGTGTGTGTGTGTGTGTGTGTGTGTGTGTGTGTGTGTGTGTGTGTATGTGTGTGTGTGTGTGTGTGTGTGTGTGTGTTTGTGTGTGTGTGTGTGTGTGTGTGTGTGTGTGTGTGTGTGTGTGTGTGTGTGTGTGTGTGTGTGCGTGTGTGTGTGTGTGTGTGTGTGTGTGTGTGTGTGTGTGTGTGTGTGTGTGTGTGTGTGTGTGCAGTGTTACTGGTTTGTCTCTCAGACTGGAGAAGATGAGTGATTTTAAAGAAGACGAAGAGGACACATCTCCAGTCCCCAGCTGTCTGTCTCTGAAGAGTGACCGGTCTAAAGATGAACCTCCAGACTTCAGAGATGAACCCGGACCCTCAGACAGGAAGTAAGAGTCTGTTTCTACTGTAACCTGTGAAATTCATATCCCCGTGTATTCACACAACTTGAAAAGTTAAAACTTGAGTGTGAAGTTTGTGACGCTCTGTTACAAAAACAGTGTTGAGATTCTGCTCCTGTCGTCACTGACATGCTGAGATAAATCAGAAGAGGGAACATCAGCAGCCAGAGCTCTACAGCACCTCATATTAAATCAGGGTTATTCATGTACCTGTATAAACCAGAGACTGTCTGTGGTGCTAACAATATAATAGCTGCTGTTCTAATGACTGGATGGAGTTATTTTGAGTGTTGATGGAGCAGCTACAATGTTAACCTAGTTTCTCAGGGGGGGGGGGCGCGAGAGACCAGGAGGAAAAATGGTTTTGAAAAAAAAGAAGTATTGATTCGAAAATAATATGATACAGTACAGTACAAGTACGTCTGGGTCTCTGTGTTTCATTCAAGCTCTGCTCTGTGTGTGTGTGGAACGAGCCATGTTGTGTGTGTGTGTGTGTGTGTGTGTGTGTGTGTGTGTGTGTGTGTGTGTGTGTGTGTGTGTGTGTGTGTGTGTGTGTGTGTGTGTGTGTATGTGTGTGTGTGTATGTGTGTGTGTGTGTGTGTGTGTGTGTGTGTGTGTGTGTGTGTGTGTGTGTGGTGTGTGTGTGTGTGTGTGTGTGTGTGTGTGTGTGTGTGTGTGTGTGTGTGTGTGTGTGTGTGTGTGTGTGTGTGTGTGTGTGTGTGTGTGTGTGTGCGTGCGAGAGAGAGAGCGCACCGGTACCGGAGATCGTTGTTGTTAGCTTCTGGTGCTAGCGAGCTAGTGGCCGGGTCTCAAACATTTTGGCCACAATTAATGTGAACAATTATTTTTGAGGCACACGTTTATAGGATCATTATAGTTATAAAAAAATAAGAGAATACATGAAAAGCAGGTATGAAATACTATATGACAGTAAAAAAAGAATAAAGTTTAAAAGGGTGATTTGTAAAATATCCATAAAGAAATAGAAAATCTGTTAACAGTTCTGTTTCATATGGGTGTTGAGAGATGTATCCTTAGATCTCTTCCTTTTCTCCAAAAGGGGGCGCCTGACAGAAAAAGTTTGAGAACCACTTAGCCTAGCCTAGCTTCAATGAAACCAATCGCATTCAGAAAACAAACATTTTAAATTGTTTTGCTCGTTGTGTTGCAGACAAACCTGACGAAGCATTAACTCAAATCAATATCATTACGTTGTTATCTTGGTATCCTTTCCATTTGTTTATTGAAATGTATTCACAGCAAATTCGATGTAAATTGGGTTCAAAGTGCTAAAGTGTTCCAGATGAATTCAGCTGATGTTATGAATCCAGACACAAAGCTGTGTGGTTTCCTAATGATATGAAGAACTAACCTCTATCTCCCTTACCAGGATGAACAATCATCTAGAGATACAGACTTTATTTTAAATATGAAAGTAGAATTTGCCACCTTGTTGTACCTTTGGTGAGAATCAGCTCCTCTAATGTAAAGTGCTGTAAAGGATGTGTTCATCTCCACAGAGGGAAGAGGAAGAGTCCTGTTCCTGTGGAGGAGCAGCTGTCCAGCTGTGCTCTGTGTCAGGACGTCCTGAAGGATCCAGTCTCTACCAGCTGTGGACACTGGTTCTGCAGACAGTGCATCGCCTCATACTGGGAGCAGCTTCCTCCATCAGGAGACTCCTGCTGTCCTCAGTGTGGAGAAAGATGGAGCATTTTACAAAGTAAGAGGCCGAACACGTGCAGCCTCTTTACCGCTGTGTGGGTGCTGGGTGTCTGCTCTTCTATAGAAACACTGTATCATCTGATCCCTTCTTCAAGGCTTTGCTTTTAAAGTGTGTACACAAATATTTCACGTGGGACAGCAGTGTTTCCCTAAAAAACGCTTTCTGTCTTACTCAGACATTACTACATTAGCCCAGCACTTATATAACATTTACGTATGAGAGTATAAATATCTGGCAGCTAGTATTTGTGGTTCCTTCTGGAGTCTCCATGTCCAGGATGTTCTGTGTTGTAAAGTATAGACATTAAAATGTTTTATAAAAATCATGTCATTTAAAACCCTGACTGTTCAGATTCTCAAAAGCATTTCCTGATTCTCTCATGTTTCCTTCTCTTCCAGCAGATAGTGGTCTGCAGGAGGTTCTAGATGAACATAGGCTCAGTCTGAGGAGGAGATGTGAACGTGTGACTGAAGGAACTGATCAAAGTGAAACCCTCCTCAACAGCATCTTCACTGAGCTCTACATCACACAAGGCCAGAGTGAAGAAGTTAATACCCAACATGAGGTGAGGCAGCTGGAGACAGCTTCCAAGAAAGAGACCCTCCATGACACTCCAATCAAGTGCCAGGACATCTTTAAAGCCTCACCTGACCAACAGACTCTAATCAGAGCGGTCCTGACCAACGGAGTCGCTGGAGTTGGAAAAACCTTCTCAGTGCAGAAGTTCACTCTGGACTGGGCCGAGGGTTTGGGAAACCAAGATGTCAGTCTGGTGATCCCGCTCTCCTTCAGGGAGCTGAACCTGATCAAAGGTGAGCAGTACAGTCTTCTCAGGCTGCTCCATGTTTTCCATCCAACCTTACAGAAGCTCACAGCAGAGCAGCTGGCTGTCTGCAAAGTGCTGCTCATCTTTGACGGCCTGGATGAAAGCAGACTTTCTCTGGACTTCAGAAACAATGAGGTTGTGTCTGATGTCTCTCAGCAGTCCTCAGTCAACGTGCTGCTGACGAACCTCATCAGGGGGAAGCTGCTTCCCTCGGCTCTCGTCTGGATAACTTCCAGACCTGCAGCGGCCAATCAGATCCCTCCTGAGTGTGTGGACAGGGTGACAGAAGTACGAGGCTTCACTGACGCCCAGAAGGAGGAGTACTTCAGGAGGAGATGGAGTGATGAAGACCTGTCCAGCAGAATCATCTCTCACATCAAGAGCTCCAGGAGCCTCCACATCATGTGTCTGATCCCAGTCTTCTGCTGGATCACTGCTGCAGTTCTGGACCACATGTTGACTACAGACCAGAGAGGAGAGCTGCCCCAGACCCTCACTGACATGTACTCACACTTCCTGCTGGTCCAGACCAAGAGGAAGAAGCAGAAGTATGAAGAGGGACATGAGACGAGTCCACAGCAGCTGACGGAGGCTGACAGGGAGCTTCTTCTGAAGCTGGGGAGGCTGGCGTTTGAACATCTGGAGAAAGGAGACATCATGTTCTACCAAGAAGACCTGCAGCGCTGTGGTCTTGATGTCACCGAGGCCTCGGTGCACTCAGGAGTTTGTACAGAGATCTTCAAAAGAGAGAGTGTGATCTTCCAGAAAACAGTCTACTGCTTTGTTCATCTGAGCATTCAGGAGTTTCTGGCTGCAGTCTACATGTTCCACTGTTACACCAACAGAGACACAGAGGTACTGAAGGACTTCCTGCAGGGAGACTGGCCCTATGAGAACAGTGATAACAGTGATCAGGATTACCCATCCCTGGATGTCTTCCTGGACGGAGCCATGGAGAAATCCCTCAGAAGTGAAAATGGCCACCTGGACCTGTTTGTCCGCTTTCTCCACGGCCTCTCTCTGGAGTCCAACCAGAGACTCTTAAGAGGTCTGCTGGGTCGCACAGACAACCGTCCAGAAGTCATCCAGAGAGCCATCAACAACCTGAAGGAGATGAGAAGTTATAAAATCTCTCCTGACAGGATGATCAACATCTTCCACTGTCTGTCAGAGATGAAGGACCTCTCAGTACATCAGGAGATCACAGAGTTCCTGAAGTCAGAGAACAGATCAGAGAAAGAACTCTCTGAGATCCACTGCTCTGCTCTGGCCTACATGCTGCAGATGTCAGAGGAGGTTCTGAATGAGTTGGACCTGAAGAAGTACCACACATCAGCTGAGGGACGACGGAGACTGATTCCAGCTGTGAGGAACTGCAGGAAGGCCAAGTAAGTCCAGATGTGATTAGCTTCATAAATTGATGTGGATCAGAAGTTTATTTCTTCAAATAAACATTATAAAATGTTTGATGTTAAATACTTTGAGAGCAAAATTAAATGATCCAGTTATTCTATTTATATATTGTGACATTTTAAATTTTTTTTCTTTTCTTCACATTATTTTGAGTGATGGAGGCGACATGTCAAACACATGAAAGACTTTAGAGGTTTTCTCAGAGCAGCATGTGATCACAACATACAGCAGTATTTACAGTTATCGGTGAAAGCAGTTATTAATATATCATTGCAGTTTCTTAAACATGAAATCAGATCTGTGTTTACCACAATGCTTAAGAGTTTAAAATAATGTCTGACAGGCTGACAATGAATAAACAAAACTCTATTATTAAAGTAAATCGACATAATATGTTAAAACTTGTTCCATTTCCAATTCAGTAAGTTAAATAAATGTTTCCTCTGTTTTTATACTAACACAAGTTGTGATATATGTGTCATTATAGACTTTCTAGCTGTGGATTCTCAGAGACTGAATTTGAAGTCGTTGCCTCAGCTCTGAAGTCTGACCCCTCCCATCTGAGAGATCTGGACCTGAGTCACAACGATCTGCAGGATTCAGGAGTGGAGCTGCTGAGTTCTGGACTAAAGAGTCCAAACTGCAGACTGGAGGGTCTCAGGTCAGTTCACTGACTGCAGTTCATACAGATCTGTTTGTGTTTATGATTTTCAGAATTTGCCTGAAGACATTTGAATGCTTTTATTTGTTTCTGTATTTCCAAATGGAAATGGAATCCAAACTTTAAGAATAACAAAGATCAGAGAAGGTGAATGTGTGAGGGAGAGTGTTTGAGCTTCCACAGACTCACTCTGTGCTCCATGAGTCAGTGGAGATGCTGTCAGTACTGATGAGCTGTGAGGGAGATGAAGGAGTTGTTAAACATCTGATGAGAGAAACTGCTGCAGAGAGTTCCAGATGATCAGGGATTTGTTTCTACATCATTGCTGACGTTAAAACATTGTTCAGCTCTGATCAGATTATTAAACATTGAGTTATTTCAAACAGGAACATTGTTTTCTAAAGTTACATCATGTTTTCTTTATTCAGACTGAGTGGCTGCAGGTTGTCAGAGATCAGCTGTTCTGCTCTGATCTCAGCTCTGAAGTCCAACATCCATCTGAGAGTTCTGGACCTGAGTCTCAACGATCTGCAGGTTTCAGGAGTGGAGCTGCTGAGAGATCTTCTGGAGAGTCCAGACTGCAGACTGGAGACTCTCAGGTCAGTTCTCCATCTTGAACTTGTGTGCTGAGATGAATATGTGAGAGTTGTGTTGACTCTGAGCTGCAGACATCAGGCTGATATCACTCTGATCCTCACTGAGCCTCTTAATGCTAGAGTTGCATAATGCAATGTTGATCTTTACATTTAAATATAACAACAAAAAACCTTCAGTGCAGAATTCACTCTGAACCTTTGAAACAGCTGAAATTCATCTTGTATTCTCCATCATGATTTTAACGAATGATATCAAATACAATAATTAAATAGTTATATTAAAACGATCCAACACTAACAAGTATGTTCAGTGGTTGCTGTTTCCAACTTGTTCCTGAAGCGACATGATGCTGATACTGACTGAATAGTTCACTCTGAAGATGCTGTGATTTGATGACTCCACTGTTCCTAAAATACATATTCTGGAGGTTTTTCTTCACATTTAAAATTCATCCTGAATTGTGATCTTTGTAAACGTTGTGATCTTGAGTTGAATCAGTTTCTGTGGTTTGTATTTGTCTGGCTGCACATCATGAGTTAGTGTAGATGGAGCAGAGTTTCAGATGTGAAGTCTCCTCGTTTTATTGAAGTAGAAGCACGTTGTCTCTAATATGAATGAGAGCTCTTTCCCTCTTTCTGTATCTTACAGTTTTTAACCTGTTTGGAGTTTCCACTTTCTGAACTTCTTCATCTCTGAGCAGATTATTAAACCTGGAGTTATTTCAAACAGGAACATTGTTTTCTAAAGTTACATCATGTTCTCTTTATTCAGACTGGAGAGCTGCAGTTTGTCAGAGATCAGCTCTTCTGCTCTGGCCTCAGCTCTGAAGTCCAACATCCATCTGAGAGATCTGGACCTGAGTCACAACGATCTGCAGGATTCAGGAGTGGAGCTGCTGAGAGATCTTCTGGAGAGTCCAGACTGCAGACTGGAGACTCTCAGGTCAGTTCACTGACTCTCTGTTACTGCTGGAGATCTCATGTGTTTCATTAACATTGAACCTAATGCTTGAACAACCATACATTTGTGTATGTCGTTGTGAGGGTTTTCCTGCTCACCCAGTTAAAAAGGACAGAAGGAGAGGAAGGCTTGCCTAAAAGAAAGCTTTATTGACTGGCCACAGCTTGCAAACAATACATCAATACTTTAGGAAACAGACAGAACACTGCTGCCAGTGACAGGCTTTCTTGGGGCAAGTCCTTCTGCCCCCAGGACCCAGACCAAGAGACAAGAACCAGGTTACTGACATGCTTTACTGTTCACCTGGTTACCTGATCCTTGTCCAGCTGTCTGGAGCCAGCCCCATCCCTCCAGCAGCCGGCGCTCTAACCACACCCCACTGCCACAGTCCTTTTGTTCATATTCTTATTTTTCTTGTACTACATTTAGTCTGCAGTCATAAAAGTTGACTGTTTCTTCAAATATATATGTTAGATATCCACTGCTAGTTGTTCAAGTAAATGTATGTTGTCTTTAGTAAATGGTCACATCTGAATAAAGAAGTTCATCTGAACTAATATTAGTTTTACATTGATCTCTGAAGCATACATGTTTTTCTTGCTTCCCATTGATTTCAATGTTTTCACAGATAATGAACAGAAGGCTGATATTATGATGATCCACAATAACAGAAAGACAGTCACTGTAATTCAGGGAAAAGCTCATTGATTAGGAAACAGGAATGTTGAGCTACACTTAATAAACCTGAACATCTGATTGGATTATAAACTGATTTTTATCCTCATCATGTTTTCTTTATTCAGTCTGAGGAACTGCAGGTTGTCAGAGATCAGCTGTTCTGCTCTGGCCTCAGCTCTGAAGTCCAACATCCATCTGAGAGATCTGGACCTGAGTCTCAACGATCTGCAGGATTCAGGAGTGGAGCTGCTGAGAGGTCTTCTGGAGAGTCCAGACTGCAGACTGGAGACTCTCAGGTCAGTTCTCCATCTTGAACTTGTGTGCTGAGATGAATATGTGAGAGTTGTGTTGACTCTGAGCTGCAGACATCAGGCTGATATCACTCTGATCCTCACTGAGCCTCTTAACGCTAGAGTTGCATAATGCCAGTTTGTGGCAGCGGCCGCAAAAGAAATATATTGATTTAACAGTAGTTTGGTTAAACCACTAAGTCCGACAACGCCACCCCGGGAATTCACCCAGGGAAATATAACAAGTTTTAAGTCACTAGGACACAGAGGTTTGGTTACTCATGGAACAAGAGACGTGGTTCAACTATCAAAAATAGAACAGTTTATTTGTGTAGAATAGTAAAAATACAATTTAAAAACACTCACACAGGGCTATATCCAAAAAGGAAAACTAACAAGGGGGCTGAGGCTTACCAGTGGGGGAGAGGGTCAACGAATGAGTGGAGGGATCCCGCAAAAACAAACTTAAGTCACCCCGGTCACACGTGTTCCACACTCACACAATCACACGGAGAAAATATCCAAAAACCCGGGGGAAGCCACCACCTCGGACACCAACACCATCACCTTCAGCTCTCAGTAACTGAAACAGGAACACAGGGAAAACACAATAAGTGGGGGCAAAAGCACAGAATAACTGAAAAATGAAATAAACCAAAATTAGCCGCAGCCATACTGGCAATCATGCGGCATTATGCAACTCTAGCATTAATAATAATAATGTTGATCTTTACATTTAAATATAACAACAAAAAACCTTCACTGCAGAATTCACTCTGAACCTTTTAAACAGCTGAAATTCATCTTGTATTCTCCATCATGATTTTAACTAATGATATCAAATACAATAATGAAATAGTTATATTAAAACGATCCAACACTAACAAGTATGTTCAGTGGTTGCTGTTTCCAACATGTTCCTGAAGCTACATGATGCTGATACTGACTGAATAGTTCACTCTGAAGATGCTGTGATTTGATGACTCCACTGTTCCTAAAATACATATTCTGGAGGTTTTTCTTCACATTTAAAATTCATCCTGAATTGTGATCTTTGTAAACGTTGTGATCTTGAGTTGAATCAGTTTCTGTGGTTTGTATTTGTCTGGCTGCACATCATGAGTTAGTGTAGATGGAGCAGAGTCTCAGATGTGAAGTCTCCTCGTTTTATTGAAGTAGAAGCACGTTGTCTTTAATATGAATGAGAGCTCTTTCCCTCTTTCTGTATCTTACAGTTTTTAACCTGTTTGGAGTTTCCACTTTCTGACCTTCTTCAGCTCTGAGCAGATTATTAAACCTGGAGTTATTTCAAACAGGAACATTGTTTTCTAAAGTTACATCATGTGTTCTTTATTCAGACTGGAGAGCTGCAGTTTGTCAGAGATCAGCTGTTCTGCTCTGGCTTCAGCTCAGAAGTCCAACATCCATCTAAGAGATCTGGACCTGAGTCTCAACGCTCTGCAGGATTCAGGAGTGGAGCTGCTGAGAGATCTTCTGGAGAGTCCAGACTGCAGACTGGAGACTCTCAGGTCAGTTCACTGACTCTCTGTTACTGCTGGAGATCTCATGTGTTTCATTAACATTGAACCTAATGCTTGAACAACCATACATTTGTGTATGTCGTTGTGAGGGTTTTCCTGCTCACCCAGTTAAAAAGGACAGAAGGAGAGGAAGGCTTGCCTAAAAGAAAGCTTCTTTGACTGGCCACAGCTTGCAAACAATACATCCATACTTTAGGAAACAAACAGAACACTGCTGCCAGTGACAGGCTTTCTTGGGGCGAGTCCTTCTGCCCCCAGGACCCAGACCAAGAGACAAGAACCAGGTTACTGAAATGCTTTATTGTTCACCTGGTTACCTGATCCTTGTCCAGCTGTCTGGAGCCAGCCCCATCCCTCCAGCAGCCGGCGCTCTAACCACACCCCACTGCCACAGTCCTTTTGTTCATATTCTTATTTTTCTTGTACTACATTTAGTCTGCAATCATAAAAGTTGACTGTTTCTTAAAATATATATGTTAGATATCCACTGCTAGTTGTTAAAGTAAATGTAAGTTGTCTTTAGTAAATGGTCACATCTGAATAAAGAAGTTCATCTGAAATGAAGCTCAGCGCAAGTTCAGGCAGGAAGACCTATCACTTTGTATTGCGCGTCATGGCAATACTCGCTCCCTTCACTAAATGATAGGGAGCGCCACTCCTCAGCTAACCTATCACTTCCCTCCGTTCACAAGCCTAATCATCGCACCTGTTAATCCCTCTATATATGCTCTCCCCTTTTCCATCAGCTGTCTTCCAGGTGTCAACGCGCAAGCAGCAGCAGGGCTTCCTCCCAGCTCCGGGTATTTATTCATCAGCTCCGCAGTCTTGCGGATTAAGCTACAGGGGGCGTTCCCCAGTCGGCTAGCGGTTCTAGCCGGCCACCCCGCAAACCCGGATGCGGAAGAAAAAGACAAGGATACTGAGCTCCACGGAAGTTCCTCCGACTTAATGGAAATGGGCTACTTCAGGCAAACAATTGACACACGCCTTCAGTCTCTCAAGAGGGCATCACTGGCATCAGGGCCGCTCAAATGCGGCGCTTCCGGCCTTCACGCGGAACGGGCCCTCATCGCTTGCGAAGCTTCTCCCACTTCCGGCTTCAACCACAACCCCTCTTGCAGGCAGGCAGGGCTCAAGCTACATCTCATCGAAGCTACTTCTCCTTCCGGCTCAGTAGCAGTACTGGTCTCTAACTGCGTCTTAGGTGGCAAGCAGGTAGTGATGGCAAGATGAAGCCTTATGAAGCTTTGAAGCTTTCCAGCCAATTGGTTCGCAAAGGGTTCATCTCATGAGGCTTCATCATGGGCTTCATTTGAACATAAACCCCCTGTTGGTCAAAGCGTGTAAAACAGGCAAATTGGAAATCTCAACAGTTGCGCTCTATCTCATACCGAGTTCCCAATGAGTAAAGCCTTAGAATAACCCTAAACAACGGACATAAAATCCTATTTTCATGTTAACAATATTGTTTTCATTCCAGTTGAACGATTGTGATTGAAAAGCCTATAGGAGGCTAGTAAACATTGCAAAGAGGGATTCGTATTCCTTAATATTATTCATAAACTTAACCACGTTGTAGCCTGAGAAGGCTAAACCATATCAGGAATACATTTATAAACTGCATTATCTCATTTAGCTGTAGCTTCTATAAGCAAACCCTGCGGTCGTGGGTCGGCTGCTTTCCAGCGAGCCACAGCCCACACGCTGGATCTACCCAAAAAACACTGGATATATCTTATCTGCATTTATTCATTTATTTATTCATGTTTTATTCCTACATTTATTTATGCTTGTATCTATTTATACTTATGACATTTTCCGACCTCTATATAAGTGAGGGTCTGAGCTCTTTTAATTCCATCGTGTCACCAGCGGACCCGGGTACAGGAGGGGTAACATGGTTCTTGTTATACATCCATGGGTATTATGAGCGTTGTGGCTCAACGGTTCAAATGATCCGAATCGCTTCCCGAAGCTTTCACGTGGTATCGACAGGCAGCGAGGTTCGTTCGTCATCGATGACGTCACTGGCCCGAAACGATACAAGCCTCGATACATGCTTCACAAAAAGATTCGGGGATTACTCGACACACGCTCCGAAGCCTCGGCGCAATACGTAACGGGTGTAACGCGTTACAGCATGGAGTTATGCAGTTCGGGTAACTACTACCCGTCACAATGCTCAGTAAGTACCGCTGTCTCAAGCTTCAACACAGCCACGGATGCTGCCCATCCGTGGTTTTGGGGGGTTTCTTTCAGGGAGAAAGAGATGTTCATGTAAGATGATAAAAGACAGTCTAATCACCCAACCAGCACATCAGCATCTACGTCTCACCGTGGCGTAATTAAACTGCTAATTAAGCTAGTCCTATACCAGGGCTCGACAGTAACGGTTGCCAGGTTGCCATTGGCAACCATTTGAAAAATGTCAACCACTTCTTGGACTTTGGTTGCCATCAGTGGCAACCAGTTTTTAACATAAGAAATAAGGACAGCAAAACGTGCACCCCAAAATAGATAAATGTTCCTATTCATTTTTAAGAGTGATATTTGATTGTTGTGACCAGTCGGAACCTGATACTTAAATTGCACGTGCATTGGCGTGATTACGGAGCCAGAAAGCGATGCACGTTTACTCGCGTGCGCGGTGCGCCGTGTGTTTGTTTTACAACAAAATGGCGAAGCAAAAAATAAGTTGCTTGACTGTGTGATAAAAAGTTCAGCCAACACCTCAACTTCTCCAATGAATGTTCAAAGTGATTCAACTGATGGAGCGTAAGGTAAAACCCGAACGAAAAACAAAGAGGAATGTTTTCCATTCACTTCCGGTAAAAGTTCCTTCAAAATAAGAGTCCCGATCTTATTACTACCAAAATAAAAGTGCAAAACGAAACTTTACCATAGAAAATGGTTGCATTAAATTATGATCACTTCTATAAAAAGGTAACACATTTTAAATATAGTTAGACATATTAAAGGTAATTTACAGCATCAATAATTAATATCAAATGTTTAACTATGAATGGTTTTCATTTATTTAACATTAGAAATGTATTAGTCTGGCCAATCCAAGACTTCAATGCTGAAGGGCCAATGGGTCTATGGTGGGGGTCAGCACAAAGGTCAAGAAAACCCACATTTGAAAGGGAGACAACGGATGATCAAGAAACCGGTGACTTGCTCAATTCATTTGTGAGGGATCTATGAAGACAGAACAACAGCAGCACTACTGGTATTTTGTATACCAGCAATTGAGGGTGGACAAGTTTACTACCACTTAGGTTCAAATAAGTGCGTTAATTACTTATTGTAAAGCATTTGAAAATTCTTGTGTCACATGTTCATTATTAAGTTGATGTATAACTGTTTAGCATCTTAATTATTTAAAATATAAGGTATCAAAAAAAAAAGGGCAACCGTATTTTCAGTTGGCAACCAAAAGCGGATGCCTGGTTGCCAGCCTGGCAACCACTTTTAAAAGTTAGCGTTGAGCCCTGCCTATATCATGGGTCATGTCTCAGCATTTACCTAAGCAAATATTATTTCATGCTGCTCATATTGCACTCATATATTTGGTTTCATGCTCACATGGCTTATGTTAAGCAGGGTATGATATTCATGCATCATTGTACTCAAGCTAACAGCCGCATTACATTGTCTACATCTCCCTCTTCGCCAGGCATCGGCTCGTGCCGGCTATCCACGATCTCTCAAGCTTACCTCTGTTAAACATGCATATAACTGGTGGTGGTGTCTTAAGAGCATTTCAGGGCTCGTTCAGGATAGGTGCAGCAAACCTGCCGCAATCAAGGTAATTGTTCCTCTTCCCTACAACAACCGCTTCTCATCCTACATTCGTCCGAAACCCAGTGCCGTGCTGGCTATCCAAAGGTCTCTCCAACCTTCAAATTGGTACGTATGCATATAACTGGTGGTGGTTCTTAGCATGTCAGCACGTATATTCGCCCCGCGGCTCATGTTTATCCTTGCATGTCTAACCCTGTACGTCCAGGTTGTAACCTTCGGGTCTGTATAAAATGTGTCCCTGCGAAGTCAGGCTGCCCCGTACGTCCGGGATGCCCTGTACGTCCAGGATGCCCCGTTCGTCCGGGATGCCCCGTACGTCCGGGATGCCCCGTACGTCCGGGAAGCCCTGTATGTCCAGGACGCCCTGTACGTCCAGGATGCCCCGTACGTCCGGGATGCCCCGTACGTCCGGAAAGCCCCGTATGTCCGGGACGCCCCGTATGTCCGGGATGCCCTGTATGTCCAGGATGCCCTGTACGTCCAGGAAGCCCTGTACGTCCAGGGAGGATGCCTAGGAGGCATCAGCACGTCTAAATCCCCACATGTATTAACCTCTCATTTCATCCATAGATTTTCACTGCATCCCACAAGGTAAGATTTCATCACGTTCAGTACTTCATACTTTCACTTCTTTTGGGGGTTTCATCGGAAACGGTTCTTCCCTTCCCGAATGACATCCTACAAAACCTGGGCGTAATCGCCAAACACCATTTCATTCACTTGTTATAACTGTCATCATTATGTTTCATTTATATAATGTGACCCGATAATAAACATGTATTCCATACATCACGTCTCTCCTGATTGAAATGAAGCTCAGCTCAAGTTCAGGCAGGAAGACCTATCACTTTGTATTGCGCGTCATGGCAATACTCGCTCCCTTCACTAAATGATAGGGAGCGCCACTCCTCAGCTAACCTATCACTTCCCTCCGTTCACAAGCCTAATCATCGCACCTGTTAATCCCTCTATATATGCTCTCCCCTTTTCCATCAGCTGTCTTCCAGGTGTCAACGCGCAACCCTCCTCCACCCCTTCGCCTCCTGCTTCCAACTCAGGGCCAAGCTCAACCTTCTCCCTTCCAACTGGACCTAACCACTTATCACCACCACCAGTGTCTAGACCCGGGGGGGTTCATTGGAAACGGTTCTTCCCTTCCCGAATGACATCCTACAAAACCTGGGCCTAATCGCCAAACACCATTTCATTCACTTGTTATAACTGTCATCATTATGTTTCATTTATATAATGTGACCCGATAATAAACATGTATTCCATACATCACGTCTCTCCTGATTGAACTAATATTAGTTTCACATTGATCTCTGAAGCATACATGTTTTTCTTGCTTCCCATTGATTTCAATGTTTTCACAGATAATGAACAGAAGGCTGATATTATGATGATCCACAATAACAGAAAGACAGTCAATGTAATTCAGGGAAAAGCTCATTGATTAGGAGACAGGAATGTTGAGCTACACTTAATAAACCTGAACATCTGATTGGATTATAAACTGATTTTTATCCTCATCATGTGTTCTTTATTCAGTCTGAGGAGCTGCAGTTTGTCAGAGATCAGCTGTTCTGCTCTGGCCTCAGCTCTGAAGTCCAACATCCATCTGAGAGATCTGGACCTGAGTCTCAACACTCTGCAGCATTCAGGAGTGGAGCTGCTGAGAGATCTTCTGGAGAGTCAAGACTGCAGACTGGAGACTCTCAGGTCAGTACGGGGTCTCTGCTGGTTCAGCAGTATTGTATCAAACACAGGGAGGTGTTTCTCTCTCTGGGGAATCTCAACAGATCAGTGATGTTTCCCACTGACTGCAGGTTCTTTCATTCTTCCATCAACTATTGTAAGCTGAAAATGCAAATCCACATTTAGTTAGTTAGCAACTTTCTAAAAGACATATATGATTTTACAGAAGAGTGGAAAAGGTGTTCTGTTTTGTTTCCTCTCATGTTTTTAGTTTCTAGCCTAATGAGCAGTTACTTCCTGTGATGCAGCTGAGAGCTGTGGCAGTCAGTCGTAGTGTTTGCAGAGAAGATATGATGGGATGTAAAGCATGAGATCAGTCAGGACTCTGAAGCTGACTCAAAGAAAAAACACTTATTTTAAACTTTATCCAAAATTGTTGGATTGTGTTCATCCCTTCAGGATCAGAGATGATGAAACGATCAGAGCCAAGATCCAGAAGACCTGTGAGTACTGAAACCATATCCTCCATTCATCAAACTATTGTACACTAAATCTGATCTTAAAATATATTTATAGTACAATAATTATTATTATTTTTCTCTGTCCCCACCTCTCTCCATCAGGTGACTCCGATGTGGAGCAGGAAGTGAAGACAGACAGAAAGGTGAGAGAGGAGCAGTTGTACAGAGTGGAGTATATTTATTTCACCACTGAATGACATATAATTATTAGGGCTGTCAAGTTAAATGCACTAACGCTCGCAATTTATCTAGAAACCTGAACAATATCCCGCCCCAATGTACTGTGATTGGCTGGTACTACTGTGCTGTGATTGGCTGGTACTACTGTGCTGTGATTGGCTGGTAATACTATGCTATGATTTGCTGCTAATTCTGTTCTGTGATTGGCTGGTAGTGCTGTGACATGCTAACCCGTTAATATCCCGTTTGTAATTGACGATGAACTCAGATGATCCAGACTCATTTGCATATTTCCAATTGGTCTGAATATGTTGTGGAATTGTGGTTTGGTTTCATGAAGCTAGAACTTAACTTGATTTATATTAAAATAACTAACTTTGTTTGTTCCAGGCCCCTGAATCCTTCTCACCTGAGCACACAACTGAGTCTCCATACAGGTAATCCTATAACATGACCAAACATTATTTTAAACACATGAAAGATATATATTCATTTCATTGTGTTTGATTTCATGTCTTTCACCTTGAGGTATTGCATCCAATCTCTTTCCAACAGACGTAAATAAAATAATGCCTCTGTGTGTAGGAAGGATTGTTTTCTTGTACCAGTCTAGATCCTCGCTGGACTCGAGATTTTGTTAATTTAATAAAAATGTGTTTACACACACATTCTGATGCATGTGGACACATCTTCAGTGATGTTCCTGTAATCATCAGGTGTTTCAGATCTTTCAACAAACCCTCCTCCAGGTCAGACTCCAGCTGGATGAACACCTGTCAGTCAGAACACAGGCCAGTGAAGGCTTGGTGTAGTAACCTGTCCCCTGTGTGTCTACAGGTTCAGGTGTCCTGGTCCAGGTGAGTTCCAGTGTGCTTCGACTGGCCTGGTGTTCGTCATGGCTCAGGAGGCGGAGCTTCTGTACAGGACGGTCCCTTGGGAGGAGAGCCGCCTCCAATCAGCTGGCAAGCAGGCAGCAGGGCCGCTGTTCGAGGTGAAGAGTTCTGATGAAGCTGCCGTCTGCCAGCTCCACCTGCCACACAGTGAGACAGAGGATGGTAAAGACATCAAGTGTTAACAAATACACTTATATAATGATTAGCACTTTATACTATTCACTAGTGTTCAAGAGTTATAAAGCAGCTTTATTAAACTACACTGAACAAAAATATAAATGCAACACTTTTCTTTGCTCCCATTTTTCATGAGATGAACTCAAAGATCTAAAACATTTTCTACGTACACAAAATAACCATTTCTCTCAAATATTGTTCACAAATCTGAAAAAATCTGTGATAGTGAGCACTTCTCCTTTGCCGAGATAATCAATCCCACCTCACAGGTGTGGCATATCAAGATGCTGATTAGACAGCATGATTATTATACAGGTGTGCCTTAGGCTGGCCACAATAAAAGGCCACTCTGAAACGTGCAGTTTTGCTTTATTGGGGGGGTCTGGGGGGGTCCGAAAACCAGTCGGGTTTAACCCTAACCCTAACATGTCACCCAGGGTTAGGGTTAGGGTTAAACCCCCCCAGACCCCCCCAATAAAGCAAAAATGCACGTTTCAGAGTGGCCTTTTATTGTGTTGATGCTAATCTAGCAGTTTGATGAATTCTTACTTTGTTATTCATCTGTTGCTCTTTCTGCTCTTTACATTGGCAGTCTGGCTGAACCATGGACAAAACAAAACAACAGACAACAACATTTATAAGTTAGACTCCCTACGCCCTAAAAGCTTTAGAAAACTCTTCACACATCTAGAGAATCACTCAGACATGAGACCGGACACAGTCAAGCTGTTCTGGCAGCAGATTACAAACATTTCAGCAGTCTGGTGAATAAAAAATAATTAATAAAGTTTATGCATAACAGCAAATGCTCACATCCAGAAAGAGCACAGGGGGCGGAACAATAATGAAACATTAGAATAAAAGGTGAAGGATATAAACTGGTACATCCTAGTGAGGCTCCAAAGTGAATGACATTTGATGAACATTAGCTCTGAGCTAAAGTGGTGTGACATTGAATATGATGAAGCTGTTTCAGCAGCAATGCAACAGATGACCAGCTCTTTGCTCCACAGCGCTGCTCCTGGACGGCCTGTTGTCTGTCGTCCACATCACTGATGAAGGCCTGAGCATCTTGGAGCCGCTGGAGGTCACACGCACTCACGTGGTGGTGAAGGTGCCTCACCTCTCTCTCTTTGGCCTGGTCTGGGATCTTCTTAAAAGGTATCTGCTTCTGCGGGTAGAGGGCAAGATTCTGGTGTTCCTACGACCCCCGGTCAGAGAGGAGCAAACACTGGATGTACATCTGCTGCAGAAAAACGTCCCTAAGAAGGAGGTAAGGCCATGTGCTCACCATCAGACTAAACACTGGTTTAAACCACAGCTGTTTCCTCACACACTGCTCCTCTTTTCAAACCTTCTCGTGCTGGGAGAAGGATAAGATCTATCTGAACTGTAAATCTTCAGATCGCTCTTTGTGGTTTTGTATGATTCTCTCTCAGCATGTCTTTCTGTCTGTGGAAACTGATGGCATGAATGTTAAACACATCACACAGAACTGAAAGACCTGCTGAGATTAATCACTGCCAAGACAACGTGATCTCATCCCTACCAGCCACATGTTACAGCTTGGGTAGCAGCCTTTTGTGTTGTATAACTGACACAGACGGTTTGGGTTTTGGTTAACGTTGGAATAGCTTATTCAATAGCTAATCTCAAAGAATTAAAATAATCTATTTGTAATATTCCTTTACAAAGGCAATACATACTTATAATTATGTTGTGATTGATTGTGTATCTCATCACTTTGTGGAGCAGGTCTGTCAACGTTTGTTGTTTTTTAATGTGATCTTTAAATAAAGTTGTCTCTGAGCATAACTAAAGTTACTCTGTTACTGAAGGTTGCTGATCAACACAGACGTGCTGAGATCATCCCAATCTCCACCGACTGTGAGCTGGAACTGTACAAAGGTTACAGTGTGCACTGTGAACCTGAGGGCTTCTTCATTCAGCCTCAGGTGAGTCACTGATACTCCTCTAAAGAAACACAATGATCATTAACACACATGTATCTGCATGTGGATCCACAATCAGGAAAGAAACAGATAAACGTTTAACTTCTGCTTCTGGTTTTCAGAGTAAAACATTTGTATCAAGTTTTGGACCAGATTACGATCCGACATTTCAAGTTTCCCTGACGACGAGCACAGAGAGAGTGGATTTGAAGCTCAAGGACCAAGGTGGAAACGTAGTCTGGAATTATCTCCTGTCACTGGAAGGTAAAGACTCCACTTGAGCTCAGACCCAGTGATAGACTGATAACTCTAAAGCTCCATCTCATAGCCTTCTCTATTAAGGCTCCATGGCAACGCATCGTTACGACATTAAACACACAACCTGTAATGTTCTAAAACTATAGTAATAACTAGTGTGGTGTGGTGGTGAAACAGCGTGGCATCATGGGAGTTGTAGTCTTCAGCTTCTCATGCTTAAATGGATTAAGGCATTACAGGAGACCGTGATGAACGTACTTGTAGTGACCACGATATCCATTTGTTGTTTGTCCTTTGTTTGTGCCTCACTCGTGGGGCTGACCGACGAATAGACGCTTGTAGTTTGAGAGAAAAAATATAAATGTCCAGATGCGATTGAAAAGTAAGATAGTTTATTTCCAAAAAAGGCAAAAAGATATAAACGTTTTTAAACAAACTATTTGACTGATATTTCAATGCTAAAGAACCAAGCTGTGACGCTCCCAACCAGCAAGGTCTAAAAACTGTTTGCTTCAGTCAGCCGCACCAGTAGGCTGCAGCACCTCTCCTTTTATGCTGCAGCATCTCGACCTGCAGAGTAACGCACTCAAATCATAAATAAATAATATACACTAGGCTTGGGCGGTATGACAGTATTACGGTATACCAGGGTATTTCGAAATACCGTCGGTATGATTTTCAATACCTTGACGTCACAGACTGTGCGCCAAATCATAGATGCGTTTCATTCTATTACACGTACACAGAGTTTTGACAGGGACGACATTGGTTGTAATGCACAGCACGCGCCAGCAGAGGGCAGGGGAGGGCAGTCCGTCTTTCCCGCTCTCAGAGCTCAGCACAGAGCTGAGCTGAGCAAGATGGCGGCAGCATTGGCCGGCCCCGAACTCGGACAACTAGTAAAAAAGAAAAATGCCTCTGCGCCTGTTTGGGACTATTTTGGGTTTACTCGTCGCCAGTGACTTCATCCAGCACAACGAGAGACAGAGGCACTTCTTTGGGAATGTTTAAGACGGGGTGAGTGAGTGTTGACATTTTTTAATCCTATGCAACTGGTTGATGGTTTTGTAGTCGAGGTCGGACGGTTTTAAAAACGAAAGCATTTACGTGCTAAACATTCACGCGAGTAATCCAATGAATCAAATGGAAATAAGGTTTTTAACACATGCACGGAATAATATTGCCAAACTAGTTAGTGAATATAGCAAACTTTATTCAATAAGTGTTAGAAATTAAAATCAATGTTTTAATGGGGACATGTAGTTTAAACATGCCGTCAGTTTTAATGCTCTTTTATACTGAAAAACCAGAAATTCTTGTGCACAAGCAGTTAAGCTTTTATTCTGAAAATCCTTCATCTACGCACATAGCATGTGGCCAATATACGATTTCCTAAAGAGGTGAATTTAGTAGCGAAATGATATGGAGTGGTGCAAACCGAAGCCTACTGATTTAACACTACAACTATAGATGTCGAGATACTACCATGCTGAATATTAAATGAAGGTAAAGTTTATTTGAATACATTAATGTTTACAGACGAGAGTAGCATGTGACAACATCCGGAATGACCGGAAACCAAACCAGCCGAGAAGTATTTTTTAGAGTATTGATTACAGCGTTTAGAATGTGTTAAATGAAAAGTGATGAAAGATAATCTGAGGAGAAAAGGCGTGTTGAGCATATATTGGATGTGAAAGGAGCCAATCCTCTGTTTAAATGCAACAACGGACATTGGAGACGAGGCGAGCCGGCAGGCGGGGAGGAGCCAGCAGAGGATATATAACAGCACCGGGGGAGAGATCCAACTCTTGGCTTCCCTAACGAGGAGCGGATCACAGCTGTTTGTCTGACTGAACAATATCATGCTTGTGACCAACCCGCGCCTTTTTTAATTAAAGTACCCAATTGAACTTTCACAGAGACTCCATTTAGTCTCCTTTTAAAGCTTCTCTCCTGGACGGGAGAATAACGAACACAGTTTACATAAGTCAAGTATTTACTCCCGGAAAATGTTTATGTATGATGATATATTGTTAACTTAGCTCACTATGGAAACAACGTCGGATATCTACAAACGCGTCCTGTATCCGATCTCAAAATGTGCCATTTGCACAATGTGTCATGTATGCAGCCCTTGTTTTGCACTTGCGCGCACGTCGCGGCACTTTGCGAGCGTCTACCGGCTCGGGCTGCATTTTACACCGAACATATAATATACCGTTCGAAACATCTATTTGCTGCCGAACGCCACCTCACTCAAGTCAACCCAAGTCATACCGTCAGTGGCGGCTGGTGGAAAATATTTTTGGTGGGGCTGGCTGTTGATATAGTGAGTAAAACATCTTTTTGGGGGAGAAATTACCCCTTAAATTGGGACTGATACCGACATATACCGTATACCACGGTATGATGTCAGCAAGGTATGACGGTATGAAAAAAATGACACCGCCCATGCCTAATATACACCACAGAATCTCAGGTTACACTCTAAAAAGATAAGATACTATAATCTAAGGAAATGGCTCCTACAGTACTGTTACCTTTAACATGACACATCTCTCTGAACCATTTGGGATAATCTATGTAAACAACTCAACCAAGTATACATAATACAGGTGTAGAAGACGGACCTTTATTAATCCCCCGAGAGGATGTGTACACTCTGTCGTACACACACACCATTTTTTTTATATAGGTACGTACAGTACACACAGTACACACTTTTTACATCATGCACATACACAAATACACACACAGTTATATGCACACAGACACATGCAGTTGAGAAGTCAGAGCGGAGGTAGCCAGTCTAGCCGGCGCCAGTGAGCAGTTGGGGGTTAGGTGCTCCCTTGCTCTGGAGTTTTGATATATTTGAATGAGGAAATGCTACATATTATAACTTTAAGTGAACAGAAATCCACCTCTGGGAATGTCGAGTTACTTATATTTGTAAGACATCTGTTTAATTGATTGTCGGTTAACAAAAGTATTTTTCCTGTTTATCTACCAGGTCCAAGGAATGAATTATCCCAGAGACATGTCCCAGCAGAGAGCAGAGTCCCAGCAGAGAGCAGATTCTCAGCAGAGAGCAGAGTCCCAGCAGAGAGCAGAGTCCCAGCAGAGAGCAGAGTCCCAGCAGAGAGCAGAGTCTCAGCAGAGAGCAGAGTCCCAGCAGAGAGTAGAGTCCCAGCAGAGAGCAGAGTCCCAGCAGAGAGCAGAGTCCCAGCAGAGAGCAGAGTCCCAGCAGAGAGCAGAGTCCCAGCAGAGAGCAGAGTCTCAGCAGAGAGCAGAGTCCCTGCAGAGAGCAGAGTCTCAGCAGAGAGCAGAGTCCCAGCAGAGAGCAGAGTCCCAGCAGAGAGCAGAGTCTCAGCAGAGAGCAGAGTCCCAGCAGAGAGCAGAGTCCCAGCAGAGAGCAGAGTCCCAGCAGAGAGCAGAGTCCCAGCAGACCAGAGGCTGCTCTCAGTTCGGACAGAGTTCATTCAAAGAGTGACTCCAACTGTCCTGAACAACCTTCTGGATAAACTCTTTGAGTCTGAAGTGATCAGTGAATCTGAAATGACGTCAGCCAGAACCAAACCCCAAAATGACGGAGCACGAGAGGTGGTGGACGCGGTGCGAAATAAAGGAGCTGCAGCCAGCAGGGTTCTGATCAATGCTCTCCGAGAGCTGGACCCGTATCTTTACAGAGAGCTCAAATTGAGCTGAGGCTAAACCTCGTGGAGTGTGTGTGACAGTTGAAGTCTAGTCCTCTGTTTTGTTACCTGAACATGTTTCCCCTTGTCCTTGAAGGTAACACAGATTCTGAGCGAAGGCCACTTTCCTTCTCTCTTTTCTCCTGGACTCCCTCCTGAGAGCAGCTACCCGTATTGGCCTTCCTTTGGTGTATATATATATATACACCATGGAGCAATTGTGGTGATAAAACTCAAATATAATCAGGGGAGCACATAACTTTTTTGCCCTGGTTCGCAAAGGAGCACCTGGAGATGTTGCTTGGTGCGCATCCTTAAGATGAAATAAACCGGACCTTTTGAGGGGTACTTTACTTTATGAACAGGGGGGGGGGTTGGTGCGCTAGGGAGCACGCCCATTAACTGTTCGCCCGTGCCTCGCAGCTGGGTTACTGTGCGGAGCGTATAAAGCAGACTCTACGCGATAGCGAGGGGTAGAGCGAGGGATCGCAGATGCCGTCGCGCTCGCGGACAGATTGAAAAGATTAAACCTAAATGGCTCGCAAATTATACTTTGGCGGCCGTTAATATACCTGGGCGGCCCGCCCAAATAAAGTCTATGTGTGGGAAACCCTGCTATCTTACCAGTTCTTATGCAACTCGCAAATCTCTCTTTCTCCCTTCTCTCTTTTCTATCTCTCTCTTCTCTCTCCTCTCTCTCTGCTCCTTTTTTGGCGGTGGGTTTAGTTTTAATCAGTAGTCCCTGGACAGATAATAATAATAATTAGGTCTGTCAGTCGATTCAAATATTTAATCACGATTTATCGCATGATTGTCCATAGTTAATCGCGATTAATTACAAATGAATCGCTCATTTTTTATACGTTTTTAATACTCTTATCAACATATGAGTGGACAAATATTCTTTATGCAAATGTTTGTTTATTATCATTGGAACAATGACAAATATTCTCCTGAATATTCTCAACACAACAACCTGGAACCTCTCTCTCTCTCTCTCTTCACTCTCTCCCAACCCTTTCTACTTCTTTGCACTGAGCTAGTTGCTCAAACAGACAAGGCTGTTTACAGTTGTCGGCAAAATGCCGCTCCTTGGTCTTCATAACATTCAAAGCATGAGACTGAAGTTCCCACAGGGGAGTTGTCAGAGAACATCTGCAGGTGTTTCAGTGTTGTGGGTGAAGTCTGCAGTGTAGAAGGTGAAGAAAAACGGTCCAACATCCCGTACTGCTGATGATGGTACACCCTTTCCAATCCACACACACACACACACACACACACACACACACAAACACACACACACACACACACACACACACACACACACACACACACACACACACACACACACACACACACACACACACACACACACACACACATACACACACACACACACACACACACACACACACACACACACACACACACACACACACACACACACACACACACACACACACAAACAGACACAGACTTCTGCAGTCCTCCAATCAGTCGACAGCTGTCTCTACACAGGTGGAATGTGCTTCCAATGAAAATAAAAAAAGACAAATTGATAAATGATATTTTTTTCACACATTATATTTCCATTCAAAGATTCAAGATTTGAAGATTATATTGTCGTTCACGTTATTAATACAGTATGAGCAGATTAGTAACAAACCACTCAAAGATTGAAGTTAAAGACTTTTTTCATGTGCATTTGGAAAGCTTTGCTATTCTCTTACATTCCTCCAGAGTCAGAAAAAGTCTGAGTTAACTTTTTGGAGAACCATAAAAAAGGGCTAAAGAGATAAACTTGTATCCGTAAATAGTCCCTCATAACCTGGGTAGATTCCCCTGTCAACTCCCATATCATTCCTCCAGAGACCAGTTCAAAAACTTAAAGTTTGGTAAGAACCAGGCTGAGGGGTCTCCAGGCAACACATTTATCCAAGCCAGAGTGCACATGTAGCGGATGAATTCCTCCAGGACATTACACGGCCGTTTTTGTTCTGAGTCCTCTCAAAAAACGGGTTTCCGATTTCGTGCAGACAGTAGTCTGAAATGGATGAATGAACTTTTTCAACGGAGTAGGGGAACCTGATTTTCCCCTCTCCGTTGTAAGTTGCGACGGAGAAGGGGAAAAGTCTCCGGGGCTTTGGAGTTGGCACTCAGTCGTTTTTTCGACAATTTTTTAAATATTCATTTTTGATTATTTTAAGATATAATTGACCGTTTTCTTTACTTTTTTCTTCTTCTTCTTTCCACGGGTGGGTGTGCATGGCAGGCCGCCTATGAGCCACCTATGAGTACCCAAATTCTGCCTGGAACCTCCAGGATTTGTTTCTCCGTTTATATGCGTTAGCGTAACCGGTGATTGCAACAATGGGTCCAATGCTTCAATGCATGGTATACGACAGGGTTAAATTGTCCCACCTCCGCACCAACGTGGGGCTGGTGATGGCAACATTGGGTCTGATGCATCAATTCATGGTGCCCCAACCATGAGAGGGTTTGGGGTTCCCCGGAACCAGGTAGTACCCCAGCAGGAAACACTTTTTATGGTCAAAGGAGGAAAGAGTGCTAGAACCGGGGTAAAACAAAGAAAGTGTCCGACAATAGTGACTTGTGAGGCGGCCAGAGAGTCTGTCATATCTCGGTCCTATCCTCCAGGCAATGTGGTTACCAGAACTTGGTCAAATTGACCAAAATGTAAAAAAAATAAGTTTCAATTCATCCATGGAAAAGGGCTGAAAATGTAAAAAAGTATCCAAAAATAGTGCATCAGTCCCCTGTCAACTCCCCTTGCATTCCTCCACAGTCAGAAAAAGTCTGACTTCACTTTTTGGGGATCCATAGAAAAGGGGTGAAAGTGAGAAAATGTATCCGAAAATAGTGTCTCATAATGCGGGTAGAGTCCCCTCAAACTCCCCTTGCATTCCTCCACAGTCAGAAAAAGTCTGACTTCACTTTTTGGAGATCCATAGAAAAGGGGTGAAAGTGAGAAAATGTATCCCAAAATAGTGTCTCATAATGCAGGTAGAGTCCCCTCAAACTCCCCTTGCATTCCTCCACAGTCAGAAAAAGTCTGACTTCACTTTTTGGAGATCCATAGAAAAGGGGTGAAAGTGAGAAAATGTATCCCAAAATAGTGTCTCATAATGCGGGTAGAGTCCCCTCAAACTCCCCTTACATTCGTCCAGAGACCAGTTTGCAAACTTAAAGTTTGGTAAGAACCAGGCTGGGGGGTCTCCAGGCAACAAATGTATCAGAGCCAGAGTGCACATGGAGCGGATACATTCCTCCATGAAATCAGACACCAGGTTTTTTTTTCTGAGTCCTCTCAAAAACCGGGTTTCCGATTTCGTGCAGACAGTAGTCTGAAATGGATGAATACATTTTTTTGATGGAGAAGGGGAAGCTTGGTTTCCCCTCTCCGTTGTAAGTTACAACGGAGAAGTGGAAAAGTGTCCGGGGCTTCGGCCCGAAGGAGCTTTTTTGAGCCCCTTCTCCGTTGGCACTTAGTAATTATTTCGAGAATATTTTTAAACTTCATTTTTGATTATTTTAAGATATAATTGACCGTTTTTTTCACTTTTTTCTTCTTTCCACGGGTGGGGGCTCATGGCAGGCCGCCTATGAGCTCCCAAATTCGGCCTGGAACCTCCAGGATTTGTGGGCTAAGTTCCATAAACTGACAAAGTCACCCAGAAATATCACTTTTATTGCCCAAAAATATATAATACAAATACATTTAAATAGTAAAAGTTACAATTGTGCTCCGAGTAACCCGGAATTTGATTTATATAGCCCAATGATAGTGAATAAAAATCATTTTCATGGAAAAAAGTGTTAAAACGCCTGATTAATGCAGATGCAGGACCCCAGACCCCAGTGAGCTCCAGACTATGTGCATTGTGTTAGGGAACCATATTAATGATAAAATAAATCATTTAAATGCAAAGATAATGATTACAAATCATTTTTAGGGGGACAACTGTGGAGAGGAGCCTGAAAATGACTCTTCAGCACCCCGGAGAAGCAGGGTGTGAGACTCACAGAGTGCACCCAGAGAGATCCTTGCAGCACATGGCTCTTGCACCCAGACTGTAGCCAGAGAACAGGCTGCTTCACAGCACTTTGTAACCCAGGAAAGCAGCTTGAATCGTGGGTACATGCGTGTTAAAAGTGCATTAAACTGTTTTAATTCAAATGTATGTTTGACTGCATAAACATCCGGTGTTATGGACATATTCATGTCAGTATGGACAGGAAACTGTCCATTTCGTCCCCTTTTAAGTCATGAAATGTACAAGAAGATGAAAACAGCAGAGTCACTGCTGTTAGCACCTTCGGGGGAGAGCATTGCAAAACTGGCTCCGGTAATGGTACAAATCTCAACCTGTCGTACAATGGACAGCTTCCCCCCCCATCTATGTATATACTCGCATTTTAGACTCTGTTACTAACTGTATATCTGTAGACTTGGTATGTCTTAAATGTCCGGTTAGGATGTATTAGAACGAAATCTAAAATGAAATGTGTAAGTAAGCCAACTGTATGTAACAAAAAACACCTGTATGTAAATTGTAAATAAGCCATCTGTATGTCAAATATGTCTTGTATGTCTTAAATGATATGATGAATTGGAAATGGGGGACCCTGATGTACACAAGACGAAAGTCATTCTCTGGTCTGCATCCCCTTAACAATTGTATGTTTTGAGCTGTACTGTACTGTACCCAATATACAAGCTGTTAATAAACTAATCAATCAATCAATCAATCAATCAACCAATCAATCAATCAATCAATCAATCAGCAGGGTCTCAGACTCACAGGCACATATGCAGAGATCCAGGGTGATGCACATGGCTTTTCTACCCAGGAATAAGTCTTTGAAAGCTGGGGAAAAGTGGTGTGAATAGAGGGAGAGAGCCCCCAGAGAGAAGCGGAGTGTGAGACTCACAGAGCGCACCCATTTTGGCAATGTACGGCAACCCAAGAAGGACATTTGACACAGCGGCGTTTCACAAAGAAGAGAAAATAACGCTCAAAAAACCAGACGACATTAATAATAATAAACTTTATTTATATAACACCTTTCATGCTTGAAGTGCTTTTACAGAGTATGACATAAAATGACAATAACAAATGAGGAACAATAATTAAAAACAAGGTGTAAACAAACAGAAAGAGTTATATCTTAAAACATGAACAGTGATACTACTAAAAAATTACTATTGCCCCAGATTATAAGCCAAATTAAAAAGATTGGTCTTTAATTTAATTTAAATGGCCGACCAACCCTTTTTGACTGGTCATATTTCTGGAGTAATTATACAGTTTTTGAGGAACAGAAATGTTGTTTTCTGACATCACTTTAACATTTTAACAAGGTGCTGGTGGGTGAGCAAACTGGGAATAATAAGCTAAATATAAATATACTTTAAGGTCCTCCAGGAACAACTGAAGTTTAATTAATAAATGTGACAGTAAAATAAAAAACGGCTAGATATTCTCTTATCTTCCTCCAGCAGCGTATTACTGAAACACCTAGGATTCTGTACATTAAAAAATTAAAAACCTTTAAAAGAATAACTTACAGAGCACAGATTAAAATCACTCCTGTTTGAATAATTATCTGAATATTTCTAAATTAAGAGTGACCTTTTTAGCCAATATCATCTCCTCAGTTCCCCCTCTATACATTCAAATGAATACAAATTAAGGTTTATATCTTCTCTCTTAGCTGTAGTGCTAATTATCAACGTTTCTACAACCAATATATTAAAAATGTATGAATGGAAAAAAGGTGTATTTTCATTCTGATTTTAAAGGGTTTCATTATAATCTTTATCCAATATTTAATACTTCTTGATGAATCCAAACTACTTTTGAAATGTGAACAGTGCAACACTGATGTAGAAAAACTGGTATCATCGTTCTTTAAAATGTATTTTCTCCACTATCAATGCTATGCTAACACGCACTCTACAGCGCTGGAAGTAATACAAGTTGTATTTCTGCCAAAACTAAACCTCTGAAATATAAATGTTCCCACAGACTTTGAAACCTAATGTTTATCTTTAGTTGGAGCTTCTCCTTTTTCAAACCTTTCCTCCTAAATGTGAGTTCAAAGCTCTGATTATCTCCTGAACAAAGACTATGAACATATTCATCGTCCTCTGTTTATAAGTGACTGTTATTTTTGTATATATTGACTCTTCTGCCGTTATATTTTCCTTTTGTATTGATGCCTCTTAATGTGGGACTTTGTATACATGTGTAAATGTTTGATTCTGTAGATATCTTTAAATATTTTAACTTTTATTCATCGGGATTGTGAGAAACAGCATTTCTCAAATGTGGAAAATACAGCTAAATATGTACTTTTAATAAATATTTATCCTGTGTAAAGTCTGGTAGCATGATAATTAGTTGTTTATATTTCCAGGAATGGCTTTGATGATGCAAATAAGCAAAAACTTGACATTTAATCGCTGATTTTGCTAA